>NC_081573.1:13013694-13050792 GCF_022355385.1 Mustela nigripes | reverse complement strand
GGTCATGATCCCAGGGTCCTGGGATCGAGCCCCACATCGGGCCCTCTACTTGGCGGGGAGCCTGCTTCTTCCTCTCTCTCTGCCTGCCTCTCTGCCTACTTGTGATCTCTGTCTGTCAAATAAATAAATAAAATCTTAAAAAAAAAAAAATAAAATTATCCCTGTAATGTTGTAATTACTTAGACTAGAGGAATCCTGATTGCCTAATATTTAAAGATATGCTTATTGTTTGATAAATTCATAATTTAATGAATTGGAAATGAAATAAAAATGGCAACATCCTCTGTACACAAACTAGTTCCATATCCTTGGCTCGGATCTCCCCTAAACAAGCTGGGTGGGGATTGGGGCTGTTATCTGGTGCCAGTGGTTGGACCCCAAACAACCTGGTGGGACCTCTGTGAATCCCCGTGTATACCTGTAAAACAGATAATAGTAGACACTTGCATTCTGCGGAATTGTGCTGAGCACCAGTTCTTTCCTTGGCTGGGCTGAGCCTACTGATAAGCCCACTGAAGGCACTCTTCATTTCTACTGGTGTTGTTTCCTTCAAGCCTTCACTTTTGACCTTTCCATAGTTTCCATCTCTCCACTTACATTATCCATCTATTCCTGCATTTTGTCTTTTTCCACTAGAGCCCTTAACATCTTTCTTAATTATTGTTATTTTACATCCTGATAGTTCCAACCTCAGTGTCCTATGTGATTGTCATTGTGATGATTGCTTTGTGTGTCCTCAGATTTTCTTTTTTTCTTGCCTTTTGACATGCCTTGTCAGTTGCTGCTGAAAGCCAGACATATGTTTGGTAACAGGAAGTAAGGTAAACAGGAGGTTCGGGCTGAACTTGCTTGCTGTAGTTATGGACGCCAGAGACTTCAGATTCCTCCCGTGCACTAGTTTTCGTCTCTTCTCCAAACTTTGTGCTCTGGTGAGTATTCTTCACAGAGAGTCTCTGTCTTGCATCTCCGTTAGCTGTAACCCAGTGTTGTTACACTGCAGCTCCATTGATGCCGTGTCAGGTGTGCGAGGGCAGGAGCATACTATATCTTCCAGTGAAATCTCAGTCTTCGGTGGGAGAGTCTCAGGAGCACATCTCTACCGCTGTAGTTTCTTTTACTTCCTGACCCCAACTGCCTACCCTGGCTGCGGCATTCTCAGTGTATTTCCCTGAAACCCTAGCACCTGTTGACTATGACCTCTCACTTAGGTGAGAGAAGAAGGCTAGAGCGACCTGGAATGGGAGCAGTGTCCTTCACCCAGCTGGAAAGAGCTCTAGCAGCTTTACTCCTGGTAGTATATGTCTTTGTAGGGAAAAGGCTCTGTGTATATTTCATAATGGTTATGTTTCTGGTCGTATGACAACTCCTCTTCCTCTGCTCCATGCTAACAACCGAAAAACAGAGAAATGCCAGTTAACTGAGTGCATGTTGGACACAACCAGGATGGAGTCCATGGAGTCAGGGCCAAGGGGACAGGAATTAGGTTGACTGCGTGCCTCCACATCCTAGACTGGGGGACCCCGTGCAGGTGTGAGTACAGACTGACATGGTAGGCCTCTTGCTCACTTATTTGTTTGGGGGATTTGGTACAGCCTTAGCCTCTGCTGACAAGGGAGCACCATGTTGGGGAGCAGGTCTAGGTGGTGGGTATACCTGGACTGCAACCCCTTGGAGGGAACACATTGCTGTCATCAAATAGCACATTAACAAGACATTTCAAAGACATGTGGCCAAGTCAGGACACATTAAGGGGGGTCTGGTGTTAAAGGACCTAGGAGAAAGAGATGAAGGCTGAGGGGAAAGGATGAGACATGAGGCCACGGAAGTTGGGCACAGCAAGGGGCTGGGTATTAGGAGAGAAAAGGAGAGTGGAAGGACATTCCGGAGTGTCTACTGTTTGAAAAGACACAACAACAAGCCCAAATGGAGTAATTTGTCCCCATCAAGATGGCAAACTAAGACAATTGAACCAATGTGCCAAAGTAAGAGAATATGAATAAGTTCCTTAATATATATGCAAGCTCCCTGTCCCCACACCCCAATACACTAAATAAAAGTTTTCTAGGGGGCGCCTGGGTGGCTCAGTGGGTTAAGCCGCTTCCTTCGGCTCAGGTCATGATCTCAGGGTCCTGGGATCGAGTCCCGCATCGGGCTCTCTCCTCAGAAGGGAGCCTGCTTCCTCCTCTCTCTCTCTGCCTGCCTCTCTGCCTACTTGTAATCTCTCTCTGTCAAATAAATAAATGAATCTTTAAAAAAAAAAAAAAAGTTTTCTAGGGAGCCTGGGGAAGCTCTGTCCGTTAAACACCTTACTCTTAATCTCGGCTCAAGTCATGATCTCAGTGTCCTGGGATCGAGCACCACATTGGGCTACCTTTCCCACTCTTCCGTCCTCTCTCCCTCTCTCTCCCAAATAAATACATAAAATCCACCCCCCCCCCCCAAAAAAAAAAACGCAACATGGAAGAATAGGAGTCTGAGCTTAGGCCCAAGCTAGGTCAGGCTGACCTGAGTTTGCAGCTCGGTTCCTCTGACTATAACCTGCATGACCTTGGGCCCTGATGTCCCATGATTTTGGTTTCTTCACATCTCAAGTACTGGACTGAGATTGCACAGCTTGTGGTTTTGGGGAGTATCAACATTCAGCCCCTGGCCCAGGCAGCTTTGCATTAATGTTGGGCACCTCCATGACTTATGGAAAACACTTCACCTGTCTTGGGCCACACCATTAACAGTGTTATAGCCCTACACACGTGGGAGCCAGAAAGTGCCTCTAGCCACCAGCGTCCTCTCCCACTCCATCCCAGTTCAGAGGGTTCCATTCTTTTTTTTTATATATATATTTTATTCATTTATTTGACAGATGGAGATCACAAGTAGGCAGAGAGGCAGGCAGAGAGAGAGAGAGGAAAGGAAGCAGGCTCCCCACTGAGCAGAGAGCCCAATGGTGGCTCGATCCCAGGACCCTGGGATCATGACCTGAGCTGAAGGCAGAGGCTTTAACCCACTGAGCCACCCAGGCACCCGGAGGGTTCCATTCTTGACTGCTGCAGGAACCAGAATGTCACCTCCTCCTGCCCTACCTTTCATCTCTCAGGGCAGCTGGCTGCTAGTGTGCACGGTTATGAGGAAGCTGGTACCTCGGGCAATACCTCAGGTGGCCAGCCTCGGCATGTAGGATAGGGAGAGGGAGTGGCCCAAGTGCCCAGAGCAAATCACCTGGCACCTGGGACCTCCTGGTTTAACCACATGGCAATGGAATGGTGACATTTACACAGAGCTGTCTAATAACAAAACCAAAGCAACTTAACGAGTTCGATGTATCTTGTTCAAGGGAAAACCATCCGTGGATTCTGCGTGTCTAGCGTCTCAGAGTACTGGAGCATTCTTTTAAAGGGATTGGGGACCCCAATGAATGAATGAACTTTATCATGGCCTACCTTGTTTGAGCTACTGTTTTTAGCTTTTCGCATATGTTCACTCATTTACAGCTCATGACCCCTGTGAGGCGGGTGCTGTTGCTGCTGTGTTTGTACCTGTCCCAGGACAGCATAGGAGGAATAGTGTGGCTGGACACCAGCTTGCTCTGCAGTTCTTATACTTCACTGGTGCCCTCTCCCACTTACTCTCCATGATGATAAAATCATCATAATAAAGCCACTGACCAGGTTGGGTGGATTTGAGGGTCTTTGGAAGGAGAGGAAATATCCTTAGGTGGTGGCAGTGGAAGGAACTTAAGCACGTGACCAGAGTTTCTGGTGCCTAAGCCAGCCTCCCCATTGACACCAAATCACTATAGCCCTGCTGCTTAACCTCAGTCTGCAGGTGCCTGCTCTGAAGCAGGAACAAAGGGAGGCAACCTTGTCACGGTGACCGCCTAATCGGGTGCCAGGGCTTTAGGAACCAGGAGTGTTATGGAGAGTGAGATGGAAAACATAAGAAGCCTTGGTTATTTTCAGCAGCATACTGAAAGTACAGCAGAGCAAAGTGTTATTAAAGTACATTCCAAGGGAGAAGCAGGCCAGTCAAGGGAGACAATGGCCCCAGAAACTCCAGGGTGTGGGCTTTATAGCAATTTTTTAAAAAGATCTGATTTTATTTATTTTAAAGATTTTATTTATTTATCAGAGAGGGGGCGGAGAGAGAGCACAGGCAGACAGAATGGCAGGCAGAGGCAGAGGGAGAAGCAGGCTCCCTGCCGAGCAAGGAGCCCGACGTGGGACTCGATCCCAGGACGCTGGGATCATGACCCGAGCCGAAGGCAGCTGCTTAACCAACTGAGCCACCCAGGCGTCCCTTATTTATTTATTTGATACAGAGAGAGAGAGGTCACAACTAGGCAGAGAAGCAGTCAGAGAGAGAAAGAGGAAGTAGGCTCCCTGCTGAGCAGAGAGCCCGATGTGGGGCTCCATACCAGGACCCTGCGATCATGACCTGAGCTGAAGGCAGAGGCTTAACCCACTGAGCCACCCAGGTGCCCGTACAACAATTTTTTTTGTGGTGGATTCTAGGGTCGTCTCATTTGAGTGACAGGCCTGGATTATATAATAACCAGCCAACTAAGCCTGTCCTTTCCTGCATTCAAAATGCCTACATGGGGGTGCCTAGGTAGCTCTTTTCTCTAAATAAATAAATGAATAAAATCTTAACAACAACGCCCTCAAGCCTACAAATGCGTGCACCCTAGGAGATCTCAACAGGATTTCTGTTCTAGAGACACAGGTCACATAAGGACAAACAGCTGCTTTTGCATAAGGGCAATCAGCACACCACACTTAACTCTTCCTCTTCTGGGTTGTAACCACAGACAAACTGCTGGATAGGTGGGAGGGGGCGGGCCCTGGGCAGGCCTGGGTTGCAGTGGGGTACCTGGTCAGGACACCTAAGGTCCATCCTCCCATTGCTCATGCCTAACCTCTAGCAGGAGCTGTGGATTTCCTGGCTTGAGACCGTCAGGCAGTATTGAAGTTTTCCTTCTGGTCCCTGAGGAGGCCACATTTGGACTCAGAGTCTATAACCCCCCGGCACGGTGCTAGGCCCTGCTGAGTACACCGAGGGACCTGAAGGCGTTTTCCTTGCCAGACAGGAATTTATTTATTTATTTATTTTTAAAAATATTTATTTATTTGACAGACAGAGACCACAAGTAGGCAGAGAGAGAGAGGAGGAAGCAGGCACCCCGTGGAGCAGAGAGCCCAATGGGGGCTTGATTCCAGGACCCTGGGATCATAACCTGAGCTAAAGGCAGAAGCTTTAACCCACTGAGTCACCCAGGCGCTCCCTGGCAGGAATTTAAAATCACATTACTTCATCTTACAACACAGGATAATTAGAAGAGTTTGCCTTCACTAAATATTGAATTCTGTAGTTCTACGTGGACTGGTGCAGCCGGCCCTTGAGCTGTGGCAGACCCTCACTGCCCTGTGACGGTCAACAGACACCTACCCTACAGCTCAGCTATTCTTTGAGGGATTTACCCACGGAAATGAAAGCCCATGACCACAAAATCCTAGTACGTGAGGGGCACCTCTGTAGAGCGTGTGAATCTTGAACTTGGGGTCAGGAATTTAAGCCTACATTGTGTATAGAGATTGTTTAAATAAAGAATCTTTTTAAAAATTTCTTTTAAAAATCCTGGTACATAAATATTCATAAGCACCTTTATCCATAACAGCTAAAAGTTGGAGACAGCTCTGATGGATAACAACTGGTGAGTGGAATAAACACGTAGTAGTACAGTAGTATCTCCTACAATGAGGTACAACTCAGTAAGGGATGACACAATGGTATGTTACCACATGGATCCATCTCCCAAAATTCTGGTGAGTGAAAGAACACACAAAACAGTCCATACAGTACAGATTATCCCCTTCATATGACGTGCTAGAAAAGACAACCCTAACCGATAGTGGCAGAAAGCAAGTCCTCAGTAGTGGCCTGACACTTGGGTTGGAGGAGATGGAGTTGGAAATTAACGAAAAGTAAACTTTAGATGTGATGAGAACATTCAGTATTTTAAGTGTGGCCATTTCATATGTATATGCATTTAAAAAACTCACCTATACATTTAAAAGAGCATTTTGGGGCATCAGGCTGGCTTAGACAGTAGAGCATCTGAATCTTGATCTCCAGGTTGTGAATTTGAGCCCCACGCTGGGTGTAGAGATTACTTTTAAGAATTAGGAGCGGGCGCCTGGGTGGCTCGGTGGGTTAAGCCGCTGCCTTCGGCTCGGGTCATGATCTCAGGGTCCTGGGATCGAGTCCCGCATCGGGCTCTCTGCTCAGCAGGGAGCCTGCTTCCTCTTCTCTCTCTCTCTGCCTGCCTCTCTGCCTACTTGTGATCTCTCTCTTTAAGAAAAATAAAATAAAAATTAAAAAAAAGATTTTATTTATTTATTTGACAGAGAGAAATCACAAGTAGGCAGAGAGGCAGGCAGAGAGAGAGAGAGAGAGGGAAGCAGGCTTCCTGCAGAGCAGAGAGCCCAATGCGGGGCTCGATCCCAGGACCCTGAGATCATGACCTGAGCGGAAGGCAGTGGCTTAACCCACTGAGCCACCCAGGCGCCCCTAAGCATCCAACTCTTGAGATCAGTTCTGGCCACGATCTCAAGGTGACCAACAAGCACTGATTTCTCCTTGCAGACACTTCTATTTGTTGGGCATCTGTGTAGTCTCCCTTCAGGGTGAGTCAGGTGGTTAAGGAGGGTGGCACTCTTTAGGAAGGCTGACCCCCAGCTGCTGCATTTGAAGGGCTTCTCTGCAGTGTGGGCATTGGGTACTGCCCAATATTGGGGCTGGGGAGGAAGGCCTTCCTGAACTTGGTGTTCCTTCACGGCTGCCTATCACAGTAGGTGGCTGGGTGTTAGGTCATGGCTGTCCAGGACATCCTTACGTGTGCATAGCTTTCCTGTAGTATGTGCTCATCACAGGTGAGAGGTCTCTCTCCATATCGAAGTCAACTGTCTCAGATGAAGGTTTCAGTGGAACCAGAATTCTCTCCTCATGTGCAGTTTCTGCACAGGGTCTGTCTCCATGCTTCTCCAGGGATAAAGTCTCTGAAGACTTAACCACCTGTGTTACAGGGGTGGACTGTCCGGCTAGAAGGACCAGCATTGGGAGTTCAGACCTGTGATACGATTTTTCTAAAAACATCTTATTCCAACAGTACCTCATCTTCTCTTCCACATGAATCACCTGAAAATCGGGAAATGCCCTTTCCATAGGCCGTGGTAGGTGGGTGAGGATGGATCCATCATTACATGGTGTCTAATAAGCTAAGAGCTGATTCCCTGTGTTTATAAGAAACTAAGGGGGCTGGGATCAGGGGCAAAGAGCAGATCCTGTCGCTACGGGCCAGACCAGTGCGAAGTATCTCAACAGAGTCAAAGATTCAATGTAGCTGGCAGGATCTGCTGCTCGGCCTCCGTGAACACAGCTCAGTAGGAATGCTGGGACAGGCAGACACTGTGCAGAAAATGCCCAGACACGATGTAACATCCTCCACCTCTTAGGATCGGGCTTCTGAAGATTCTTTACCAGTGCATGAACACACCCGAACAGCTAAACAGAAGCTGGTGCCAGAGGAGCCAGGATAGGGAGAGCAGTTATAAGATGGAACTGGAGGTCGGAGAGGTAGGAACCAGACATCAGAAGGACGAGACAGGAGGACAGAATGTTCAGAAAGGTGTAAAAAGTTGGACTGAGGTTGGCACGATGACTTTGGCAACAGGACAGTGATGTGGTACAGGACCACGGACAGGTATAATTCAACCTAAACCAGGCCTCAGCCCAGTCCCAAATTTCACTCAGCAAGGCCCACCTCTCCTGGAACACTCTTGTAATGGCTAGAATTGCAACTTCCCGTCTAGATAACTAGCACTCATTGCCATGCTCTGGCAAAATGACTTTGTGGGATGGAGTGGCCACAAGTCCTGTGGAGGACAGGGCAGGTAAGGGGCCTGCCCTGACTGTGTGACCTTTCTGCAGAAGTCAAGAAGCTTGCTTCATCTTTACCATTAGTGAGGAAGAAGGAGGAAGGATGTTACAAAATGAAACATTGAGAGGGGTTTTTCAGGAATAGCCAGGGGGTGCCCCTGGCCTTTTGTTCAATCTGTCCCTTGTAAGCAATGACAATAGGACCCCCAGAGACTGGCATTGGAAGTTTTAAGGAAGTATCTGCTGGAGAAAGAAAGCAGAATCCATGGCACAGAGAGACCCTGTTATAGAGGCAAACCCAAAAAGGTTGTTGGAAAGAGGGAGAGAACCTTGACCCTTCTCCCCAGGCCCCAAGCCTAGGGCAGCAAAGATGGAGTGGCTCAGGAAGAGCCTAAGGGAGTACCCATCGCCCAACCTGAATGCCTACAACTCTGAAAAGGAACACATAAAAAAGAGACACAGGAGATCCCTCAGGAAGGCGGTGAACATGAAGTCATCCAACATCACGACCTGGCACAGAATCCTCTGAGCCAGTGAAGAGTCTCCATCCTCCTAAGAGAGGTCCACGGCCACGTCCTTGAAGGTCACCAGGCCCTGCAGTGAGGAAGACGGCTGACGATCCTGCAGCGCACATGAGTAGGTATCTTCGAGCCCCAGGCCTAGAACCCAGGGCACCTCACTCTCTCTCCTCTAACACCTCCCAGATACACTAACTCCTCCAGCTTACCCTCTTCTTCAGGCCTCTATTTCACAGGGGATGCTAGTCTACCAACATCAGGGCCTTCTCCTTCTCCCAAGACCCACTGGCCACTGCATTGCAGCCACTGTGTCATAAAGTAGGAGGGGAAGTGGATATCATTCAGTCTGTGTATGCCCTACTTCCAAGTGGTTCCCTGGACACACCCCACAATGTGACCCCAGGTTCAAACTTTCCCCTAGGGCCCCAGCACCAAGCCCTTGTACCCCCTGTCCTGCCTGACTCATGACAGATTCATCCATTTGCGACAGCTCCTTTCCCACACCTCTAGGTCCTCTTCTTTCTGCTGTCCTTGGATGAGCCCTCTCAACTCTCCCCAGGCCGCTCCGCACATGGCAGCCAGTGAGCCTGGAAATGATAACCAGGACCCAATTCCCAGCTGGTCTTGCAACAAAACCTCCAATGTCACTCAGGGCTAAGGAATGCCCCTGGTCCTTTGTTCAAGCCTTCCCCACCTGTCACTGTCCTCTGCTCCATCTCCCAGCTACAAACACATGGATTCCCAAATACCTCTGGCTCTCTTACACCTCTGCCTTTGCTTTTCTTAACCTCTTACCAGGCTTGTCCTACCTGTTCCACCGCAGGACAATCCTTCCAGTCCCAGTAGCTCCACTATCATGGTGGATAGTACATCCTGACCCCGCACTTGCAGGAGACTGAACCATCATCTATACCAGCATGACTACAAGGACTGCAGTCCCAGTGTGGAGCCTTGTAGTGTGCAGAACCTTCCGGGACCCCTCCCTGTAACATGCTCTCACCATCTGTCCTCCTTGGGACCACCATCTCCTAAGTCTGATCCAGGGCCACTTCACCAGTCTAGGGCATTATTACAAGCCTGGACTATTGCTGAATGAGGCTGGTGCTTAACTAGTGCCTCTAAGTCCAGTGGCTGTATCTCATTCCTACTGTCCTCTAGACCCAAACTTCCTCTCATGTGACTCCTGGGCCTTGGTTGTCTCCCAGCCTCTTCCAGCTGAGCCTCCACATCTGACCCCTTCTTTCCCACTGTTGCTTTCAGATCCTTCAATTCAGCTTCTCCATCCTGGTCAGCATCATCTTGCCCCCTAACTTCCCAAGAAGTTAATCCTTAATCCCTGAACCTGTGAGTATGTTACTTTATGTGGAAAGAGATATGTCACAGAAAAAAAAAAAAAAAAGACGTTGCAGTTATGATTAGGTTAAAGATCTTGGAATGGAGAGATTATCCTGGACTATTCAGGTGGGCCCTAAATGGAATCACAAGCATTCTCATAAGGGAGAAACAAGAAGGTCAAAGGAAATCAAACACCTTTTCATGACAAAAACTCTCAAGAGAACTAGCAATATAAGGAAATTTCTTCAACATGATAAAGGGCACTTGTGAAAAATCTCCAGCTAACATACTTAAAGGTGGAAGACAGAAAGCTTGCACACTGAGATCAGGAATAAGACAACGATGCTCACTTGCATCACTGCCACTTGATGTTGCCAATTGATCTTGCCAGAGAAATTAAGTAAGAAACAGAATAAAGGCATCCTGATTGGAAAGGAGGAAGCAAAAATATCTCTATACATAGATGATATAAAAATTCCAAAGAATCCATAGGAAAGCTACTGGAGCTAATAAACAAATTTAGCAAAGTTGCAGGGTACAGAATTAACACAGAAAAAATCCAAGTGCTCCTATATGCCAGCAATATACAATCTAAAAAGGAAATTAAGGAAGCTATATTTACAATAGGATCTAAAAGGATACAGTAACTATAATAATACATTGAGGCATGGGTTAAAGCCTCTGCCTTCAGCTCAGGTCATAATCTCAGGGTCCTGGGATCGAGCCCCGCATCGGGCTCTCTGCTCGGCAGGGAGCCTGCTTCCCTTCCTCTCTCGCTGCCTGCCTCTCTGCCTACTTGTGATCTCTGTCTGTCAAATGAATAAAAAAAATTTTTAATCTTTAAAAAAATACACTGAGGTGAAACACTGTGCACTGAAATCTAGAAAACATCATTGAAGGAAATTAAAAATATCTAAATAAAGGGAAAGTCATCCCATATTAGTGGACAGGAAGACTTAACGTTGTTAAAATGTCAGTGCTACCCAAAACTACAGATTCAATGCAATTCCCTTCAAAATTCCAACATCCCTCTTATGTAGAAATGAAAAAGCTGATCCTCAAATTCATATGAAACTACAAAGGACCCCAAACAGCTGAAACAAACCTGAAAAAGAACAAAATCACACTTTCTGATTTTTTTTTTTTAAAGATTTTTATTTATTTGACAGACAGATCACAAGTAGGCAGAGAGGCAGGCAGAGAGAGAGGAGGAAGCAGGCTCCCTGCTGAGCAGACAGCCTGATGTGAGGCTCGACCCCAGGACCCTGGGATCATGACCTGAGCCGAAGGCAGAGGCTTTAACCACTGAGCCACCCAGGCGCCCACACTTTCTGATTTTAAAACTTACTACAAAGCTGTAATAATCAAAACAGTGTGATAGTGGCATATACACTAGTGGACAGACACATACACCAATGGAAGAGACTTGAAAGTCCAGAAATAGGCCTATATAACTATGGTTAATTGATATTTTACAAGGGTGTCAATTCCATTCGATTGGTATTGAATCTTCAAAAGATGGTGCTGAGACGACTGGGTATCCTCATACAAAAGAATGAAGGTATACCCCTAAACTCATACCATACACAAAAAATTAACTCAAAATGAATCAACAGCATAAATATAAGAGCTAAAAACCATAAAATTCTTAGAAGACAACATAAGGATGAATCTCAATGACCTTTGATAATGGCCTTGAATTTTTTTTTAAGATTTTATTTATTTATTTGACAGGCAGAGATCACAAGTAGGGGGAGAGGCAGGCAGAGAGAGAGGAGGAAGCAGATTCCCTGCTGAGCAGAGAGCCCGATGTGGGGCTTGATCCCAGGACCTTGGGATCATGACCTAAGCCGAAGGCAGAGGCTTTAACCCACTGAGCCACCCAGTCGCCCCAATGATCTTGAATTTGTGACACCAATAGCTTAAGTAACAAAATAAAAAATAAACTGGGGGCACCTGGGTGACTCAGTTGGTTAAGTGTCTGACTCTTGAATCTAGCATAGGTCATGATCTCAGGGTTGTGAGATCAACTCCTGAGTCAGGCTCTGTGCTGAGTGTGAAGTCAGATTAAGACTCTCTCTCTCTTTCTCCCTCTGTCCTTCCCCCTTCCTCTCTCTCTCTCTCTTTTTTTTAAGACTTTATTTATTCATTTAATAGAGAGAGAGAGAGAGATCACAAGTAGGCAGAGAGGCAAGCAGAGAGAGGAGGAAGCAGGCTCACCGCCGAGCAGAGAGCCCCATGAGGGGCTCGATCCCAGGACCCTGGGATCATGACCTGAGCCGAAGGCAGAGGCTCAACCAACTGAGCCACCCAGGTGTCCCCACTTCCTCGCTTAAAAAAATTAAAATAAATTTTAAAAAAGATAAACTGGACTTCATCAAAATTTAAAATGTTTGTACATCAAAAGGTATTCATTACAAGCAGAGTAAAAAACCTACCCAAGAATGGGAGAAAATACTTGCAAATCACTTATTTGATGAAGTTTAATATCCAGAATACATAAAGAATTTAAATACAAAAGAACCCAATTAAAAAATGGACAAAAGACTTGAACAGATATTTCTCTAAACAAGATATTCACATGGCCAATAAGCACATGAAAAGATGCTCATTAGTCTTTAGAGGAATGCAAATCAAAAGACACCATTTCAAACCTACTAGGATTGCTATCATGAAAAAAAAAAAAAAGAAAAAGAATGGTTCAGATGTGGAAAAATGGACCCTCATATGTTGCTGGATAGACTGTAAAGCAGTGTAGCCATTATGGAGAATAGTTCAGCAGTTTCTCAGAAAGTTAAAGATAGAATTACCGTATCACCCAGCAGTTTCACTCCTAGGTATATACCCAAAGATTTGAAAACAGGGACTCAAACAGATACTTTTATGCCAGTGTTCATTGCTCATTAATCATAATGGGTAAAAAGGTGGAAACAACCCAAGAGTCCCTGAGCAGATGAAAGGACAAAATGTGTCTTGTCATACAATGAGATATTGTTCACCTATCAAAAAGAATGATGTACTGGTAAGTGTTACAACATGGATAAACCTTGAAAACAGCTGCTAAGTGAAATTATCCAGACACAAAAGGACAAGAGTAGTTAAAGGAAATCACTAGAATAGGCAAATTCGTAGGGGTAGAAAGTAGATTAGTAGTTAACAGGGTGGGGGCACCTGGGTGACTCAGTGGGTTAAGCTGCTGCCTTGGGCTATGGTCATGGTTTCAGTGTCCTGGGATTGGGCCCCGCATCGGGCTCTTTGTTCAGTGGGGAGCCTGCTTCTCTCTCTGCCTCTGCCTGTCTCTCTGCCTGCTTGTGCTCTCTGTCAAGTAAGTAAATAAATACAATCTTAAAAAAAAATAAGTTAACAGGGTGCACGGAGTACTGGGTGTAGTACATAAACAATGAATTTTGGAACACTGAAAAGAAATTTAAAAATAAATAAATAAATTTTTAAAAGATTCAAAAAAAATTAAAAATAAAGAAGAAGTTGACAGGGGCCAGGGAAAGGAGGAATGGGGAGTTATTGTTTAATGGGCAAAGTTGCTGCTTGGGTGATGGAAAACTTTTGGAAATAGGTAGTGGTGATGGTTTTACAATATTATGAATATAATTAATGTCATGGGACTGTACATTAAAAATGGTTAAAATGAAAACTACTGTGTTTTAACTACTGTGTTTTAAATACACTACTTCGTATTTAACCACAATTTTTAGTGTAGTAGTAATTATAATCTGAAATTACTTTCCCCCCCCAAAAAAACCTGTTTTAGATTCCTCTGCTATCCGAAAATTGTCAGTGAAAAAACACATTTTTGTGGAAAAAGAAAGTCAAAAGAGGAGGTAGGAGATGCAGCAACAGAACAGAAGTAAGAAGTTGGAGGGATGTGAGGAAAGGAAGTCAAGCGCCAAGGAATGAAGGCTCCCTCAATAAGCTGAAAAAGGTAATGAACAGATTTTCTCCTAGAGCCTCAAAAGAAACTAGCTATGGTAACACCTTGATTTTTGCCCATCTAAATTAATTTCATCTGGCCTCCAGAATTGGAAGAGGAAAGAAAGAATGAAAGAAAGAAAGAATGAATTGGAAGAGTAAACTTGTGTCGTTTTAAGCCAGTCGGTTGGTTTATGGTAATTTATTACAGCAGCAATAAGAAACTAGCACAATCCCTGCATAGTTCACATATCCTAAAATGCAGGATTTTAGAGGTGGGCAGGCACTTGTCCCCTCTGGGGATTTGGAGCCCTAGTGTTACCAGCTTTCCACCCTGTTTGGTACTCCTGTCACTAGCACTGAGGCCCGAGGGAATCCCATTTGCAGACAGGTTAGTGGGCATCTTTGGAGTCATTAGATTCTGCCTACCACAGTACAAGAATATACTTTTTAAAAAATTTTCAACACTGGGGTGCCTGGGTGGCTCAGTGGGTTAAGCCGCTGCCTTAGGCTCGGGTCATGATCTCGGGGTCCTAGGATCGAGTCCCACATCAGGCTCTCTGCTCGGCGGGGAGCCTGCTTCCCTTCCTCTCTGTCTACTTGTGATCTCTCTGTCAAATAAATAAATAAAAATCTTAAAAAAAAAAAATTTCGGGCGCCTGGGTGGCTCAGTTGGTTGAGCAACTGCCTTCAGCTCAGGTCACGGTCCTGGAGTCCCAGGATGGAGTCCTGCATCGGGCTCCCAGCTCCATGGGGGAGTCTGCTTCTCCCTCTGACCTTCTCACCTCTCATGTTCTCTCTGTCTCTCTCTCAGATAAATAAATAAAATCTTTAAAAAAAGCCATATACACACTGCGTATATGGCTACTTGCAAAGTCAGGATGAGGACATTTTATTCTTTGATAGATGTCAACAATGATTCTCGAAAGACGCGTTTCCAACTTGCCTTCCCCTGGCAGTGCTATGAGAGCCTTGGGATGATGATGATGATGATAAGGATAACAACAGCTGTCTTGTTTATTTATTTTTTATTTTTTATAAACATAATTTTTATCCCCAGTGTCTTATTTAGTAGTGTTAGCCTTACAAATAGAAGTTACTTTACCAGCAAAAATGGGATTATTTGGGAATAGGAGAGAATTACAATTCTGGACATGCAAGATACAGCAAAACTATAGGCAAATGTAACAAAGGAGAAGAACGTTATTGTACAGAGAGGACGAAGGGGGTTAGGAGGGGCTGTTCTGAAGGAAAGTCCAGCGGAGAAGGTCCAGGGTGACAATGGGCTCTCGCCGGCTGAGGCACAGGGCCCACTCACTGCTGTAGGAGATGCAGTGCGCGTCTTTTCGTCGGGGCCTGTAGCTGAGGATTCTTGGCTGTTGAAGCTGCTTCTGTCGGTAATTCTTGACTCGCAGCCGTACCAAGCGAGAGCTCGCCCTTTCACACTTTAGTAGGACTCCCTTTCCTGGGTTTCACAGCACTACGTGCCTGGCCTGTGCTAAATACTTCTCCTGTCACTTCTCGAGAGGAGAGGTGCAGCAGTGACCAAATCTCGTCACCGGATTTCGAGTTAGAGCTGCTTCTGGGAGCGCGTCCGAATCCCCGAGGGACTGTCCAGCACGGAATGTTCAGGCTCATCCCAGAAGGTTCTGACCGGGGAAATGAAGAAGTGAAGCTGTGCCCCAGAGGCCCCCTCCGGGCTGGTCCTCCCTCCAGAGCGCGGGCCCTGCATCTCTGCGGGAGGAACCCGGGGTAGCCCTGTCAGAGAAAGCGTAAACACAGCACTGCCCCTCAGAACTGCGGGCTCCCCGTCCCAGCAGCCCTTGCGGGGCCACTCGGGCGTTGCCAAGCGGAACGCGCGGACGCCCTACGCGAGGCCTGTGCGCGGCAGAAACTACAACGACCAGAAGGCCACGGGGACGGCGGCGACCCGCCACCAATCCCAGCACCGAAGAGAGCTATATCCCGCGGCTCCCCGGGCTTCCGGCGCGTCTCCCTAGAGCACGTTCGTTCGTCGTGCCCTTGCCCCGCCCTCGGGGAGCTGAGCTCCGGCAGGCACCTCCTTGGGACCCAGCCGGGGGGCGGGAAGGCTGGGATGAGCTGCCCCGCTCCGTCCTAGCCGTGATCTCTGGTAACGGGGCTGTCCTCTTCCCTCCGCATTCGCCCGCCGTCCCCTCTGAGGCCCCGATTGCGACGGGCGGCGGGCGCCTGCCCGGCGGAGGTGTGGGCATCGGCTGCGCACTCAGGGCCTGCCCGGGTCCCATGGCGGCGGTGGCGCTGGTGGATCTGGCGCGGGTGAGTGGGGTCCACAGTAGAAGGGAGTGGGGAGTCGCTGGACCCCTCCTCCGCCTTCACTTCTTTTGCTGCTGCGACCCTCAGATCACCCCAAGCCTGAGGTCCTGAGTCCCGGCCGTAGTTTCTGTGGGAATTTTCACGATTCTGGAATCCAGTGGGACAAGATGTGGAAAGCTCTTTCAGGCACAGGGACCGGGATGTGCAAATGCTCAGAGAAGAGACTGAGCTGGGAGTATTCGGGGAACCACAGGCCTCCGTTATTTATGTCCGGTGGGCCGGAGTCAGGCCGGAACATGGCAGCCTGGGGAGCTTGGCCTGAAGATGGTGGGAGCCACGGAAGGTTTGGAGTAGAGATGTTCACAGGCTCCCTTTGGCTGCAGAGCGGAAAACAGAGGTAGGGTGGGGTAGGAGGTGAAGTTGAGGGGGCAGAAAGGGAGGCTCATAAGGATGCTCTTTTACTAGGTTAGGTGGGTGATGGTGTCATGGCCTGGAGTTGGGAGAAATGGTTGGATTTTGGATCTTTCAAGTCAGCCAGATTTTGTGATGAGCAGAGAAGTGGAGGAGCCTGTGCTAGTTCCATGGATTTTGGCCTTGGTTACTAGGTGGAACTGAAGGGCATCCAGTGAGATGGAGAGGTTGCTGGGTGGAGCAGGTTTCAGGGAGGATCAGGAGGCAGATTTTGACCCTGTCCAGGCTGAGATGTCCTAAAGACTTCCTAAGGGGCAGCTGGACATGGCAGGTCTAAGTTATGCTGAGGAATTCAGCTTGGAGACCTCCAGTCAGCAGCAGTCAGACAGTGAGCTGCAGTGGAGCTCTGGCTCACATTTGAGAGGGGTCATCTTTAGCTTATGGTGAAGATGTCCTACAGTGGCATCTGAGGATTGGGTGGCTGGCCTGGGTACTGGACGGGGTCGATGGGTGTCACAAAGTCAGATGAAGGGAGGAGGAGCCACAAGAGAATGTGTGTGTGAGAAGGGGTCCAGAAAGTGACCAAGATCCCTGGAACAGAGGCTAAGGCATATTGGAGACACAAGTAACATGACAGTGGAACTGGGACTCGTGTTTAGTCACCTCTCTGTGGGCTCACAGGCATTTCTTGGCCACCCTCTTTGGGGTCTGAGTGTTTCAGTCAGGATGACAAGTTAGCTCAGTGGCAGTAGGCTGAGTGTCCTAGGCTTGGGGTGGGGGTGGGGGCGTTGCATCAGAAGGAAAGAGGAATACTGAGGCTGGTGAGGGGACAGCATGAATAAAGGCAGAGAGACTTGGAGGTCCCAGAAGTCTTTGTGGCCTAGTCTGGATGGCTAAGGGTTAAAGGTAGGAATAGGACCAGTTAGAGAAACTGAAGGAAAGCTGGGTGCCACCTCTGGAAATGGGGACTTTTGAAAGTCTGGGTCAGGATGGGATCCTGGTTGACCTCACCAAGTTAGCCACATTTTGGACACCATTTGCAGAGTGATCTGTAGGCTTGCTGGGAGGAAGAATGGGCCATGGGATAGTGGTGGGATCTGGAGATGTGTGGTACAAAGATGGATATGCACATGCAGGGGCATATGAATTGATGGACTGGAGTCCTGGTACTGGGGGCCTACACGAGATGAGCCCCAGTTTTGTTGTTCTGGGAGGCAGGATCTGGGGAGCCAGGAGAATCATCTGGTAGGAGGCAGTGAGGCCCAACGACCAGGCCCTGACCTTGTGGCAACTATCTGCCCACCTCCCTGCTGTGTGAAGGAGGACACAGTGATCAGTGGGACACGAAAAGACAATGGCCCCCATGGCTTTAGAGCTCAGGGAGAAGGGTGACCTAGGAGTTTGTTGGCAGGGTTGATTTGAGAGTCAGAGACTACCTACTAGAAAGATGGCAGCACGTAGGGTCACAGGCCCAGGTCTGGATGGGTTCATCTGTGGGGTTTTTTTGTAGTTTTCTTGCTGCCCTGTCCTCACCATGGCTGACTTAGCTGTCTTCACCATGACAGGACTGGGGGACCTTTGAGGACGTGGCCATATACTTCTTCCAGGAGGAGTGGGAGCTCCTTGATGAAACTCAGAGGTGCCTGTACCACAATGTGATGCTGGAGACCCTGGTGCTTGTGGCCTCAATGGGTAAGGCCCTCCCACCCCAGCTTGCTGTTCTGATCTCTGTCCTTCCTCTTCTCCCGGGAACAGCTCTGTGTTCTGACAGCTGAGCAGATAGCCTCTGGGCTATCTGCTATGTGTGCAGAGCTGGGGCAAAGGCACAGCCTGCTCCTTCCCCTGAGGAGCCCTAATATCTGCTTCCCTTCCTGTAGAAGGGTTCAGGACCGAGGGGCTCAGTCGGTTGCCTGAGTTTGTCTAGATAAGTGGGACCTCTGTGCCCAGGTTCTTCCCTCCCACTTTTTTATATCAGACATTTCCAGGAGCTGGGCTACGTCATGGACTGTAGACATGGACATCATCACTACCTGAGGCTGGGCTCTTCCAGGAGATGCTCCTCACAGGCTTATTTTGTAACACTGGGTTTTCTCCCTAGTTGCGGAGATGATGAGAGCTCCCTCTCGTCTATCACAGGGTAGGTTGCCCTTGGCTGAGCCAGCCACTCACCCACTCTGTCTTTTTCCCAGGACTTAGAACTTTCAGGTCCTGCATGGTTGCTCACCTGGAACAGGACAGAGAAGGCTGGGAGCCTGACAGGGTGCACATAGCTCCATATACCACAGAAGAGGCTGGGAGGGGGTCTGCCTCTGATGAGTGGGAACTGGTGCAGACGTGACGCTGGGGCTGGGTTCACACTGTACTACCTGCCCTGTATCCACTGGCCTTTGCTGCTGGGGCCAGTACCCATACCTTACTCCATTTTCCTTCCTTGTTTTAGACAACACATTCTTGCCATTTCCACTTTGTCTGTGTACAGTGCTCTGATCGGTGTCTTCCTTATTCCCCTCCACTCCTCCTTTTACAGGGATGTCCCACCTTAGCCCACAGCCAGTGTATTATGAGATGTGCATATATCCTCATAGAGGCTTTAAGCACCAGATGCCTGGTTGCAGCTGGATTTTCCTGCGCTCATGGAGACTCTTGTGACCCTTGTTCCTGTCTGAGATCTGGGGCCTGCCTGTATTGGGTCCTGCTGAGAGCTGAGAGGTTGCAGTTCTTGCCTCTCCTCCTAGCCAGAACCCTCACGTGTGTTCTCACGTCCTGGATCTTCACCTTCACTGGCTTTCCTAGGCCCTGTCCTGCACCACAAGCTCTACCTCCCCCTGACTTGATCCTGCAGACTCACTCCTAAATTTGTCAGATCCACATCTGGGAGGGGACTGCCCCCTCCCAACAAAGCCCATATATACTTTGCTGGTATTTCTCTGCTTTCAGGTTGCTGGTGTGGAGTGGAGGAAGCCCCTCTTGAACAGGGTGTTTCTGTAGAAGGAGCGTACCATTTCAGGACCCCTAAGGCATATCCTTCCACCCTGAAGGCCAACATCTGTGACATGTGTGGCTTGGTCTCAAAGACATTACACTTGGCTAAGTGTCAGGGAAATCACCCTACGCAGAAACCAGACAAGTGTGAGGCATGTGGGAGAGGCTTCTGGCTCAGAATAAGCTCTCACCAGTGCCAGCAGGAGCCCAGTAGAGAAAAACGCTTCACAGGCAGCAAACGTGCTAAGGATGTCCTGGACGGCCTCGACCTCCTGCAGCACCGGACCACCCACAGCATGGGGAAGCCACACGGGCACCAGGCACCAGCAGCAGCAGAGAGGCCACACCACACAGAAGTCCTTCAAGTGCAGCAGCTGTGGGAACAGCTTTCTGAAGGCTCTCATGCTCCTAGACCACCTGCTCACTCATTCCAGAGAGACCCTGCCACAGGGAAATGCCCCTGAAGAGCATGCCACCACTGTTCGTTACCCGAAAACGCCACTGGAGAGACACCCTGTGTGTGTAAGGAATGTGGGAAGGCCTTCAGCCACCTTTTGAAACTGAGGACACATGAGAAAGTTCCTACTGGAAAAGTGTATCACGGTTGCAGTGAGTGTGGGATAGCCTTCACCCAGAAGTACACACTCACTCAGCAGTGGAGAGTCCACTGAAGAATGGCCTTATGCCTGTGGCCACTGTGGGAAGACCTTCACTTGCAGCTTCAGTGTCGCTCACCATCAGGAAGTTACGACAAAGAAAGGCCTTGTAAGTGCAGACCGTGCCAGAGAGTCTACAGCTGCATCACCAGTTTTGTGGAGCACCAGAAAATACATACTGGGGCAAGACTTTGTACGTGCAGTGAATGCGGGAAAGCCTTCATTAGCAGTTCTCATCTTCATTGGCATCAGAAAGTTCACAACAGGGGCGTCTGGGTGGCTCAGTGGGTTAAAGCTCTGCCTTCAACTCAAGTCATGATCCCAGGGTCCTGGGATCCAGCCTCACATCAGGCTCTCCACTCAGCAGGGAGCCTGCTTCCCCCTTTCTCTGCCTGCCTCTCTGCCTACTTGTGATCTCTGTCAAACAGTGTGGGAAAGCCTTCAGCTGGCCCTCTAATCTTGTTGCACACCAGCGAATCCATACTGGAGAAAAGCCTTATGAGTGTGAAAAAGCTTTCAGCTATAGCTCCAACCTTGTTACATACCAGATAGTTCACACTGGAAAGAGGCCTTACAAGTGCAGCCAACGTGGGAGAGCCTTCAGTACAAGATCCAACCTCAGTCGGCACCAGAGAGTTCACATTGAAGAAAAGTCTTATGCGTGTACTGAGTGTGGAAAAGCTTTCCGCTATAGGTCAGACCTCTCTCAGCACCAGAAAGGTCACCGGAAAAGAGCCATCTGAGTGCAGTGGACATAGGAATACCTTCAGCCAGAGCCCCAGCCTCACTCAGCACCACAAAGTTTATACCAAAGAAAAGTCTAAGGAGTGTATCAAATGTGGAAAACCACTAACTAACTGGGGCATTTTCTTTGTTCACCTTAAGAGCCCACATCAGGTTCTCTGCTCAGTGGGGAACCTGCTTCCCCCTCTCTTTCTGCCTGCCTCTCTGCCTACTTGTGATCTCCATCTGTCAAATAAATAAAATCCTTTTTTTAAAAAAGAGTTCACTCCTGAGAAAACTTATGTGAAAGGAGCCTTTGTGAAGAAACCATAGGCCAAATATTGAAAAATATCCTAACACCCCTCCCAGGAGATCGCCAGATACCTGGGAAGCTTTCAGGAACGACATCACACTTTCTAATCTGTCCAGGTGCTTTGCCAGATTATGCCATTGCCAGATGGCATCTCACTTCTACAGGCTGGCGGGGCCCCCCACAGCCTGTCATCTCAGCATATTCAGGGAAGGCTGATTTTGTCCTCACTCATTCCCAGGAGGGAGACATGTGTGATGGGAGCTCTTTGGGGTGGCCTCATTTTCCATCTCTGCCCTGTCCCCAGTGGTTCAGGCATGGACCTGACTGACCTCTTCTCTCCAGGACTTTCCAGAAATAGCTTCCCTCTTTAGTGGGTAATTTAAAAAAAAAAAAAAAAGATTTATTTATTTATTTGAAAGAGAGCAACCACAAATAGGAGGAGTAGCAGGGAGAGGGAAAGGAAGAATCGGGGCTTGATTCCAGGACCCTGGGATCATGACCTGAGCTGAAGACAGACGCTTAAATGACTGAGCCCCCCAGGCACCCTTTTGGTATTGTCTACAGGTGATGCCTGTGATGGATCTGTCTAGTCTCCAAATCACCCAACCCTGAAACTGCCTGCCTCACTGTTGAAGCTGTCTTTAATTTCTACCTATTGTGTGTGTGGTTGGGGGTGGGTGAGATGGAGAACAGAATAGGGCTCTAACAGGATAAAGAGGGAGAAAGGTCTTAGTGGGAGACCTCACCTTCAACAGCAGGATGGCACAGAACCCTTGCAGTCTAGACCCAGGGCCTCCTGGGACAGGCTGAAAGTCTCTGGGTTAAATCTTGGTCCTGGATGCCAGGACAGCCTGACAGGCCCAGAGCTTTGGACACTGGGTATTCCATATGGCAACCTCTAGTTCTTCCTGGGCAGCAGGGGTTGGGTTCTTTGTTCCTGGGAATGTCCACATTCCCCAGTAGAGTTGAGGGGCCGCTGTCTCCTGGGACCTGCCCATGAGTAAGGCCCCTGATGTCCAAAATCTATAGACAGGTTGGTTACATCACTGGATGTAAGATCTCCAAGGGCCAGGCAGAACCGTAATCGGGTACAAGAGATCAGCATCTCCTTTCTACATCACTGTCAGGCTTTTAGACCACTTCTCCCTTCACCAGGTGAGCTCTTGGTATCTGACTTAAAAGACTGAGAGCCTAGAATCTTTCAGCCTTTCCCAGGAGGGCACAGGATAGAAATGCAAATTAGGATATACACTGGAAAGGAACAAGTTAAAGTGTCTTTTTTTTTTTTTTTTTTAAGATTTTATTTGTCAGAGAGCAAGGGCACAAGCAGGGGGACCGACAGGCAGAGGGAGAAGCAGGCTCCCCGCTGAATAGGGAGCCTGATGCAGGACGCAATCCCAGGACCTGGGATCATGACCTAAGCCCACGGCAGATGCTTAACCGACTGAGCCACCTAGGTGTCCCCAAAGTTAAAAGTGTCTTTATTTGTAGATGACATGATCTGGGTGTAGAAAATCCCAAGGAATCCATTAAAAAGTATATTAAAAATAGGTATGAGGGGTACCTGGGTGGCTTAGTTGGTTAAGTGTCTGACTCTTGGTTTTGGCTCAGGGCTCAGCACTCAGTGTAGAGTACTCGTGAGAGTCTCTGTCCCCCTCTCCTGCCCCTGGGTCCCTCCCCCACATCTATTCTTCTCTCCTGCTCTAAAAAGACATATATGTATATATGCAAATATATGCCATATATATATATATACACATATATATATATATGCAAAAACAAGGACAAAGCAGAGCTGCAAAGTTACCCATACAAATGATCAAATATGATTAATGAAGCAATTCCATTCATAGCAGCCTGAGAAAGAATGAAATGAATAGGTCTAACAAAACAAGTGCCGTACTCTGAAAACACTCTGAAAGCTATAAAACAGTGCTAAGAGAAACTGGTGAGAAACAGTCCATGCTCGTGGATTAGCTGATTCAATGTTTTAAGATGACAGTGTTCTCCAAGTTGAAATACAGACTCCATGCAATCCCTATCAAAACCACAGCTGACATCTTCAGTAGAAACTAACAAGCTGATCCTAAATTCACAAAAGAATTACAAGAGCCAAAATGATTTTGACCAGGAACAAAGCCGGATTTACTTTACCTAATTTAAAAAATTTCTATAAAGCTATAGTAATCAAAACTGTGGCACTGGCATAAAGACAGACACACAGATCTGTAGAACAGACTTAAGAGTACCAAAATAACTTTACTCAAGTGATCTTCTTTCCTTTTCTTTTTTTTTTTTTAATATTTTATTTATTTATTTGACACACAGAGAAAGATCACAAGTAGGCAGAACAGCAGGCAGAGAGAGATGGGGAAGCAGGCTTCCCGCTGAGCAGAGAGCCCGATGCGGGGCTCGATCCCAGGACCCTGGGATCATGACCTGAACCGAAGGCAGAGGCTTAATACCCACTGAGCCACCCAGGCACCCCTTGTTTTAATTTTCTTAATAACATCTTTTGAAGAGGGATATTTTATTTTTTCTTTAATGTAAGCTCTGAGGCCAACATGGGGCTTGAACTCAGAACCCTGAGATCCAAGAGTCACTTGCTGTACCAACTGAGTCAGTCAGGTGTCCCTTGAAGAGCAGTATTTTACATTTTGATGAAGTCTCTATGTAGAGGCTGCTTTTAGGCAAACAGGCCTAAGCGATGGGATGTAGTGATGCCCTGGCTGAACACAGGATCACTGGGTGACCCACCTCACAATATCCATAGACCAGGGAGGCCTGGGTCGCTTAGTCGGGTGAGCATCCCACTCTTGATTGCAGCTCAGATCATGATCTCAGGGTCATGGTATTGAGCCCGACGTGGAGGCTTTGCGCTCAGGGGGAATCTGCTCAGGATTCTCCTTTTCCCTCACCCTTCGCCCCTCCCCGCTGAGGGCTCACGTGTGCATGTGTGTTTTCTCTCAGATAAATAAATCAATCTTGAAAAAAAGAAAAAAGTATATACATAGGGTCTAACTGACCAATGGACTACTTTCAAGTAGGCAGTTACCAAAAAGGAGAATTCCATATGTCACCAACCTCCTCATCTCCCCACACTGAAAATAGCCCCTGCCCACTGCGTCATTGCGGAGAGCCTCTCCTCTGCTAACCTGTCCACCATTTAAACTTCCGTCACAAGGCACAGACCAAGAGGAAATAAATACGGAGTCTTAACACAGAATATATAAAGAATTTGTGTAACTCAATGATAAGAAGACAACCCAAGTAAAAATGAACAGAAGATCTGAATGGACATTTTATCAAAATGTTAAAAAGCACATGGAAAGATGCCTGACATCATTATTCATTAGGAAAACTTAAGTTAAAAACCCCTTGAGGGGCGCCTGGGTGGCTCAGTGGGTTAAAGCCTCTGCTTTCAGCTCAGGTCATGATCCCAGGCTCCTGGGATCGAGCCCCGCATCGGGCTCTCTGCTCAGCGGGGAGCCTGCTTTCTCCTCTCTCTCTCTCTCTCTGCTTGCCTCTCTGCCTAATTGTGATCTCTGTCTGTCAAATAAATAAATAAATCTTTTAAAAAAATATAATAAATAAATAAATAAATAAATAATCCATTGAGATTTCACCCTCACCAGGATGCAACACCAAGTGTTGGCGGGAAGGCAGAGAAAACAAACAGTCCTACAGTGCTGGTGGGAATATAAAACGGTAGAGACACTTTGGAAAACAGTTTGGCAGTGAAGAGAGAAACATGAACTTAACACAGGACTTAGAAGTTCCACTCCTAGGAACTGTCAGGCAGGAAGACTTTACTCCGCCCTATGGTCCTTCTAACTGGACTTAGAATCAAACTGACATGATACAGATTATCAAGAGAAAATCAAATTTAATGGGCATACATACAGGGAATCAACAGACAGGAAATTCCGAAGACAGTGAGGCAACATGAAGCTTACGTGAGCTGAGGGCAGAAGTCTAAGGATACGAAGCGGAGAAAGCCCTTCAGCAAGAAGTTGAAAGGAGAGATTTGGAAACACAAGGTTGCTCTATTACGCAGATAAATTCCTTACATAAAGGGGAGTCTCTGTTCATGACTCTCTTCCTATTACAGGCTCTCCTTCCCCATTTAAATTAGGCAGTTGTGGGAAAGGCAGAGAGCTTTTCCTGCATCTGCTGGTTTTGTTTTTTGTTTTTTAAGATTTTATTTATTTATTTGAAAGTAGGAGCAGGGAGGAGAGAGAGAAAGAGGCTCCCCGCTGAGCAGGGAGCCTGATACAGGGCTTGATCCCAGGGTCGGGTGCCATGACCTGAGCGGAAAGCAGACGCTCAACCCAACTGGGCCACTCAGAGTTCTGTTTATTCCTTTTTTTCTTTTAAGTAGGCTCTATATCCAGTGCAGAGGCCAACTGCCTCACAATCAGAGATCAAGACCTGAGCTGAGATCAAGAGTCACACACTGAGCCACCCAGGGGCCCCTTGATTACCTTTAAGTCAAAAGAATCTTTATGCCTAAGTGGCCCATCTTGGGGAAGCCTGTCCTTGACTCCTAAGAATCCACCCAAGCAAAATGAAAACATATGTCTCCACAAAGATTTGTAAGCAAAATGTGCCTACTAGCATCATTTATAATAGCCAAGAACTTGAAACAATTCAAAATCTGTCAGTTAATGATGGATAAATAAACCGTGGTGTATCCATACAAAGGAATATTATTCAGCAATAAAATGGAAAAAAATTCTGATATTTATGAATAACATGCATAACCTCAAGAACATTATGCTCAGTGACAGAAACGAGACATGAAGAACTACATATTACATGATTCCACTGATATGAAATATCCAGAAAAGGCAAAAGTATAGAAACATATGTAGATTAGTGGTTGCTAGGGGCTGGGGATGGGAGTGGATTTTAGCTATAAAAGTGTCCAAAGGAACCTTCTGAGGCAATGGGAATGGGTAAGATAATAATGTCTGTACAATTCTATACATTTACGAAAAGTCATTAATAGTGCACTTATAACGGGTGTGTTTTACACTATGTAAACTAACTCTTGATAAAGCCACTTAGCAATCAGGACTATTCATTCTCACAGTCCTGGAGTTCCTGACCGCATGGTGATAACCAGAGTATCTAGCCCACTAGAAGATGACAGGAAAGCATGAAACACTGGTTAGGCATACAGCTCTGGGAGCTACACAGATCCTTTTTTTTTTTTTTTTAAGATTTTACTTATTTATTTGACAGACAGAGATCATAAGTAGGCAGAGAGGCAAGCAGAGAGAGAATAAGGGAAGCAGGCTCCTCGCCGAGCAAAGAGCCCGATATGGGGCTCGATCCCAGGACTCTGGGATCACGACCTGAGCTGAAGGCAGAGGCTTTAACCCACTGAGCCACCCAGGTGCCCCAGCTACACAGATCCTTAAGACACCCTGTAAACCTTCAGCTTGCAAGGACCCAGACATGAAAATGGTGTGCCAGGCTCCTCCATGTCCTATCTGTCACAATCAGTGTTCTTTACCCATTAATGGTACTCATTTCCTTCTCACACAAACACAAGTGGGTGATATATTGCTAGGATGTGGCCTGCAGGGGGCCTCCTTTCAACACTGCTGAGATGGGAAGGACAGTCCCTGAAACACAGACCATCAGACCAACCACTGCCTTTTCTAGGCGAACTCCAGGTCCAAAGCTTCAGAACGTACAAGCTTCATTCTTTGCCAGGGAACACGGGGTACAAAGGCCAACTGGTCACATCTGGACCGAGATGAGCCATGCCTTGCTGCTGTGCCCTCTATGAGGTGCTACAGGGGCCCTCACGACCAACCTATGAACACCTCTGTCACATTCTCTATGCACTCCTGCTAAACAGGAGTCTAACATCAGAGGTGAATTAACGAATGATAAATGCATTATCAAATGGCCCAGAGCAGTGTGAGGTCCTGGTACCAGAGCTGGGTGATGACAGCAATGCATAAGAACTGTTAGCAGGACCTGAAGCAGCTTGATGAAGGCATCAGGGATGTCAAAGGCAGACTTCACAAGGTCCATATACAATGGGAAATTTACCCAGAAGCCCTCCAAAAGCTATCCCATCAGGCCCTTTGCTTAGAGCAGGAGTCCATGCCAAATTCAGTCACAGGTGAGTACCGTGATACCACTTCAGTGGATGCCGGGCCACCGCCATCTCTCCAGGGGAAGGCAAGCAGGGAACAGGGACTGCTTCTGCTGAGCAACAGGAGGGGACCATCAAACACAGAAGGGCTTTTCCCACAGCACCCAGCAGTGCAACAAGTGGTCTCAAAGTCCAGTGTGGCCCCTACAGGCTTCCCCACACACAGGCCAGTCACAGAGTGTCTCTTCAGGTAATGTTCTTCTATACAAGGTCCAACTTGTGGCTGAAGGTTCTACGTAGGGTCTTTCTCAGGTATCAATTCTTTTGTATTGAACAAAGTTTGTAAAATAGGTTGATTATTTAAAATAAAATGTTAAAAAAAAAAGAAAAGGGCAGTGGAAGACTACATTCACTGCTTTCAAATGGCATTTTTCTACTGAAGTTGTTGATGTTGACAGGGCAGGAGCCGTGGCCAACAGCTCTCCCGTGCTGGTTGTACACAGAGGAGCTTTCTCCAGTTAATATTTCTATGCAGAACACGACAGGAGCTGCAGCTTTTTGCTCTCCTATTCCCTATACTCACTCACAATGCAGTAATTTGCTGCAATACTGGATTCAATCTTGTGAGAGGCGGCTTTCCAACATCAGCTGTACTCATTACGCCTTTCTCCAATAAGGATCATGGGAGACAGGTTCAATATTTTCTTGAAAGTGACTGCATTTGTACAACTGTTCTCTGACATGAATCTCTTGGTGCTAACAAGAATGGAGCTCTGGACGTAGATACCCACATTCTCTGCATGTGGGTCCTTTAGTGCAAGGGGGAAATGGAAAATTTCGCTCAAGCCTGGGCCATACTCACTGCCTTTATAAAGGCTTTCTCAAGGAGAACATTCTGGTGGTCCAAAGGAATAGAGCTCTAGCTGGAGGTTTTCTCATATTACCACACTCACAACATTTGAAGATATGAATGTACTCCTGCTTTCTCAGGATGGAGGCAAAGGTGATAACCTTCCCACCTTCCCGACGTACTTGGGATTTTTTTTCCCATTCTGAAACATTTTTGGTGACTGATAGTTTACTTCAGTGTTAATTCTCTGTGGGTCAACAAAATGTCGAGCTGGAAGGGCCTGGCGATAGGCAGGGGCTGTGCAGTAAGGGTGGTCCAGCCACAGCCACTGTATCTACCTTCCTTTGAGGGAACAAGCAGTCTCATGGAGGAACAAATTTTCAAGAACTACTTAGGGGCGCCTGGGTGGCTCAGTGGGTTAAGCCTCTGCCTTCAGCTCAGGTCATGATCTCAGGGTCCTGGGATCGAGCCCCGCATCCGACTCTCTGCACAGCAGGGAGTCTGCTTCCTCCTCTCTCTCTCTCTGCCTGCCCCTCTGCCTACTTGTGATCGCTCTCTCTACCAAATAAATAAAATATTAAAAAAAAAAAAAAAAGATGTATCAGCTCAGGACATGTTAAGGGGAGGCCACTGGTGGGGGACCTGACCAGAAGAGGGGAGAAGGAGAAAAGCTGTAAGGCAAAGGACACAGAGGGATCAGCCAGGGGACAAGAGTCAAGGGAAAGTAGAATGGAGTGTCAGAAAGGGGTCAGAATGATAGAAAAGAGGCATGGCTACTCACTTTGGGACCAGGGGAACAGAGGGCATAGGTCAAGTACCAGATGAGAGATGAGCCCACTGCTACAGTCCCTCCCACAACAGTTTTGTGCTGACCAGTACTGGTCCTCCATGGGCCTCTCTGGTCAAGAAATGATTCAAGCTGCCCTGTCCAGGTCTCCTTGCCAAGTTCAACTTGGGTGACCACATTTAGGGTAGTGCAGTCATTCTTAGGTGGGATCAAGTGATCCCACTGTGAGAGGTCAGCCCCATGTCAGGGGATTTACCCATAACAGAGCAAGAGGGGTGAGGATCGCTATGCATCTGGAGAATGGAACCTCATGAAACGAAGAACCAGAAAATATCTCAGCAGAAAAGCTCATTGTCCCCATAATCAATGACCATGTCAATGCTCACGTGTCATCACAAGGACTGACAAGGGACAGCTGGCAGAAAACTTGCTGGAGGGTTTTTTTTCCCTGACAGAGGGGACAGAAAAGCAACAGGCCCTGATGGGGTCTCTTGGCCAGATAATAACCAAGCTTGATGTGATCTCCTATGTGGGTTGTGATATTTTTGACCCTTAACCATGATAAAAAGGTCCCAAGACAAAGAGTTCAGGTTGCTTATGCAGCAGTCTGGGAGAAGAGGTATCAAACACGGGCCAGCATCAGGACCAGCAGCACAACCCACGGGGAACGCACTGGCCTAACCTGGCGAGGACAGGGCCATGCCATGGTAGTAGCCCCACTGTGCCTTATGAAGGAGCCCCACTTTTTCTAAAAGAGATATGTAGCCTTCTCCTTAAAGATCAACAGGCTCTGCAATACCAGGCCAGGGAGCAGATGGCTATGAGCCCTGGGCATGGGACCTGGGGCCCCAGTCTGTCCTGCCAGCCACCTCCCCTTACGTCTCCCAAACCTTGTTCCCTGACATGCCTGCTCACCCTCTGAGGGTTGGCCGTCCTCCTGGATGCGCACTCTCCCCAGATCCACTGGTCTTTGGACAGCACTTCTCTTTTTTGGCACCCATGTCCTCCACCTAGCCACTGGTCCTTCGTCTGGACACCCCACATTCACCTCAGAGCCATTCATCTGTAACCACAACTCAAGACTCTCCTTCCAAAATGCCATTCTCAGGCCCTTCCTTGGACCACAGCCTGGAATGGGAGTCCAAACCAGAACTCCCTGTGTGTTCACAGTACATATGTCACCCCCACTCAGAGGTCTCCAGACAATTCGGACTCTACATCTACAAAATCTAACTGCTAATCTTCCCCAAAACATCCTCCTCCTTTGGGACCATCTCAACGAGCAGTAGTACCTCATTCCTTCTAAACCCTTGGGATGGTCCTTTATCTGCCACTTACATTCACTCCTCACATCCACCCCGAAAACCCATCAACTCCGTCTTGAAAATCTAACCGAAATATGATCGCTTCTTTCCCGTCTCCTACTTCTGCCCCGGACAGGCCACCACCGTAACGGTCCCGACGAATCCTGCGGCAGCATCCTCATAAATCTTCCTGTTTTCAGCCTGGCCACAGCCCGTCTCCCACCAGCGCGCTCACTTAGTATGTCTACTGGGTATTCATTGGGATACTCTCAAAATCCTACATCAGTTCATGGACATCCCTCTTCTACTAAAAAATTTCCATGACTCCTAGCACTCCTCTCAGGCTTTTGGCTCCTTGCAGTGGAAGACGGAGCTTTCCTGAATGTCCTCGGGTCGGTCTTACCTCTGAGTCGTTGCACATGCAGATCCCTCTGCCTGCGTCCTCTGTATCTCACGACACTAGGTTCTGGGCTGAAGACCCGGCCCCTGCGAACGCTCCATCGTCCTGAACGTCGAGGCCTGGAGTTCAGTCGGGGACTAGGACACTGGGACTGAGTCCAGCCGGGTGGGGGCCAGGACACGATTCTTCAGCCGTGACTGCTCGATACGCTCACTCATCACGCCCGCAGGACCGTGGAGCCTCCTGGACACAGGCCACAACCTGGCAGCAAGGTCCCTCAGCCACACCAGACAAAACCGCAAGCGGCCAAAGAAATGCCCGGATCCCGGAAGTGGTGACCGGAAGACCTCTGCCGTGCCGGAAACGCCCCTAGCCCATCATTGGCCAGAGTTCAGACGGCGCGCGCACAGGGATACACTGAGGGAACGCTTGGTGAGGGGCTTTCTGGGTAATGTAGTTCGCGTCGCGGAAGCAGGGACAAGCCAGGCGTGGTCCCGATCACCTCGGAAACGACGCAGCGGCGCGGTGACTGGCTCCGGGACCTAGAGTCGTAGCGGGCTGCGGGCCTGGATCCCCTGCTTGCTCAGGGTCTGGGCTTTTCTGCGTGAGCAGCTGAGGATGGGGCGGGACTTCCATTGTCGCCACTGCATTCCTCAATTCGCGGTAGGTGGGGTGCTTGTCAGGTGGCCCCAGGGACCAGAGATGAGGGTAGGGAAGTGCCGGGACTGTAACTACTCCACTGCATGCACTTTTCCTCCTCAGCTAACGGCTCCTCCTTCCTAAGCCTTGGTTTCCCGGATGCAGAACGGAGGTAACGACTCCCCCGCTTCGCCTTCGTCCCACGGTCCCGGGATGCAGTTCCCAGGTCCCTGGGTGCATGCTATGCTGGGGAAGACTAAGGCTCTTAGTGCGACCATCAGCCCGCGGTCACCCCGGACAGTGGGGGTTTGAAGCTTTGGATTAGCCCTCATTGCTTGTCTCTGTCGCTGCCTCGCACCGTCCCGCCCAAACCACAGACTGACCAGGACAGCAGCGTCCCAGATGGACCCGAGTCAGGTGAGTGGAGGGTGTCCCAGCCCCTCACCCGCTGGGATCCCAGTCCTGATCCTGTAGCGCCTGTACGGGGAAGAGTGGTGTCCTGGACTCTTCACCTACGCTTGAGTCTGGAGGCCAGAGTCACTTCTCCTAGCATCCGAAATCCAGGCCGGAAGTTATATGGAGGGGTTCACTGATAGTTGGCAACCTCCTCCAGAGCTTCCCTGCTGTAATCTGACAGCGAGCCTGAAGTTGGAGGGCAGGGAGAAAGTGAAGAAAGAGGCAGGTCACTCCAGATTGGTAGGTTGCAGATTAAATAAGCAAGGGCAGGTACACAGCAAGCTTGCCTTGGACAGCCACAAGAAGAGTAGACCTCCACATCAGCCCACTGAATCATAAGTTTATACAGAGACCTTAACTTAGTTCAGTCACGGATACCACCCAGATCGCAATCTCAAGGCTTTGTCCCTGAGGGAATTTCTGGGAGGGGGTAAGAATACACATTCCAAGAACCAGAGGTGATGACAAGCCTCCACTGCCCAGGTCCAGCTCATGCATGGGTCAACTGGCCGTCACATTTTGATGATCTCCCCTGACATTCACATTTCTGGAGTTCTATGGGATAAGATCTGGAAGGGTGTCCCAGGCACAGGGACCAGGATGTGCAAATTTCTTGGAGGTGAGTGTAGGATGAAAATGTTCAGAGAACTACAGGTCTATATTTTGTCTGGTGGACATAGATAGCAGGAGGACAGGTATTGGCCTGGAATGGCAAGCTGAGGAGCTAAGTCTCTATTTATAGAGTGTGGTGCGAGTGTGGGAAGTTTAGAGCAGAGAAGGGAGGTGGTCTGACTCAGGTCTTTTTTTTTTTTTTTTTAGATTTTATTTATTTGACAGAGAGACCGTGGGAGAGGGAACACAGCAGGGAGAGTGGGAGAGGCAGACTTCCTGCCAAACAGGGAGCCCGACAAGGGGCCTGATCACAAGACCCTGGGATCATGACCTGAGCCAAAGGCAGACACTCAACCACTGAGCCACCCAGATCCCCTGACTCAGGTTTTAATAAGCTACCTCTGGATGCTGAATGGAGAACAGATTTGGTCAGGGGGCAGTGGAGGTGGGGTTGGAGGTAGGACGACCACTGAGTCTTCCACTGAGTGACTGCAATAGTTCAGGTGTATGTGCTTTTAGGCCAAAGGTAGAAGTAGGAGAAATTGTTGGCTCTTGAACTTTTTAAGTAGGGTGGACTAGATTTCCTGATGTGACACAGTGAGATAAGAGGGTTGACCCAGATAGACAGATATGGAAGTTAGAGTGAGTAGATATCAGAGGGAAGATAAAGAGTTGGGTTTGGGCCATATTGTATTTGAGGTATCTGACACACTTCCAAATTAAGGTATCATGTATGCTTTATATCAAGTCCAGGCTGGAGACATCCAATGGATGAATACTTGTGTGTGGACATGATGTGTGGCTGTGGGTTGACCAGAATGGTGACCAGGCCTCTGATGACAGACTAGACATGAAACATAAAAGTAACAGAGGTAGGATGACAGTGGGACCTGAGGTAGGACTGGTTTACCGCTCTACAGCTCATCAGGTTTTTGTGGCCACCCTCCTTGGGGTCTGAGGGTGGGGGAGGGGGTGTCTGGCTGGAGAATAATCAGGAGAAGAAAAGGTCAGTGTAGCCTAAGAGTCCCTAAGCCAGGGATAGGGGACAGTAGGTCTGGGATTTTTCTACTAGGAAGAGTGAGAACAGCTTTGACATGTGAAGGGACAGCATGAGGGGACAAGGATAGAGGTGGAAGAGAGCAGGGGTGTTTAAGATCTACTCATGGTTCTGGGGAACTGAAGGCTGAAGTAACACGGCTAGGAGGGGAGGCATTAACGAGAAGTGATGGCTGTTTCTGGAAGTCCTGTTTTTTTGGAGATCCAGGCAGGCCAGGCTCAGTGTTGGATCTTGGTTGCCTTTGTTGGATGTGCTGTGCACAGAGTGGGATATAGGGATTTAGGGAGATGCCTGTGGTGTGGACGGGGAGAGGGGGGCTAGAAATGATGATGGTGTAGTCCAAAGAATGACATGTACAAGGTAAGGGAATGTGAACCAGTGTGCCCAGGGCCCTGGTACTAGAGGCTTAAGGGAGAAAAGAGTCTGAATTTTTTTATACTTGTGAAATGTGATCTGGAGAGACAAGAGACACAACACAAGAGTTTGTTTACTGTGGGGAGGGGTTCCTGGCCAGTCCAGCACTCAGACAGCAACTGTCTGCCCATCTGGCTTGTGTTCCTCTGGATTGGGTTGGCCTGGATACAATGACCAGTGGGACTACAAGGAGAGAGGGACACCAGTGGTGTCAGGGCCTCTCATCTCCTCCGAGGTGGGGGACTGAGGAGGAGGAAGAGCTGCAGGTGAGTGAGGGGAAGAGGACCAAGGGGGTCACAAGAAGAGGACGTGCCAGTAGTAGGTGTGGCAGCACTCTGAGTCATAGGTCAAGGGCCTACATCCATTTAACTATTTTGTTTGTTTTTCAGCCCATCCATTGGTGCCTTGGCTTAGGTGTCCCGTCATTGCAGAGCCCAGTGACCTTTGAAGATGTGGCCGTGTACTTCTCCAGGGAGGAGTGGGGGATTCTTAATGTAAGCCAGAGGCACCTGTACCACAGTGTGATGCTGGAGAACTTTGAGCTCATGACCTCACTTGGTAAGGCCTTTCTGCCCGGCCCAGCATGGTGACCAGCTTCTGCCCTTTTGCCTTCTTCTCACAGAAAGATTTCTGTTCGCCCCATAGCTAGACCCAAGGCACTGGTTCTTTGCAGGTTTCCTATTACAGATCTTGTGGGTGCTGGGACTGGGCTGTGTGCATTCTCCACGTCTCTTCTCAACAGCCTCATGAATAGTCCCAATAGCTCTTGCCCAGGGACCCTGTGGGAACAAAAGTTGGGGATCAGGCACGTGTCGTCTGCCTGATGGATCCAACTAAGCTTGACCAATCCTGGCTGGGGGATCCATTGTGCGGGACACCTAGATTCTTTTCCTTCCCTCATGAGACTCATTTTCTTTCTTGTTGTTTTTTTTTTTTTTTCTTTAAACTTCATTGAGATATACCATACAGTTCATACTTTGAAGTGTATAGCTCAGTGATTTTTAGTGTATTTGCACAGTTGTATAAATACTACCATAAACTAATTTTAGAACATTTTTATCACCTAAAGAGAAAATGTGCCCATTAACATTCCTTCCGCATCCTCCTTCAGCCATTCTCTCTCAGCCTTAGGCAACTGCTTACATACTTTATGACTGTGTACGTTTGCTTACTTAGAAATTTCATACAAACGGAGTCACACAGTATGTTTTTCCGTGAATGGCGTTCATTTAGCATAATATATTTGAGGTCATCCATGCTGTAAAACATGTCAGGACTGCATTCCATCTTATGGCCAAATAACATTCTGCTGTGGAGCTGTACCATGGTTTGTTTATTCGCTTGTCAGTTGCTTGGCATTTATTTTGTTTCCACTTTTCAGGTGTTAAGAAAAATGTTGCTATGAACATTCAAGTACAAGGTTTCGCATAAGGATGTTTTCATTTCTTTTGGGTAGATAAATAGAAATGGGATTGCCAAACTGTTTTCCAAATTGGCAGCACCGTTGTATAGCTCCACAGCAGTATATGAGCATTCCAACTTTTCTACTTCCTTATCAACACTTGTTGTCTGTTTTCCCATAGATAGCCTAGGGGGTGTGAAGTGGTTTTGATATGCATTTCTTTAATGACCAGTGGTGTTGAGCAACTTTTCATGCGCTTACTGGCACGCGCACACTCACACACACATCATTTGTCCCTCTCTTTGTCCTTGACTTTAGTAAGGCCTCCTTTATTCTGTGGCTTGGTTAGGTCCTGTCTTGCACAGTAGGCTCTTCACTCTTATTCTGGGCCCTTGGCCTGTCAACATCCCTTGGACCCATTCCTGTATATCTCAGCCACATAGTTCTAATGAAGTTACCCTTTCCACCAAGTGGAACACTCAGTTTGCCAGAAACTTCTCTGCTTTCAGGTTGTTGGCATGGAGTGGAAGATGAAGGGGCCCATTCCAAGCAGAATACATCTATAGAAGGGATGTCACAGGTCAGGATCCCCAGTGCAAATCCTTCTATCCAGAAGGCTAACACCTGTGATATGTGTGGCCCATTCTTGAAAGACATTTTGCACCTGGATGAACATCAAAGAACATATCCTGAGGAGACCCTCTATACATGTGGAACATGTGGAAGAGAATTTTCGTTCAGTGCAAACCTTCACCAGCACCAGGAGCTCAGTGGAGAAAAGCCCTTCAGATGGGACAAGGATAAGGACTCACATGTGGAAAATCTTACAGTTCACCTGTCTTCACTTGTGGGGAAGCCCTTCACTTGTGGAAAAGGTGGTAAGGATGACTTGGAGAGCCATGACCTCTTCCAGCACTCAACCACTAACAACAGCAGGAAGCCAAAAAGGAGCACAGAGTGCAGGGAGACCTTTTCACACAACTCTAATCTTGAGCAGCTCACAGAAGTCCATACCACACAGAAGCTCTTTAAGTGCAGCAACTGTGGAAAAGCCTTTCAGAAGACCTCCACTCTCCTCAACCACCTGAGAACTCACTCTAAAGAGACACCATTTAGATGCCGAACAGTTGGAAATTCCTTAGAGAAATCAACCCTTAGAGGAAAATCAACCCTTGTTAATCACCAAAAATGTCATGATCAGGAAACATGTCATGTGTGTAAAGCATGTGGGAAGACCTTCAGTCACCTTTCTAAATTGAGGAAACACCAGAAATTTCACACTGGAGTAAAATATTATGAGTGTGGTGATTCTGGGAAAACCTTCCACCACAAACTCACACTTGTTCATCACCAGAGAATTCACACAGGAGAAAGGCCTTATGAGTGCAGTGAATGTGGGAAAGCCTTTAATAACAGGTCACACCTCACTCAGCATGAGAAAGTTCACACTGGAGAAAGGCCTTTTGAGTGCAGCAAATGTGGAAGAACCTTCAGCCAAAACTCCAATTTCCTTCGGCACCAGAAAGTTCACACTCAAGTGAGACCTTATGAGTGCAATCAATGTGGTAAAGCCTTCAGCCGCAGCTCTGCCCTCATTCAGCACTGGAGAGTTCACACTGGAGAAAGGCCTTATGAGTGCAGTGAGTGTGGAAGAGCTTTTAACAATAACTCCAACCTTGCGCAGCACCAGAAGGTTCACACTGGAGAACGGCCTTTTGAGTGCAGTGAATGTGGTAGAGACTTTAACCAAAGCTCCCACCTCCTTCGACATCAGAAAGTTTACACTGGAGGGATGCCTGGGTGGCTCAGTTGGTTGGACGACTGCCTTCGGCTCAGGTCATGATCCCGGAGTCCCGGGATCGAGTCCCGCATCGGGCTCCCAGCTCCACGGGGAGTCTGCTTCACTCTCTGACCTTCTCCTTGCTCAGGCTCTCTCTCACTGTCTCTCTCTCAAATAAATAAATAAAATCTTT
>NC_081573.1:12990860-13013594 GCF_022355385.1 Mustela nigripes | reverse complement strand
GTGGCTCAGTAGGTTGGACGACTGCCTTCGGCTCAGGTCATGATCCCGGAGTCCCGGGATCGAGTCCCGCATCGGGCTCCCAGCTCCACGGGGAGTCTGCTTCACTCTCTGACCTTCTCCTTGCTCAGGCTCTCTCTCACTGTCTCTCTCTCAAATAAATAAATAAAATCTTTAAAAAAAAAAAAAAAAGAAAGTTTACACTGGAGAACGGTCTTTTGAGTGCACCGAATGTGGGAAAACCTTCAGCAATAGTTCCACCCTCATTCAGCACCAGAAAGTACATACTGGGCAAAGGCCTTATGAATGCAGTGAATGTAGAAAGGCCTTCAGCCGCAGCTCCAGCCTGATTCAGCACTGGAGAATTCACACTGGGGAAAGGCCTTATGAGTGCAGTGAATGTGGGAAAGCCTTTGCTCACAGTTCTAGTCTCATTGAGCACTGGAGAGTTCACACAAGAGAAAGGCCTTATGAGTGCAGTGAATGCGGGAAATTCTTTAGCCAGAACTCCATTCTCATTAAACATCAGAAAATTCACACTGGAGAAAGGCCTTATGAGTGCAGTGAATGTGGGAAATTCTTTAGCCGAAAGTCCTGCCTCATTTATCACTGGAGAGTTCACACTGGAGAAAGGCCTTATGAATGCAGTGAATGTGGGAGAGCCTTCAACAATAATGCTCACCTGGTTCGTCACCACAGAGTTCACACACAAGAAAGGCCCTATGAGTGCAGCCAATGTCGGAAAGCCTTTAGTGAAAGATCTACACTTGTTCAACACCAGACAGTTCACACCAGAGAAAGGACTTATGAATGTGGCTACTGTGGGAAAATCTTCAGCCGCCTCTCCAATCTTGCTCAGCATAAAAGGATTCATACCTGAAAGGAACCTTATGGAGATGGTCCTTCTGAGACGATCTTCAGCCAAGTCAAACTTCATGCAGCAGAATACCCACAGAGAAGTTACCTGGATGTACCACTAGTGTGGAAAAGGCTTCAGAAGGTACTCTGCCCTTTCTGAGAAGCCCAGGACTGAGCTTCTAACCCTCTGGAGCATAAACCCCTTTCCAGCCTGCCTGGATCCAAATATTTGCAGCAGTCATCTACATATGCAGGAAGAAAAGCTCCCTGTGCTTCCCTTCCCCTTTTGTGGAAGGAAACAGGATTGTCTTGGGCCTACTGGAATGGATTCATTCCCATTGCCTCTGAAATGGTTAGGAAGTGAACTAACCCCATGTTGGTCAAGGGCCTCGAGGGATGTCCAGTTTGGACTTCTCAGAAAAATGCACATTCCTCATGGATATTGTCATGTCTGCATGTAACCCCAATTATGTGTCCAATGAGCCCACACATCACCCTCCCCTGGAACCACTTATCTTGGTCTTCTCTATTCTGCATGATAATAAAGACCAAGTAACCAAGTCTTTTTTTTTTTTTTTTTTGAGAGGGATGGAAGGGGCAGAGGGAGAGAGAGAATCCTAAGCAGGCTCCATGCCCAGCGTAGAGCCCGACTCAGGGTCAAAATCACAACCCTGAGATCATGAACTGAGCTGAAATCAAGAGTCCCTAACTATATGAGCTATCCAAATGCCCTGATCAAGTCACCTTTATTTATTTTAGATTTTATTTATTTATTTGACAGAGCACAAGCAGGGGGTGTGGCAGACAGAGGGAGAGGGAGAAACAGGCTCCCCAATGAACAGAGAGCCTAAAGTAGGGCTGGATCCTAGGACCCTAGGATCATGACCTGAGTGGAAGGCAGATGCTTAACCAACTGAGCCATCCAGGTATGTCTCACATCATCTTTATTCTTGGGGGGCTTGATGGAGTAGGCTGAAAAAAGTGGGTAGAGTGAGGGATGGCTAAGGCAGGGCACGCAACACCATCTGCCTCATGGTGTAGAAGGAACATAGGGAGTTGTTCTACATTCTGTTCTGGCCTACTTTGCAGTGCATGTGAAGGACAAGGGAAAAAACTGAAGGTTTCATAAAGTGAACATAGTGGCCCATGTTTCAGAGTTACCAGAAGGCCCAGAGCTCACCCTGAAAGAGGATACTAGTCCGCACTGTTGGATTAGGAGGCAGGTCCCTGGTTCCTAGAGAGATGTCTGGGTTTTCCCATCTAAGGAGAAGCTGTCTTCTGGTTCCATAAAGGAGATATGACCCTGGGAGGCCGGTAGAGGCCCAGTGGATTCTGTATGTGAACAGAGAAACAATCGGTGTGAGGTAATAGGGAGTTGGGGAGACTAGTAAATTACAGCACTGCCACTGGGTACAAAGGAGCACCACAGTTCTCCATCAGCTGTGGCTCTGCAGGGTGAGACAAGTATAACTTAATCTGAGATCTACAGAGGCCATTTGGGAGCCATTGTTAGTAGGAAACACTGGGTTTGGAGCAGACTGGTAAACTAGAGGGAACTCGACTGTTCTAAAGGTATATCAAAAACTTCCAGATTGGGGTGCCTGGCTGGCTCAGTTGGTAGAACATGCAACTCTTGATCTTGAGGTTGTGAGTTTGAGCCCCATGTTGGATGTACAAATTACTTAAAAATAAAATATTTAAAAAAGAAAGAAAAACTTTCCAGATGACTATGGCCAAGTGAGGTAAGAGTGAAGAAATTCTCAAGACCTGCAGACCTGTGTATTACCCATAATGGAAATCCAAACAAATGTAAGAATTCCTTATTTTCCTTGAGCTGTTCACCTTGTGGCTGTCACCACACAGGAACCTCATATCAAGAGGATAGAGCTCATGGTCTGGAGAATGGTTTATGTGAGTAGCCAGAGTTTTTAGAGAATCGCCTAGCCGTAGCATTCATTATTCCACCTCTGGTAGCTACCAAGGAAGTTTATCCTTTTTAAGGGGTGGGGAGACAACATGGTGGAGTTAATATGGGTCTCCCACATCTCTTACCTTCCTGGGAAGAGCCAGATATTCATATTTTTATGTGGCTTTTGATTTTATGTTAGAAGCTATTTCAAAAAGCTTTTTGGGGGTGCCTGGGTGGCTCAGTGGGTTAAAGCCTCTGCCTTTGGCTCAGGTCATGATCCCACAGTCTTGGGCCCTGCATCAGGCTTTCTGCTCAGTGGGGAGCCTGCTTCCTCCTCTCTCTTTGCCTGCCTCTCTGCCTACTTGTGATCTCTGTCTGTCAAATAAGTAAATAAAATCTTAAAAAAAAAAACCACACAAACATTTTGTACAATACAAAAGCAGTTTACCAAAGCCTGTGGGTGGGCTATATACATTCCCCTAGGCAGACTTTGGGTAAGAAAGACAGAGTTTTCTCACATGAGAGGCTTCAGGGTGCACTCTCTATCCATATTGCATAGTACGTGGGAAGGCAGTGCTACTGACACCTTTTCTCAGGGTGACTTTCCCAAAAGCCCAGAGGGGATGAGAAGTGATAGCCACATTAGAGGCGGAACCCAAGACAGGCTTGCAGTCATCAAAAATTACAGTAGGGCTGCTCAAGTACTCCCTAGCACAATGAGATATTTGGGGGAATCCCCCACCCTGCTCAGGCCTGCCTTTCTGGATGTAGTAATTGTCTTTTACCAACATGAAGGACTCATGTGGGATCAAAGTTAAAGGCCAACTGAGCCATGTGAGGATCAAGCCTTCTAAGCAAATGGGGTAGGACAGACACTGGTCATCACAGCTCAAGCCTTTGTATATTGTGTGGATGGCTGGTTAGATCGCATTAAATGGCCCCCAGCTCATGGGTAAAGAATTTTCTGTGTTTTCCTGGAACAGGCCTGGTCTCCCACTGGGGCTCAGTACAGCAACCAGTCTGTTGGGGAAGAAAGATGTTTGCCAGAGATGCCGGAATACTGCAGGCAAAGGTCTCATGACTCTGACCTTTGAGCTGTTCCGGATACCAGCCTTTGTGGGGCTCAGTAGTTCCAGCACTTTCAGCTCACTCAATCAGCAGGGATGCAGTCTGTATACTGATACTGTGCATTCTGACCTCCAACTCACTGATAGTTCTCTGAGCTCCATCCAATAGTAGTTCCCTGCACTTGGACCTTTGCCTGTGACCTTCCCCATGAGGGACACTCTCCACTGTCTGCTCAGCCTTTCCCCACTTTGCCACTCCTCCAATTCTGCTACATTTTCTCTCAAAGTTGGTGTCAGTTTCTCTCTTCTCTTTGATGCCTGAACCTTTGGCCTGATGCCAGGCCTCTGCTACACACACACACACACACACATACACACAAACTGCAAGTAAGCACATGAAAAGTTGCCAACACCACTGGTCATTAAAGAAATGCAAATCAAAACCACTTCACACCCCCTAGGCTATCTATGGGAAAACAGACAACAAGTATTGATAAGGAAGTAGAAAAGCTGGAATGCTCATACACTGCTGTGGAGCTATACAGTTGCTGCCAATTTGGAAAACAGTTTGGCAATCCCATTTCTATTTATCTACCCAAAAGAAATGAAAACATACTTATGCAAAACCTTGTATTTAAATGTTCATCGCAACATTTTTCGTAACACCTGAAAAGTGGAAACAAAACAAGACAAACAGGGGCGCCTGGGTGGCTCAGTGGGTTAAAGCCTCTGCCTTCCGCTCAGGTCATGATCCCAGGGTCCTCGGATCAAGCCCCACATCGGGCTTGTACTGAGCAGGCTCACTGCCTCCTCCTCTCTCTCTGCCTGCCTCTCTGCCTACTTGCGATCTCTGTCTGTCAAATAAATAAATAAAATCTTAAAAAAAAAAACAAGACAAGGCCCAATCAACTGACGAACGAATAAACAAACCATGGTAAATATTATTTGGCCATAAGATGGAATGAAGTCCAGTCATGTTTTACAGCATGGATGAACCTCAAATATATTATGCCAAGAGAACGCCATTCATAGGAAAACATACTGTGTGACTCCATTTGTATGAAATGTCTAAATAAGCAAATGTACACAGTCAGACACTTAACTGGCTGAGCCACCCAGGTGCTCCAAGTTCCTGGACTTTTCAATCCTGACCGTTTCTACCCTGCGTGGTCATCCCCTCTCCCATCAGTGGTGAGAGTGGGGGATCAGGGAAAAGAATCACCCCAGTTACAGAAAGCAGCAGTGGTTTCCAACCCCAACACATGGTACTGGCTGAGCACTGTGGCTCAAAGCCCGTCAAGTGTAGGGTCATAGTTCTCTCACTAAACATGCCTCCAAGTTAACATTCTCTTCTTCACAGGAAGCCTAATTTTTGGACCAGGGACACATCTAGAAATCTACAACACACAAGTTTTGCTGAACTGACATTTTATTGACCTTTTGGGAAATTCGTTTCCCAAAATTTTAAAATCAAAAGACCCCACAAAACAGAGGATATCACTTCTCTCCCTTGGCTGCAAAAACAATGAAGGCCATGGTATGCAAAAACGCCAGAAGCACTGGCCACATCCCAAGACTGCATGGTCTTCATTTTAGGACCAGGGTATGGCCATGAGGTGAACATCCTGCTATCCCCAGTAAGGCAACAAAAGTCAGGGACCTCTCCCCACAGATGCCAGTCCCTCTCTTCATAAGCCACTCCATACACAGTGATTAGAACCCCCAATATTAAATATGTTTTGTTGTGTTTTGTTTTTCAGAACCCCCAATATTAAACATGGCGTAAACAGTAAAGCTTTCATTACCTAATACATTCCAGGGAGCGTGAGACAGTCAGGTCCAGGGGTGGATGAATCCATGACAGGAACCACGTAGAGTGTCCACTGTGTCCATGGAAATGATTAATCTTCTCTGGAAGCCCCCAGTAGCACAGCTCAGCTACTCTTGACCAGTTTCTGGTCACAGCGAAGTCCATTGTGGGGTCCACCACTCATGATTCTTTCCTCCACAGAGTGGGGACTAAGGAGATCTGCTGTTCAGAGCATGTTGACATGACTGATGCATACCTTGGGCTCCTGCCCGGTGGTGGAGGTGGGATGGCTTCTATCACAGAAACCAGCGGTGACTTCGCACTGCCAACAGCCTTGGCAGGTCGGAGTGCAACTTAGCTTCTGAAAGCTTCCTACACACCTGCCATGCCACAGCACATGCTTGGGTATGCTAGGTTTAGCTTTCAAATGGCTACTCTCCTCAATCTCCTTTCTGGAGGGAGGACTTTCATGTTGAACAAGGTGCCCAGCCCCGCCTACAGGCTTTCCAATATGCCCTGTCTTCTTATGGCCTTTCTCCAGTGTGGACTTTCTTGTGCTGAAGGAGGGTAGAACTATGTTTGAAGGCTTTCCCACATTCTGTACATTCAAAGGATCTCTCTTCAGTGTGGAACTGCTGGTGCCGATTGCGGTAGGACCTCGTGGTGAAGGTCTTCCCACAGAGGCTGCACTCATAGGGCCGTTCTCCAGTGTGAACTTTCCAGTGCTGATACAGTCCAGAGCGGGTCACATAAGTTTTCCCACATTGCTTACACTCATAAGGCCTTTCTCCAGTATGAACTCTCTGATGAAGAATGAAGCTATGGTTGTATTTAAAGAACTTCCCACATTCCCTGCACTCATAGGGCCTTTCTCCAATGTGAACTTTCCGGTGCCGAATGAGAGTAGACAGAACGCTGAAGGTTTTCCCACATTCGCTGCACTCATAAGGCCTTTCTCCAGTGTGAATTCTCTGGTGCAGAACAAGTGCATCTTTGCGATTGAAAGTTTTGCCACACTCCTCACACTTGAAAGGTTTTATGCCTGTGTGAACCTTCTGGTGCTTCCTCAGTTTAGATGGATAACTGAAAACCTTTCCACACTCATTACACATATGGGATGTTTCTGCAGTGTGAATTTTTTGGTATTTAACATGGGTAGATTTCTCCTTGGGGACATTTCCACCTTTCAGGCATCTAAAGGGTCTCTCTTTGGGGTGAGTTATCAGGTGGTCGAGGAGTGCAAATGCCTTTAGGAAGGCTTTCCCACAGACACTGCACTTGAAGGCCTTCTGTGTGGTATGGAGTCCTTGCTGCTTCTGGCAACTGAAGCTGATGTGGAAGGCCTCCCCAGGCTTGGTGCTCTTGTGTAGCTTCTCCTTGCTGTGGGCATCCTGGTGCTGGAGGAGGCCCACGGTGGCTGGGACATCGTTTCCAGACTCCTCACACAAAAAGGGCCTCTCCAACAGGCGGACTCCATAGTTCTTCATCTGCTCTGGAGAGGCTTCCTCGTCCTCCAGTCTACATGGACGACCTAAAACAGAGAAAAGCCAGTTACTGAGCACTGGATCAGAGGGAGGAGGCACCTTCATCAAAAACGCATGCCATGGGGCACCCGGGTGGCTCAGGGGGTTAAAGCCTCTACTTTCGGCTCAGGTCATGATCCCAGGATTCTGGGATTGAGCCCTGCATCAGGCTCCCTACTCGGCAGGGAGCCTGTTTCCCTCCCCCGTCTCTGCCTGCCTCTCTGCCTACTTGTGATCTCTGTCAAATAAATAAACAAAATCTGTAAAAACAAAACAAGACAAGGGGCGCCTGGGTGGCTCAGTGGGTTGGGCCGCTGCCTTCGGCTCAGGTCACGATCTCAGGGTCCTGGGATCAAGTCCCACGTCGGGCTCTCTGCTCAGCGGGGAGCCTGCTTCCTCCTCTCTCTCTCTCTCTGCCTACTTGTGATCTCTCTGTCAAATAAATAAATAAAATCTTTAAAAAACAAAACAAAACAAAACAAAAAACGCGTGTCAGACACACGGAAAAGGAATCCAGAGAGTTGCCAGGAGGTTGCTAGGAAGAGTCTGGGTAAGAAAGGGCTGCCCCAGCAGAACAGGGCACCACCAGATCACCGAATAGGAAAGAGCTCAGCAGGGATGAGGACACAAGATGGGAGCAGTGCAGGGAGAAGAGGTGAGATCCCCAAGTCACTCCTTTCAATGGTTTCAAGTAGGGCCTCAGCCACTGGTGACAGGGAGCACTGTGAAGGGGATGTGATTGCTCCAATGAAAAGGCAATGGTAACAGAGTAGCTGGTATTCAAGTATTATTTAAGGGTATGTACAAATCTCAAGTCACCAGTGGACAGCTCTAAACTGGCACAAAGGTCAGGGAGGTGGGTCATCTAGGTCCTGAGAGTCATGGTAGGGATAGCAAGATCACACAGCATGTCCAGAAGGGAGAGGAAAGGTGGAAATAGTGTGTGGTCACTGGCCTCAGCACCAAAACGCTGGTGCACAATGATACCCAGCATGCTGTGAGCCCATCGCTGAAACCAAGGCATCACCCAGCCCTACTCACCAGGAACAGGACCCCTCCTGGACTCTGTTCTGCTGCCTAGAGTCAAGTCCACCATGTTGGGCACCCAGAGCTCTTCTTCACTTTCCAGTTGGGCAACCACATGGGACCTTGAAGGTGCAAATCCTATGAAGGAAAAAGGTAGTAAGAGGCCAGTCCAAGCCAAGGAGCATCGCTCCAACCCCATAGGAAGCTCATGTCATCATGCCAACCATGAAGGAAATGGAGTATTAGAAAACAAACCTCCTCGGCACACTAGAAAATTTGCTAAGCAAGTAGACTCCATGTTGTGTTTTACCACAATTTATTGTGAAAGAACCTTACACTGAAGGTAAACTGACATAACTGAAGTAAAAAAATAAATAATAATAGTTGAAGATTTCAACTTCTAACTTTCAATAATGGACAGAACCACTAGGCAGAAAATAAGCAAATAGCACTTGAATAACACCAGAAATCAGCTAAACTTAACAGACATCTATAGAGCCTACCACATAACAAAAGCAGAATATGTATTCTCATGTTCTCACACAGACATGGAACATTCTCCAGAACACCCATTTGCTAGGACATAAAACAGGTCTCAACAGATTTCAAAGGACTGAAATCACACAAAGTATGTTCTCTGACCACAAAGGAATTAAAATAGAAATCAACAGAAAGAATTTGGGAAACTCACAAATTTATGGAATTTAAATAAAACACTCCTAAATAACCACAAAGAAAGCTACAAAGCACTTTGAGATGAATGAAAATGAAAACACAACATACCAAAAGTAATGGGACATAGTAGTTCAGAGCTATAAACACCTCCATGGTGTTTTACTCATAGCACTTTTTCTTCTTCTTCTTCTTCTTCTTCTTCTTTTAAGATTTTTTTTTTATTTATTTGAGAGAGAGAGCAAAAGCAGGGGGAAAGGGAGAGGGAGAGGGAGAAGCAGACTCCATGCTGATCAGAGAGCCTGATGTGGGGCTCAATCCCAGGACCCCAGGATCATGACCTGAGCCAAAGGCAGACGCTTAAGTGACTAAGCCACCCAGCCACCCCTACTCATAACACCTCTGACACCAAATGTGAGTAAGATGTAGGGTGGGTGTTCCACGCCACATCTCTAACCTCAGACACCAACGTTGTGTCCAAGTATTCAATTAAATTCTGATACTAACTACCTGGAATCAGTGTCAGATCCCACGGGTTAAGGGCTCAGTCTCCCAAGACTGCCCACACTTCAGACAACAGTTGGAAGTCCAAGACTCCCATTTTTCTGACTAACTGGCTATAAATCAGGGATTCCCACAAATATATTTATCCCTTCTCAAGTTCAATAATTTGCTATAATGGCTCATAGAACTCAAGAAAAGAGTTTACTTAGTATCACCAGATTATTACTATAAAGTACACAACTCAGGAACAGCTCAATGGAAGAAATTCAAAGGGCAAAATATGCCAGGGGTGGAGATGGGAGTGAGGGGTGAGGAAGCAGAGGGTAAGGGGCATCCATGCCCTCAAGTGGCACCGTTTTCCCAGGACCCGGAAGCTCCCTGAACTCTGTTATTTAGTAGTTTCTATAGAGATTTCATGATGATGCATAATTAGTTAAATCATTGGCCACTGGTGATTGGTTCAGTCTCCAACCCCTCTACTCTCCGCAGAGGCCAGAGGTGGAGGACTAGAAGGATGGGGTTGGAGGGTAGCTCAAAATCCAACCTTACTATCATGCCCTGATCATTTGGATGGCCACCTCCTATCCTGAAAGCTATCTAGGAACTCCCAGCCACCAGTCATTCCATAAGCACACAAAAGACACTCTTATCACTTCAAAAATTCCAAGTTTTTTAGGAGCTATGCTAGAAATTGGAGACTAAGACAAAATGTATATTTCTTACTATTTCACAGCACCCATATTTAAAAAGATCTCAAACCAACAGCCTAACTTTAGCCCTCAAGAAACAGGAAAAAGAAAAATGACTAAACTCAAAGCTACCAGAAGGAAGGAAATGATAATGAGCAGAGATAAACGAAATAGAGATTAGAAAAAGAGAATCAATAAGACCAAAACTAGGATCTTTGAAAAGAGCAATGAAATTGAAAAACTGCTACCTAGACTGACAAGAAAACATAGAAGACTCAATTTATTAAAAACAGGAATGGAAAAGGAGACATCACTAACAACATTACAAAATAGAAACAATTATAAGGAAATACTATGAACAACTGTATTATATGACAACAAATTAGGTAACTTAGATAAAATGGACAAATTCCTAAAAAAGACACAAACTACCAAGACTGACTCGAGAAGAAATAGAAAGTCTAGTTAGAGTTAAACAAACAAACAAACAAAAAATTCCCCCACAGGGGTGAAAAAATAAAGGTTAGGCCCAGAGGGCTTCACTGATTAACATTTACACTGAAATAAGAATTAGCACAGGGGCGCCTGGGTGGCTCAGTGGGTTAAGCCTCTGCCTTTGGCTCAGGTCATGATCTCAGGGTCCTGGGATCAAGCCCCACGTCAGGCTCTCTGCTCAGCAAGGAGCCTGCTTCCCCCTCTTTCTCTGCCTGCCTCTCTGCCTACTAAATAAAATCTTAAAAAAGAAAAAAAAAAAAAAAAGGAATTAGCACAAATATTTCACACACTCACTTCCAGAAAACAGAAGAAAAGGTAACGTTCCCAACTCATTCATTGAGGCCAAAATTACCCTCATGCTCAATCCAAACAAAGACATTATGAGAAAACTATGCACTCATGACTCTTATGAATATAGATGCAGAAGTCAAAATACTAGTAAACAAAATTCATAAATACATAAAAGGGTTATAAACTATGACAGAGTCGAATTTATCCTTGTAATACAAGGTTGAACACATGAAAACCAAATGCTGGGGGTGCCTGGGTGGCTCGGTGGGTTGAGCCTCTGCCTTCAGCTCAGGTCATGATCCTAGAGTCCTGGGGTCAAGCCCCACATAGGGCTCTCTGCTCAGTGGGGGGGCCTGCTCCCCTCCTCTCTCTCTGCCTGCCTCTCTGCCTACTTGTGATTTCTGTCTGTCAAATAAACAAATAAAATCTTTAAAAAAAAAAAAAAAAAGAGGGACGCCTGGGTGGCTCAGTTGGTTAAGCAGCTGCCTTCAGCTCAGGTCATGATCCCAGCGTCCTGGGATCGAGTCCCACATCGGGCTCCTTGCTCCGCAGGGAGCCTGCTTCTCCCTCTGACTCTGCCTGCCATTCTGTCTGCCTGTGCTCGCTCTAGCTCGCTCTCGCTTGCTCTCTGACAAATAAATAAATAAAATCCTTAAAAAAAAAAAGAAAAGAAAACCAAATGCTGTAATATACCATGTTAACAAAATAGAGGAGGAAAAATCACATGACCATTTCAAAAGATATGGGCAAGCACTAGACAAAATCTAAGTATCTTTCATGATTAATGCACTCAACAAACTAAGGAAAGAAGGGAACTTCCTCACCCGTCAAGGGCAGCTACAAAAACAACAGCTAACATCATACTTACTAGTAAAAGACTAAATGTTCTTCTCGTCAGGTTGGGAAGAAGACAAGGATGTTTACTCTCACCGGTTCTATTTAGTAAGTACTGGAGATTCCAACCAGGTCAGTTAAGGAAAGGAAGAAGTAAAAATATCTGCATTTGCGGATGACATAATGTCATATATATGGAAAATATCATGGAATCCACAAAACAAAACAACACTATTAGAACTATCCATACCAAAGCTACAGAATACACATTCTAATCTAGTGCACATGGAACATTCTTTTTCTTAAAAAAAAAAAAAAAAAAGATTTTTTAAAATTTATTTGACACAGAGAGATCAAAAATAGGTAGAGAGGCAGGCAGGGGGGGGGGGGGGAAGCAGGCTCCCTGCTGAGCATAGAGCCTGATGTGGGGCTCAATCTCAGGATGCTGAGATCATGATCTGAACCGAAGGCAGAGGCTTAACCCACTGAGCTACCCAGGCACCCCCACATGGAACATTCTTGAGAATAGATCACACCCTGGGTCACAAACCAGGTCTCAACTGGTACCAAAAGACTGGGATCATTCACTGCATATTTTTGGACTACAATGCTTTGAAACTCAAGCTCAATCACAAGAGGAAAATTGAAAAGAACTCAAATAAATGGAGGCTAAAAAGTATCCTATTAAGGAATGAATGGGTCAGTCAATTCAGGAAGAATTTTTTTTTCAAGATTTTATTTATTTATTCAATAGACAGAGATCACAAGTAGGCAGAGAGAGAGAGAGAGAGAGAGAGAGAGGGAAGCAGGCTCCCTGCTGAGCAGAGGGCCTGAGGCAGGGCTCAATCCCAGGACCCTGGGATCATGACCTGAGCCAAAGGCAGAGGCTTTAACCCCCTGAGTCACCCAGGTGCCCCAAATCAGAAAGAATTTTAAAAATTCATAGAGACAAATGAAAATGAAAACATAGCTGTTCGAAATCTTTGGGATGCAGCAAAGGCAGTCCTAAGAGGGAAGTATATAGCGATAGAAGCCTTTCTCTGGAAAAAAGAAAAGGTCTCAAATACACAACCTAACCCTATTCCTAAAGGAGCTATAGAAAGAGCAGCAAATAAAGCCTAAACACAGCAGAAGAGAAATAATGAAGATCAGAGCAGAAACCAGAGAAATAGAAACCAAAAGAACAGAACAGATCAACGAAACCAGGAGCTGATTCTTTGAAAGAATTAATAAGATTGATAACCCCCTGGCCAAATTTATCTAAAAGAAAAGAGAAAGGAACCAAATAAACAAAATCATGAATGAAAGAGGAGAGATCACAACTAACACCAAAGAAATACAAACAACCATAAGAAGATATTATGAGCAACTATACGCCAACAAATCAGATAATCTGGAAGAAATGGATACATTCCTAGAGACATATGAACTACCAAAACTGAACTAGGAAGAAACCGAAAACCTGAACAGACCCATAACCAACAAGGAAATTGAAGCAATAATCAAAAAGTTCCCAACAAACAAGAGCCCAGGGCAAATGGGCTTCCCAGGGGAATTCTACCAAACATTTAAAGAAGAATTAGGTGGGGCACCTGGGTGGCTCAGTGGGTTAAGCCACTGCCTTCAGCTCAGGTCATGATCTCAGAGTCCTGGGATCGAGTCCCGCATCGGGCTCTCTGCTCAGCAGGGAGCCTGCTTCCTCCTCCTGTCTCTCTCTGCCTGCCTCTCTTCCTACTTGTGATCTGTCTGTCAAATAAATAAATAATATCTTTAAAAAAAAAAAAAATAAATAAAAAATAAAGAAGAATTAGGGGTGCCTGGGTGGCTCAGTGGGTTAAGCCTCTGCCTTCGGCTCAGGTCATGATCTCGGGATCCTGGGATTGATCCCCGCATCAGGCTTTCTGCTCAGCAGGGAGCCTGCTTCTCTCTCTATCTCTGCCTACTTCTGATCTCTCTCTCTGTGTCAAATAAATAAATAAAATCTTAAAAAAAGAAAGAAAGAAAGTCCAATGGAAAAAAGACGGTCTCTTCAACAAACGGTGTTGGGAAAACTGGACAACCACATGCAGAAGAATGAAACTGGACCATATCCTTATACCATAACAAAAACAGACTCGAAATGAATGAAAGACCTAAATGTGAGACAGGAATTCATTAAAATCCTTGAGGAAAACATAGGCAGCAACCTCTTTGACCTCGGCCGCAAAAATTTCTTTCTAGATACATCGCCGAAGGCAAGGGAAGCAAGGGCAAAAAGGAACTATTGGGACTTAGGGGAAGAGAGGAAAAAATGAAACAAAAGAAACCAGAGAGGGAGAGAAACCATAAGAGACTCTTAATCTCAGGAAACAAACTGAGGGTTGCTGGAGTGGAGGGGGGTGGGAGGAATGGAGTGGCTGGGTGATGGACACTGGGGAGGGTTTGTATTGCAGTGAGCACTGTGTATTGTGTAAGAATGATGAATCACAGACCTATACCCCTGAACAAATAATACATTATATGTAAGTAATAATTTAAAAAATGAAATATGAAAAAAAATAAAAAAAAAAATAAAAATAAAAAATGAAATATGATTTTAAAAACTATTAGAACTAATAAATGAGTTTAGTAAGGCTACAAGAAACAAAATCAGTATATAAAAATCTGTATTTCTATATTCTAGCACTGAACAACCTAAAATGAAATTAAGAAAACAGTTCCACCTAAAATTACATCAAAAGGAATAAAATACCTAGGAATAAAGTTAGGCTTATATGCTGAAAACTACACAACACTGTTGAAAAAAGTTAAAGACTGAATAAATGGAAAGAGATGTCATGTTCATGAATTGAAAGATATTAAGAGGGTAATACTCCCCAAATTGATCTACTCATTCGAATTCATGGCTGAAGTTTGGCCCAGGCAGGGCCCTATAAAAAAATCTCCTCTGAAGGAAATCAACACCCAGAGCACAGAGGGGCCATAACTTCAGCAGAGCCAGAGAGAGAGAGGCAGGGTTGAGTGGAGCTGGTTGGGCAAACTGTAAATACCTGCACCCAAGCCCTACTCCAGGAGACCAACAGCCCTTGAGGCTGCTAACAAGGTGCTGAGGAGGCGAAGGAAGAACATACACCCCAATGCCAGTACTGACAGCACCAACCACAGGGAACCTGGGAAGCAAACGGCCTCTGTGGTGGGCTTTACGATGAACACACCTTCCTACCGGGAAAAGGTGGTCAGTCTGCCAGGGAAGAGTGTGAGAGACTTACCCAGCGAGCCAATAAGTGCAAAGTTCTCTAGCATCACATCACGGTACAGGCTCCTCTGAGTCAGATTAAGGAGACCCCACTCCTCCCTGGAGAAATAGACAGCCACATCCTCAAAGGTCACCAAGCCCTGTAATGATTGATTCAGCTGAGCTTTAGGAGTCAACAGTGGGCAGAAAAGCCAAGCAAAACATGGACAGAGGAACACATCCAGGATGTGTTCCAGGACCCTGCCACAAGTGTTGCAGGACCCTGCCACAAGTCTCACTGGCATACATCATCTTTCCCTTTGAGCCCTAAACCCCCACTCCCACGAAAGCATACCCTCTCTACCTCCCTCCTCCTAAGACCCTGACCTCAGAGGACTGCCAGGGCCCCTAGTTCCATTGTTGCTTCTCCTCAGTTGGATTCTGCATCCTGCCCACAGCAACAACAGGCTGGTGACCAGAGAGATGCCATCTATGCCATCTACAGGTCCCATCCTACCTCCTGTCAGCCAATTCCCTCTATGTCCCAGAGATCACCTCCCAGAGGCAACCAAACCTACACTCATCCTTCCCTCTCCGGTCCCAGACCTTCCAGTTTGCCCTCCTGCCTGACATGTACATAAGTCTTTGTACCACTGCATGTTACAGCTCCACACCCCCAGCACAATCTCACCCGCTCACCCCACTGGCAACTCAATGGAATCCCCCACATGCTCGTTCTGCACATGGCATCTCCAGAGTGACTCCACTGAGAACAACCACCATCCCATCCTGCCCCAGTAGAACCCCATTCCTTCAAGGTTCATTGCTAAGGGCATCCCCCCTCCCCGCGCTCTGCACTGAAGACCTCCCCATGCAGACCTGTTCTTAGCTTCAACCCTCCCCCGACCACACTGCACATGGACCTCGAGACCCCGGCCCTCTTCCACCTGTGCCTTTGCCTAGGCTGTCCCTTCACCCGCCACAGTCTCCCCCGCTCCTCCTGAGCTCATTCGGAACCAGGACCAACTGGGTGGGGATCGGAGTTGTCACTCACTCACTTCCACTCACCCGCGCCTCCACGGCCGTCGGAATCTGTGGGCGGAGCATGGCCGCGGCGGAAGCCGAATTTCGGCCTGTTCAGGCCGTACCTGCCACCCCGGTGGGCGCAGGAACCTCCCGCCGACCGTAGGACCTCAGAAGCTGGGTCTAAAACGTGCGCAGGGACCAGGCAGCCGCCTGTGGGAGGCCCAGACCCTCCGGCCCCGCTCCGCAGGGAGCGACAGCGAGTCTCAGGAAGAGGGGGTCATTCCCGGGAGTCAGGGCGCGAACGGGGGCGCGACGGGGGTCCCTGCCGCTGTCCTCCGCGGTGCAGCGTCTCAGGGAAGTCGGCCCGCCGCGCAGCTCTCGGGATACTCGTCCCGACCCACAGCGGCTAGCGGAGAAGCTCAAGGACAACGCCGGAAGTCCCGCCGCCTCAGCGAGCGCCATGAGCTTAGTCCCCGCGTCACTCAAGGACCTCACTTCCCAGCTCCCCTCGCGGGGCCGCTTGCTCGTTGCCAAGGCGACAGGGGAGGCCACTGCTGGGCGCTCGCGCGGATGTAGACCAGGACGGCCGGGGATAGGAGCGTTCCGGGGAGCCACGCCGCAGGAGGCGGGACTTCCGGCTCCGGTCTCCTCCCTCGGAGCCACACCCGCGGGACCAGGAGAGCCGCTGGGCAGAGGTCTGAGTGTGAGAGGGTGTTCCGGGCGGAGGAGAGGTGGGTAGGGACGGGCTGAGAGTGAGCGCCGCGGGTGTCCCGAGCCCTGGTGTCCAGGGCCGCAGAGAAGTGACACCTTTGGGCCTCACCTCCGTCAAAGCCCGTGGTGCCCGGGACCGCCGGGGAGTCCTCGCTTGCCGCTGTGTCTGCTTCACAGAGCAGGAGACAGGGCTCAGAAAAGACTCCAGGGGCGCCTGGGTGGCTCTGTCGGTGCAGCGTCTGCTCTCGGTGGGGTCGTGATCGCGAGGTCCTGGGATGGAGCCCTACATCGGCCTTCCTGCTCGTTGGGGAACCTGCTTCTCCCTCCCTTTACCATCCTCCACAGTCACCCCCAACCCCGTCCCCAGCTTGTGGTCTCTGGCTCTCTCTGTCAAATAAAATCTTAAAAATAAAAAGAAAGAGAAATAAAGGGGAAGGTGAAAGGAAAAAAAGACTCTCCAGCCAGAGTTCAGTGAGCACCTGGGGACCAGCAGCTGGGGGGGACCTTGGTGGGAAGGGGCGGTCGTGGAAGATCAGCAGTTGGATTTTACAAGTTTTGAGTCTATGGTGCCAGGTCCACTGGGCTCAGGCAGGTCTGGGGTGCTGGGAATGGGTCTGGCATATGTTCAGAGGACAGTCTGCCCCGTGTCAAGCCGTGGTGCCAACTCGGGGGCCTTGTGGAGGAGAATGTTGGGGGAAAGATCCTGGGCACATGGGGAGAGGAGGCTGGCAGGAGGAGAACCCAGCTCCTGGATGTCTTGTACTCAGATGCACTTAACCTGGAGGATGTGTTACTGAGTCTCCTACGAAAAACAGAACACTTAGACGAGTACCAGAGAAGCCTACCCCAGGGTGATTTTTTTGTAGGCTCCATGCCCAGGGTGGGACCTAAACTCACAACACTGAGATCAAGACCTGAGCTGAGATCAAGTCAGATACCCAAGCAACCGAACCCCCAAGCACTCCTGAAGTTGCCTCTTGTAACTACACACCTTTCTTGGGCTTGCAGTCACAGCTCGTGTTTTTTATTAATTAATTTTTTATTTTAAGTTTTTTATTAGTTAATTCCTGAGGTTGACTTCTTGAACCTCAGTAGTTTTACTTTTCAGATTTTGGGTTTGGTGCTTCTTCAGAGACTATAAGAACAGGTAATGAGACAATGGAGTCTTACTGGGGAGGTGGCAGGGTGACCCTAAACTGCAGGACATCTACCTATGGCTGGATGCCTGAAGGATGGCAAGAGGGGGCCGATTGGGTGGCCACAGCAAGCAGAAGCCTAAAATTGCCCAGGTCACAGTGCAGCATGGGGGGATGTTGGCAGGTGGGAGACACTTCCTGCCAACCAGTTGTGAAGGGCTGTGGAGGTGACTGGAGGTGACCACACAGCCATACAGGGCCCGAATGGGGATTCTGAGCTTTCACTGCCGTCAGATGTTGATTTTCCCACTCACCACAGCCTGAGATTACGAATTCCACATTTTATGGAGAAGGAAATGGACATACAGAGGAGAGGCATTGTACCCACATTCTCATGGGAGCCCAGAAAGAAACTCAGCTCAGCCTGACTCCCTAAGCTATGACCTCCGCCACCTCTGTGTACAATTTTGCTTCAAGCAGGACATCGTGGTTAAATTTGATGCAAGTTTGAAGTGTTTGGATTTGAAAGTACAAGATGCAGAATTACTAGCATCACATTTCATGCAGTGAATTTGAAACAGTATAGACCCTTCTCTGTGTAGTCCAAACAAAATTATTCTTGGGCGCCTGGGTGGCTCAGTGGGTTAAGCCGCTGCCTTCAGCTCGGGTCATGATCTCAGGGTCCTGGGATCGAGTCCCGCATCGGGCTCTCTGCTCAGCAGGGAGCCTGCTTCCTCCTCTCTCTCTCTGCCTGCCTCTCTGCCTACTTGTAATCTCTCTCTGTCAAATAAATAAATAAAATCTTTTTAAAAAATTATTCTTGCCTCTCTCCAGTTGTGAATGGTGTGGCGTATAAGAATACCTCCCTTGGGGGCACCTGGGTGGCTCAGTGGGTTAAAGCCTCTGCCTTCGGCTCAGGTCATGATCCCAGGACCCTGGGATCAAGCCCTGAATCGGGCTTTCTGCTCCATGGGGAGACTGCTTTCTCCTCTTTCTCTCTGCTTACTTGTGATCTCTGCCTGTCAAATAAATAAAATCTTAAAAAAAAAAGAAAAGAAAAGAAAAGAAAAGAAAGAATACATCCCTTGGGCAAGAGTCCTGCCTGTATTTTACGACGTGCTCCCTTATCAAAGTACACTTTCTAGGGTGGCAGAGGAGACCAGTGACCCTGCAGAGAGGTGGCTCTGACCTCCTACCCCACCCCTCCCTCATAAGCCCAGAAGTGTCTGTGAGGGTCTTATGGAAGTAGTGATGCCAGTGAGGGTCCTTGTGTACCCTGCAGGAACCATGTGCCTATCCCTTTTGTAGCAGGGTAGTATGTAATTGTTTACCTAAGCGAGCCATTCTAATAAATGTGCCCTTTTATTTCACAGTGCCTTGATTTGAGTTTCCCCTTTCAACTGGACATATATAGTCAAGAAATTTACAAAATACTTTTATTTAGCTTTAAATATTCTATTCATTTCTTTGAGAAAGAGCATGAACAAGAGGCTGTGGGGGAAGAGGAAGAGGGAAAAGCAGGCTCCCCACTGAGCATGGGGCTTGATCCCAGGACTCTGGGATCATGACCTGAGCCAAAGGCAGATACTTAATCAACTGAGCCACCCAGGAACCCCTAAAATATTTTTTATTTTGAAGTAGTTTGAAAGAAGTTGCAAAAGAGTTCCTATGTATCCCTCATCCAGCTTCTGTCAATGATAATATTCTACATAACCACAGTACCTTGTCAAAACCAGGAAAATAGTACTCACACAATACTTCTAACTCAACTACAGACCTTAGTCAGATCACACCAGTTTTCACATACACTTGTTATGGAGTTCTGTGAAATTTTATCACATGTGTGGCTTCGTGTCACCATCATCACAGTCCAATACAGAACTGTTTCATTTCACAAAGGAACTTCTAACTAACCCTTAGGTCATACCGTCTCCTAATCCTGATCATCACTGGTCTGTCCTCTATCAGTATAATTGGGCCACTTCACAAATGTCACGTACAGGAAATCCTAGAGCGTGGATGCGCCGTACTGTGGGATTTTCTCACTCAGCATAACGTATTTGAGATCCATGAAAGGGGTGTCTATCAGTACCTCGTTCCTCTTTATGACTGAGCAGTATTGCATTATCTGAACTTACCACAGATTGTTTATCCGTTCACCTGCTGAAGGACATTTGGGGTGTCCATATCATCATCGTCATCATCATCGTCATTAGCTATGACAAACCACCCTGTCATGAACATTTGTATTCGGTTTTCTATGGACATGTTTTCATTTTCGTGTGGACATGCGTTTTCATTGCTGTGTGTGTCAGGGAAGTGAGAAATGCCCATGAACGCAACTGTAGAGTGCTACAGTAATTGTATGCTGAACTGCCAAATTGTTCCCAGAGTTGCTGCACCGTTTTACATTCCCACCAGCAACAGCTGTTGAACAGCCTTCCTTTCATATATTTGCTATCCATGTATCTGCTTTAGTGAAGTATCTGCTCAAGTTTTTGACCATTTTCTTTCTTTTTTCTTAAGACTTATTTATTTTAGGGGCACCTGGGTGGCCACTCACTTAGGCGTCTGCCTTCGGCTCAGGCCATGATCTCGGGGTCCTGGGATAGAGCCCTTCATCAGGCTTCCTGCTCAGCAGAGCGTCTGCTTCTCCCTCTGCCCCTCCCCCTACTTGTGCACACGTGCTCTCTCTCACTTGTGCTCTCTCTCACGCTCTCTCTCTCAAATAAATCAATAAAATCTTTTTTTTTTTAAGATTCTATTTATTTGTTAGAGAAAGAGAGAGACAGAGTGCAAGCACAGGCAGACAGAGTGGCAGGCTAGAGGCAGAGGGAGAGGCAGGCTCCCTGCTGAGCAAGGAGCCCAATGTGGAACTCGATCCCAGGATGCTGGGATCATGACCTGAGCTTAACCAACTTAGCTTAACCAACTGAGCCACCCAGGCGTCCCAATCAATAAAATCTTTAAAAAGAAAAAAGATTTAGGGGCGCCTGAGTGCTTCAGTTGGTTAAGCATCTGCCTCCAGCTCAGGTCGTGATCCCAGAATCCTGGGATCAAGCCCTGCATCTGCCTCCCTGCTCAGTGGGGAGTCCGCTTCTCCCTCTCCTGCCCCCCGCCGCCTATGCTCTCTCTCTCTCTCTGTATCAAATAAATAAAAATTTTTTTAAAAGATTTATTTGAAAAATAAAAAATTAAAAAAATAAAAGAAAAATAAAAGATTTGTTTTAGAGGGACAGAGAGTGAGTGAGCAGGGGGTGGGTCAAGATGGGGTAGGAGAGAGAATCCCAAGCAGGCTCTGCCCTGGGCATGGAGCCCAATGTAGGGCTCCATCCCACCACCCCGAGATCAGGACCCAAGCCAAAACCAAGAGTCCAATGTTCAACTAAGCCACCCAGATGCCCCAAATTTTTGCCCTTTTTCTAACGAATTTTTTTAGTCAACTTTATTAATGTATAACTTACATATAACAAAATGTATGTACGTATACACACAAAATGTATGTATAACAAAAAACATTCATTTTAAGTGCAAAATTAGATGAGGTTGGACAAACAGATATACCCATGTATGGAACTTGAGATACTCTCTGTAGTCCATTTCCTTAAGCCAGTATTGCTATGTCCACCCACCTCCACTGTGCTAATGGCAAATACATTTCTATTTGTCATAGACCAAGCAATACAATTATGTATATGGTTTTATATTGTTGCTTTTACAATAAGTTAAAAAAAGAAACAAGTTATTTATACTTTGTTATACATAATTACTGGTGCTTTTTGTTTTCTCGTGTACATTCACAGCATTATCTGGGATCACATACTTAAAGCGTTTCATTCTTCTTGGGTTGGGTGACATTGGGAAAGGAGACAATGCAAGTTCCTGCTCATCGGGAACAAGGAAGAGAGAATGGGAACATCCAAGTTGCTGAGATGCAAGCCTCAGCTGGGACACTGGCCATTTGTTAACAAGCACATGATGTTTTCTGCTTATCAGAGAAGGTTTATTAGTATATGTGCTGATTATAAATGTAATAATTTTCAGTGCCAACATCTTTTAATGGAGATACCCCAATTATTTCCAGTAGTGCCCTATTGTTAGATACTTCTCCCTCTAAACAGTTCAGCTCTTAAATTCACTATATAACTCTCCTTGAGCCTGTCACGTTTTAAATTTGTATAGACACTGCCTAAAACCGCCAGGCTGTACTCCAAGTAGTCCAGTATTAACTACACATGAAAATCACATGATTTTCCCAATGACTGTCTCTAGTCTGGCTCATTTTTAAAATTTCTGACATTTAGGATGCCTGGGTGACTCAGTCAGTTGAGCAGCTGCCTTTGGCTCATGTCATGATCCCAGGGTCCAGGGATCGAGTCCTGCACTGGGCTCCCTGCTCAGCAGAGAGCCTGCTTCTCCCTCTCCATTAGCCTGCCTCTCTGCCTACTTGTGCTCGCTCTCTCTAATAAATAAAACCTTTTTAAAAAATTTCTGACATTTATTTATCAATACTACTCTAGTTTTTATTAATATACATTATTTTTAGAGCACTAAGTTTTAGGTTTATGGAAAATTGAGCTGATAGTATAGAATTTCCATATTCCTGGTCTCACCTTGTATTTTTCTCTACTGTTATCTTTAGCGTGGTATATTTGTTATAACTGTGAACCCATATTTTTTTTAAAGATTTTATTTATTTATTTGACAGAGATCACAAGTAGGCAGAGAGGCAGGCAGAGAGAGAGGAGGAAGCAGGCTCCCCGCTGAGCAGAGAGCCCCATGCGGGGCTCGATCCCAGGACCCTGGGATCATGACCTGAGCCGAAAGCAGAGGCTTTAACCCACTGAGCCACCCAGGCGCCCCACTGTGAACCCATATTGATAACATTATTATTAACTAAAATCTATGGTTTATTTATTTATTTATTTTTAAAGATTTTATTTATTTATTTGACAGAGAGAAATCACAAGTA
>NC_081573.1:12989981-12990760 GCF_022355385.1 Mustela nigripes | reverse complement strand
GCTCCCTGCTGAGCAGAGAGCCCGATGCGGGACTCGATCCCAGGACCCTGAGATCATGACCTGAGCCGAAGGCAGCGGCTTAACCCACTGAGCCACCCAGGCGCCCTAAAATCTATGGTTTACATTAGAGTTGTACATAATAGGTACATAATATGGGTTTTGACATATATATAATATCACATATGTCAGTCATTACAGTATCATACAGAATAGTTTTGTGGCATGAAAAACCCCATGTGCTATTCCTTCCTCCCTCCCTTCCCCAAGTCCTCACCATCCAAATTTTACTGTCTCTAAGCTTTGCCCTTCTCAGAAAGCGATAAAGTTGGAGTTAAACAGCGGGTGCCTTTTTCAGACTGACTTTGGCACTTAGCAGTATGCATTTAAGATTCCTCCATACCCTTTGTGTCTTGACAACTCAGTTCTTTTTACAGCTGAATAATATCCTGTTGTGTGTATGTGCCTCAGTGTCTTTAACCACTTACCTATTGAAGAACATCTGAGCTGATTCCTGTTTTGAGCAATTACAACCATTTGTGTGCCTTGCTGGCTGATATGGTAGGACTGTATTTAACTTTGCGAGAGACTATCAGATTCTTCCGAAGTGGTTGTACCATTTTGTATTCTCCTCAGCAATGAATAAGAATCCTGGTTCCTGGGCCGGGCGCGGCCGGAGGCTCGGCGGCCGGGCGCGGGGTCGTCCCTGCGTCTCGCCGTCGGGTCTCCGAGGCCCGCACGTGGGCTCCGCGGCCGCCGGGGCGCCGCTTCCACACCCGAGA
>NC_081573.1:12971757-12989971 GCF_022355385.1 Mustela nigripes | reverse complement strand
CTCGCTGCTTCCGCGCAGCCGCCCCTGGTCAGTGCGCCCGGCCCGCCGACGCGCCTCCCGCCGACGCCCCGCGCCCGCCGCAGCGGCCCTGCGCGCCCGCGCTCCCGGGATCCCGGGCCTGCCCCGCCGCAGCCGCTCCCGGGCCCCCCGACGCCTGTGGCGCGAGGCCGCGGATCCCGCGGTTCTCCGGTCGTCGCTGGGCCCCGAGCCCCGACCTCACGGGACCCGCCGTCTGCAGGAGTCACGCCGGCCCCGCGCCGCGGCCGCCCGCGCTGGAGCCGGACCGCAGACCCCGGCCCGACGGAGCCGGACCGTCCACGCCGTGAGCCACGCTGCTCGGGCGGCCGCCGTGCTCTGCGCGCCCCGGGCACACGCCTGCCGCGGGCGGCCGCTCCCCGGACGCGCCCCTCGCGTCGTCCTGCCGTGCGGGGCCCTCGCGGAGCGGACAGCGCTCGCGGCGACACGCGGTGGCACAGGCCGCGCCACGCGCTGGGGCGTCCGAATCCGCCGGGAAGCACGCGGCGCCCCGGGCGGGCTGCGCCGTGTGCTCTGGGGTCCGGTGCGGGTCGCGCCCTGCGCCGGGCTCCGAGGTCAGCGAGGAGCCGCCCGAGACTCGGCCCTCCGCGCCCCGCCCCGGTCCGCCCCGAACACAAGAACGCGCGGGATCCCGAGAGCGGGACCGAGGAAGCGCGCGGCCTCCCCGCCCACGGACGACGCGGGTCCGCCCCGAAACCGTGTCTCCCCGCGACCCCCGACGCCGCCTCACCGCCCGGGAGCGCGGCCGGCCTGGACCCTGGCTGCGGAAGGTGCCCGCGCTTCTGGGTCGGAGGCGCGAGACCAGCGACGGGGTGAAGCGGGCCGAGCCCGAGCTTCCCGGGGACCCCTGGCCGGTGCGGCTGCGGGAGGCGGAGCTCGCGGTCCCCGAAGACCCGCCCCGCCTCCGGCTAACACGCGTCTCTGCGATCCGGCCTCACCGGACTCCCGGAGGCAGCGCGAGCCTCGGACACGTTCGGGGACAAGCCCCGGTTCCTGTGCGTCACCAGACGGACCGAGGCCCCGAGACGCACAGTGAACATCCCAAATTCACGTGCACCGACTTAACACGGACATGGTATTTTCATTGTTTCGTAGCAAAATGAAGCAAAGGAATGCAAAATTTACTCAATGTGAAAGATTTATTATTGCTACTCAGAATCTATACTTTTCCCTTCCCAGATGATTAGTTTTTCCTCCTCAAATGAAATAATGATGATAATAGCATTTCTTTATAATCTCTAACCAGTAAATAAATAAAAATATGAAAGAGAAAAAAAAAAAAAGAATCCTGGTTCCTCCTGTTGGATTTTAGATTTTAGCCATTCTAATACCTATGTAATGATATTCTTTTAACTTGCAATTCCCTTATAGCATACAATCTCGAGCATATTTTCTTATGCTTATTTGCTACCTGTGTATCTTGTTCCTGAGGTGTCCAAATTTTTTGCCCTTTCAAAAGCATGGTGGGCAGGGGCGTCTGGGTGGCTCAAACAGTTAAACATCTGCCTTCAGCTTGGATCATGATCTCTGGGTCCTGGGACTGAGCCCCACATCGGGCTCCAGATCAGCGGGGAGTCTGCTTCTCCCTCTGCATCTTTCCCCGCTCATGTTCACACTCTCTGTCTCTCTCTCAAATGAATACATAAAATCTTTTAAAAACAAACAAAAACATAGTAGGCAGAATTCTAAAATGACCTCAAGATTTTTCCATCACAGGGCAACCCTTTGGGGTCCCCTCCGATCTTAAAAAAAAGAAGAATTTGGGGCACCTGGGTGGCTCAGTGGGTTAAAGCCTCTGCCTTCAGCTCAGGTCATGATCCCAGGGTACTGGGATCAAGCCCCGCATCCGGCTCTTTGCTCAGCAGGGAGCCTGCTTCCCTCTCTCTCTGCCTGCCTCTCTGCCTACTTGTGATCTCTGTCTGTCAAATAAATAAATAAAATCTTTAAAATAAGGGGGAGAGCGCCTGGGTGGCTCATTGGGTTAAAGCCTCTACCTTCAGCTCCAGTCCTGGGATCAAGCCCCACATTGGGCTCCCTGCTTCCTGGAAAGCCTGCTTCTCCCTCTCCCATTCTCCATTATTGTATTCCCTCTCTTGCTGCCTTTCTTGCTGTATAATAATAAGCTGTATAATAATAATAAATAGGGGCGCCTGGGTGGCTCAGTGGGTTGAAGCCTCTGCCTTCGGCTTAGGTCATGATCCCAGAGTCCTGGGATTGAGCCCCGCATCGGGCTCTCTGCTCAGCGGGGAGCCTGCTTCCTCCTCTCTCTCTGCCTGCCTCTCTGCCTGCTTGTGATCTCTGTCTGTCAAATAAATAAATAAAATCTTTAAAAATAATAATAATAATAATAAATATTTATTTTTAAAATAAATAATAAATAATAAAATAAATAAGATCTTTGGGGGAAAAAGATGTGATATATATACATATATATGTATGTATATACATACATATGTATGTATACATACACATATACACATATATACATATCACACACACATACACACAACACACACACAGAGTGGAATACTATACAGCCATCAAAAAACCCTGGAAATCTGGGGTGTCTGGGTGGCTCAGCCGTTAAGCGTCTGCCTTTGGCTCGGGTCATGGTCCCAGAGTCCTGGGATCAAGCCCCACATCAGGCTTCCTGCTCAGCAGGAAGCTTGCTTCTCCTTTTTCCACTCCCCCTGCTTGTGTTCCCTCTCTCGCTGTGTCTCTGTCAAATAAATAAATAAATAAAATCTTTTAAAAAAAACAAAACAAAACTTGAAATCTTGCCATTTGCAACGACATATGCTAAGTGAAATAAGTCAATCAGAGAAAGAAAATTATCATATGATGTCTCTGATATGAGAAATTTGAGAGGCAGGGCAGGGGGTTCGTGGGGGTAAGTAAGGGAAAAAATGGAAGAAGATGGGATGGGGAGGGAGACAAAATTTAAGAGACTCTTAATCTCAGGAAACAAATAGGATTGGTGGCGGGGGGGGGGAGGGATATGGTGGTTGGGTTATGGACATTGGGGAGGGTGTGTCCTATGGTGAGTGCTGTGAATTGTGTAAGACTCATGATTCACAGACCTGTACCCCTGAAGCAAATAATACATTTATGTTAATAAAAAAAATGTCATTGCAGCACAGTAGCTGGTTCAAGTGTGACACAGAAAGATAGTTGCATGACTCACGTCATGTATAGAATAGGTCAGCGTGGGACAGCTCTGCATAGGTTACCGTCCTGGTTTTCACCTGACTGTTTCTCAGCTCCAAATTCACCCATCTGCCTGCTCTTTGCAAACCGATTTTTTTTTCAAGATTTTATTTATTTATTTGACAGACAATGATCACAAGTTGGCGGAGAGGCAGGCAGTGTTGGGGGGGGAACAAGCTCCCCGCTGAGCAGAGAGCCCCATGTGGGGCTCGATCCCAGAACCCTAGGATCATGACCTGAGCTGACGGCAGAGGCTTTAACCCACTGAGCCATCCAGGTGCCCCGCAAATAGATTTTTAAAATATTTTTCTTGGGCGCCTGGGTGGCTCAGTGGTTAAGCCGCTGCCTTCGGCTCAGGTCATGATCTCAGGGTCCTGGGATCGAGTCCCGCATCGGGCTCTCTGCTCAGCAGGGAGCCTGCTTCCTCCTCTCTCTCTCTCTCTGCCTGCCTCTCTGCCTACTTGTGATTTCTCTCTGTCAAATAAATAAATAAAATCTTAAAAATAAAATAAAATATTTTTCTTTGGAAGCCTGCATATAAAAATAAAATGCCAATAAAAAAATATTTTATTTATTTATTTGACAAAGAGAGAGACAGTGAAAGAGGGAACACAACAAGCTCGGGGAGTAGGAGAAGCAGGCTCCCCGCTGAGCAAGGAGCCGGATGCAGGGCTTGATCCCAGGACCCTGGGATCATGACAGCTGAAGGCAAACACTCAACAACTAAGCCACCCAGACACCCCTGATGTTAACCTTTTTTTAAAAAAAATATTTTATTTATTTGACAGAGAGAGCACAAGCAGGGGGAGCAGCAGAGGGAGAGGGAAAAGCGAACTCCCTGCTTGTGCTGGTAACTTTGTAGTAATCTTTTATAGTAGCAATAAAAATTACACACCAGGGGCCTCTGCATGGCTCAGTGGGTTAAAACCTCTGCCTTCAGCTCAGGTCATGATCCCAGGGTCCTGGGATCGAGCCCCACATCAGGCTCTCTGCTCCTTGGAATGCCTACTTCCTCCCCTCTCTCTGCCTGCCTCTCTGCCTACGTGTAATCTCAGTCTGTCAAATAAATAAAATCTTAAAAAAGAAAAATTACACACCATCTCCAAACTATGTTCCACAAAAAGACACAGAAGATATTCCCTTCACTAAAATAATTGAGAAATATATTAGTGAGATGACTGAAAATCTCCATGGTTACTCTCTTTTGTAAGCCGGTTATGACTGTAGGAGATGCTGCCACTGAGTTGGGATGATCCCATGAGTAGCAGAGGCCAAGGGGCAGCACTTAATTACCAAATACAAGGTGGGCACACCTGCCACAACAGGCAGAGGTGTCGTCCAGGCAACCAGAATGCCTGGACCCAAAGAGGTCTTTGGCAGTGAGGAACTGGGTACAGCGTTCCTCCGAAGGAAGTTCTTGGGGTATTGGTCATTATGCTAAGAAGAGCTAAGAAGAGCTAAATGAAAGCCCTGGAAGCTTCCACTCCCTGCCAAGACAGACAGCCGAAAAAAACAGTACTGCCCTCTGGAGGAACTGCAAGGACTAATGCCACCAACAGCCACATGAAGGTAACGGAGCCACTGGCACCCATCACATCCCATGCAACTCACAAGTGTGGCCTGAGCACAATCCAGATGGAGCTTGGAGGATGACCAATTTAATGTGGTTGCTCCGACTGTGGCTGCTCTTCCAGAGGCCGACTCGGGCACTGGGCCTGCAGCCAGTGAACTGGCCGGTGCCTTCTCTTCCATACAACTTACGTACAACTTACGAGCAGCCCCACGAACCATTTCCTTTCATCTGCTCACACCAAACCACAGTGTATGTTCTGCTCCATCTTTTTTTTTTTTTTAAGATTTTATTTATTAATTTGACAGAGAGAAATCACAAGTAGATGGAGAGGCAGCCTGAGAGAGAGAGAGATAGGGAAGCAGGCTCCCCGCCAAGCAGAGAACCCGATGCGGGACTCGATCCCAGGACCCTGAGATCATGACCCGAGCCGAAGGCAGCGGCTTAACCCACTGAGCCACCCAGGCGCCCCTGTTCTGCTCCATCTTGATCTTGCATAAACATCACGTGGGTTCCCTTGATTATGACATGCTGTGTGGCTCTGATGGGCAAGAAGCAGCAACTACTTCGGATACCTCCATTAGAAATATGCAGACAAGGGAGAGCGCGCGGCGCGGACCGATACCTCTGTGAGAGGCAGCCCGCCCCACGCTGAGGACGATTCTCAGAGAGACGGAGCCAGGACTGGGAGCTCCCGGCTCGGCGAAGATGCGACTACGGACCCCGCCCTCACGGAGCGTGGGCAGTAGCATCCGGAGGACTCGGTGCCGCGGGCGCACTGGACCCCGCGATCGCACGGAGCCCCGCGGCGGGAACTACACTACCCAGAAGACACTGCGACGACGCCTCGGCGCTGACCAATGAGGACCCAGGATGGGGCGCCTCCGGGACGCCTGCTAGGGCGGGACTTCCGCCGTCTGGCTTGAGGGTTGTTCGTAGTCCGGATTTTATCGGCCCCTCGCTTGGGTACCGCGTCTCGGGCCCGGAGGGCGTCCGTGAGGGTCCCGGCATCGGCGGAATCGGGAGTGACGGACGGCACGAGAGTCGAGGGGGGCAGGGTCCCGCCACGCCCTGTATGCGCCTTTAGCGCGGAGAATGACCCGCCTCCTGGGCCCCTGGAGTCCCCAGCCTAAGTGGGACCGACCTGGGCTGTGCGGCGGAGTAGCGCGGGGACGGCCTCTGCGGAAACCGGCTCGTCCCCCTGGCGTTGAGCCGCTGCGGACTCAGGGCCCGGGGACGTAGGCAGGAGGAAGACGGGGTGCGGGGAGGAAAATCGGCGGTCGGTGTGGGCGGAGGGGTGGGTAGCCGGGCCCGCGGCTCGGTGTGTACTGTCTCTGGCCGCTGAGGCCGGGACAACCCGCTCTGCAGAACGTCCCGAGAGCGGACATCCTGAGAACATCCACGGTGATGCAAAGGGCAGGGCCGGTTCTTTGCGGCTGACGTGGTCCAGTGTCCGTGCTCCGCGCCTTCTTTATCCGTCATCTACGGGTGGACACTTGGGCTGCGTCCGCAGCTCGGCTGTTGGAAGTAGCGCTGCAGTGAGCAGAGGGGTGCTTGTATGTTCTCAGTAGTTCGTTCTCCTCCGCAAATTACGGCACTGTGTGGGGTTTCTATCTTTAAGGTTGTGGGGAGCCTCGCTACTGTCTTCCACGGCGGTTGTCCAGCTCACATTCCCACCGGCAGTGCCCAGCTGTTCTTTTCTCCATGTCCTTGCCAGTACCTTGTTGTAATGTCCCTTATTTGCAGTTTATTACATTGAAAAGATATAATTTAAAATCTGGGAAAGTGGGGGCACGCGAGTGGCTCATTCGTTAAGCGTCTGCCTTCAGCTGGGGTCATGATCTCAGGGTCCTGGGATCGAGTCCATGTAGGGCTCCTTGCTTGGTGGGAAGTCAGTTTCTCCCTCTCCCTCTGTCTGCTGCTCCCCCTGCTTGTACTCTCTCTGGGTCAAATTAAAAAAAATATATTTAAAAAATAAATAAAATCTGGCAGAAGAAAGAGGTATGTAAACAGGAATTCAGAAAGATCAGGCACAAGCTTCCTGCTGTCCTCTCCCAGTGGGGTCACACGCCGCACCCACTTCTCCCAAACAATATACATGACAACACATACTGAGTGTTGCCACCAAGTGTCCTCACCTAAGTCTTGGTGTCCAGGGTTTTCATTGGGAAAACAGTAACAAAGGTGTGCAGCACCCATGTAACTGACCTTAGTTACCCAGTCTCTGTCCCCTGTCCCCCGCCCCCCAAGGACAAACTGATGCAGCGTGACTCACAGCCCCTACCACAAATCACACTGTTGGCACAGACGATCTGGTGTGGATTAGGGCTCCAGGTACACAATGACACTAATATCAGGAGAGCTATTTCTGCCCAGTGGTACAGTGGACAGGGCTGACTGCAGTGGCTCACCGAGGCTGTGGGACAGAGTAGATCCTGGAATGAGTCATGCTTCCTCTCTGAAACGATTAAGTTGCCTTGGCATCTCACTAGCCTCTGGGTCCGTGCCAGCTGGCTCTTCCAGACAGCACAGAATAAGGGCAGCAGAGCCAGCTTCCTGCAGAGAGCTCCAATCTCAGATACATTCTGCAACAGGCCAGCTGGTCCTTAGCACTCGTGCCACCTGCTTCCCCACTGTGCGCCCTCTCCCAATGGTGATGTGGAAACACTACAGACGGCTGCAGGAAGGTGCCTAGCCCAGGTCTGAGCCACCACAATGCTTCTTCACTCCTGTTCCTCCAACACGGGAGGGTAAGGGGCCTAGAAAAGAGTCAGGTGTTTTAATGCCACCCCCCTCGACCCTCCAACTCCCGTCAACACCCACAGCTCCATGTCTCCTCCCTCCCTTAAGATCTGGGGGCCTGGAGACAGGTGAGAATGAAGCCAGTCACTCTTCCCTTTCTGTCCTTGGTTCTGACCCAGTCCCTACTTGGTGCTACTGTGGCTGGCACTGGCTTCTCCTGGGCCTCCCCCAAACTCACAGAAAGGGTGACATGGTCATCACCCTGGGGATTCAGCCTGAACCAAAGGCCTGGGACTCTCTCGGAGAGAAAGGGCCCAAGAGTGTGGCACAGGCCCACTTGACTAAAGAGGACAAAGGACTGTACTGGTGACTCCACTTTAGGTAGAGGGCTGACCTCCCAAATGGCCACCATGAGTCCCCTTGTCCATGTTCACACACTCACTTAGGTCCCTTCCATAGTGAATAGGGTGCCCGCTAGCACATGGGGGAGATGATAGAATGACTTCTGTGGCCGGGTCATAAAAGGCATTGTGGCTTCTTTGGCTTTGTTCCCTCTTGGCTCACTTGCTCAGAGAGAAGCCACTTGCCATGTTGTGACAACACTCAAGCAGCCCCCAGCCAGGACTGCAAGAAGTTCCCCCAAGCCCCACCCTGGTTTGCGTGTGGGTGTTAGTGAGAAGGGGAAGCCTCCCAAGTGTGGAGAGAGAACTCCAATTGCAGGACCGGGGGAGGAGGGGAAAAAACCAAGTCTACCCTACCAGGCTGTGGAGTTGAGGGGAGAAGTTGTTTTGCAGGAAGCTCTCTGGTCCTCGTTCGAATCCATACCCTGCCGAGTCCAACAGCCTCTGTTTCCCCGCAGAGTCTGGACTCTGCGGCTCTCAGGGTCCATTGAGGCCATCGGTGGTCCTTGTTACCTTGGCCTCAACACAAGAAGATGCCCCGATGGGCAGGGATGGGTGCAGTGCGGGCAGAGGCATCTTTGATTCTCATGAAGAGAGACTGGCCAGATCCCTATAGAACGGAGCACCTTGCATCCCTCCGGGGGCAAAGAAGGCAGAGCTGGGGGGAGAACATGGGGAATCTTTGGGGAACTGGGGACTCCACAAACTTGACAGGGAAGGCAGTGTGGCCAAGATGATGGTTGCTCTGCTCAGCATTCTGGATGTCATCTGCCATGTGAGGGCCTTCCTTGTTCCTGTGATGTCCCCAGTGCACACCCTTGGTATACAGCAGGTGCACAATAAATACTTGTAGGTTAACTAATTTTCCCTGCAAGTAAAGTGTTTATTGTCACCCATTTTACAGAAGAGAGAACCAAAGTCTGGCATCTCTGGCACCATGCCAGGCAATGAGATTGACTCCCCTCTCCGGGTATTCACAAGCCTGCGACAGATGAGGGGTGGTTATGCAGCAGGGCTGAAGTGGGCAGAGGGAGGGTGGGGAGGGCATGGCTCTAGGTGGCCACAGAGGCTGGTGGAAAGGTTGGGGCAGAGGATCCATGATACCGGCCCCAGGGTGGTTTTGGACAGCCCCTTTGTTCATGGGCAGTGGACGGGTAGTCATCGAGGTAGTAATTAGCAGACAGGAATGTTCAGGACCCCTGGGATCTGTCATCAGGCTCATTGTAAGGAAGGAGAGACTGAAGTTTCAGTCTCCCAGTTGGGAGAGTGGAGAAGCCGAACCTTCCCTAACCCCTGGGAGGAAACTAGCTAGGACTGGGGTGTGGGATGGTCAGCTCTGCCAGCGCCCTCAGTCACCCGCTTACTGCCCCAGCTCCTTCTGCCTTAATACCAGCTGTTTTGAAGATGCGGGTCTTCTTCCAGGCAGCCTTTCTTAAACACCCTCAGGCAGAGACCATTTTCTCTCCCCTCTCTGGGCACCACCAGCTAAGGGCCCCTTTCTTACTCTCCTGGCTGGGCCCAACTTTTGCCACCCCCCAATCTCCCAATCTTGGGTGGAGGAGGGAAGGGATGAGAAGAAGGATACCTGAGACACTATGGTGAGGTGAATAATGGTCCCCATAGATAGCCAGGTCTTAACCCCCAGCATCTGTCAATCTGCTACTTAGATAGCAAAATGGACTTTGCAGATGTGATTAAATTAAGATGCTGATCTGAGGAAATTATCCCAGATTATCAGGGCGGGCTCAAGTTCTCACAATACCCTTACAAGTGAAAGCAGGAGGCAGGACAGTCAGAGCTTTGTAGCCACGATGCTGCTGCCTTTGAAGACAGAGGAAGACAGAGCACCTGGTCGGCTCCGTCAGTAAAGCATGGGACTCCTGATCTTGGGATTGTGAGTCTGAGTCCCACATGGGGTGTAGAGATTACTTAAAAAAATAAAAATAAAATATGAAGATAGAGGAAGAAGCCAAGGAATGCAGGTCTTGAAGATGAAAAGCGAAGGAAATTCTCTCCTGGAGCCTCCGGACACTTGATTTTAGCCAGGTAAACATGATTTCAAGACCCCTGGCCTGCAGAACTGTGAAGAATTAGTCTGAGTTCTCTGTTGCAGCAGTTAGCAGACACTAACCTAGACCACCAACACTGCTCCAGCCTGACCAAGTCCCCTCCCTGTGTGGGCGGGGCTAGGGCTGCCCAGTGACCCAGCACCCTGCTCTCAGTCACTGTGGGTGACATTGGCACCTGGGTGTGGGACAAGAACTGGTCTGGAAACACACTCCCTTGGATGTCCTGATGATCCCCCTCTGGCTTTCCAACTGGAAGCAGCAGCTCCCATCGAAAGGAACTCGGCTGACATGCCTTGACCAGGGTAGCTCCAAGCTAGTTGAGCCCAGAGTGACCACAGGCATTCCTAACGTGCCTCTTGGTCACCCGCAATGCCGTCACTCCCCAGAAAACTATTTGGCACCCCCCCGTGTGCCAGGCACTGAGAACACACATGTAAACAGATCAAATGAGAACCCCCAGTCCCATAGAAGTTACATTTCTCTCTGGAAAATGTCAGATTCCCAGCCACAGAACATGGAACCTCAAATCTGGGCCAAGTGAGGAAGGATGTGGGCTCCAGAGCCTTGGGGGAAACAGAAGACCTGTGTTCAGTCTGTGTAGAGGGTGGCAGCCATCCTACCCTGTGATGACTGACCCAGGAAGGCTTCTGAGAGGAGGAGGACAGGAACCCAAGAGCTGCCCTCCCTGTAGGCTGCTGCCCAAGGCTGAGGCTTCACCTCAGGGTACAACAGGGATGCCAAAAAAAGTTGATGGAGCTCTGGAGGAGACGTGCAATAATTGGTCTTGAGAAATTAATGAGTGGAAATAGGGGTTATGGAGGTTCTAGCACCCAGGGAGAGAGGCCAGGATGTCTCCAAGTGGGCCAGCGAGATCCAGGAGCACCCACCCCCCAAATCATGTGGCCCTGACCTAGAGGGCAACCTTGTATGAGCCTTGGTGACCACAGCTGCCCCACAGCATATCAGGACCCCAGAAGCCATGACCCAAACAGTAGTCGAGGCTCCTGCTTGCAGATTGATGCTCAGAACTAAGTGGGAGCTAATCGCCCTATATGTCCCTCCTCAACCCTGGCCTGGCCACCCCTCCCCCTTCAAGCCCAAGCCCCAGCCATGAGTGCAGACAACCCAGGACCAGCTTGGAAATAGCTGGATCCCATCCACACCCAACCTGCAGGCAGCAGACTGGAAAATAAACTCCACAGCCCCGGTGGGGGTGGGGGTGGGGGTGGGGAGGACTGTGATAGGCCCCACAGAGGGGCATGGCCAGAGGCCAACAGCAGTAGCAGCTTCACCACCAGAGACTGGGGGCTCCAGCCACCTGCAGTGAGCCCACAGGATGACTAAATCAGAGGCTTCCCCCCAGCTGCCAGCTGAGGGTTCTCCCCCCGGGGTCTGATGATGACTGGGGGTGCGCTCAGTGGGATCCTCCGGAGGGGCTAATGGGGTCCCGTGCAGGGTACCTACCCAATGTTGGTCCGAGGGGCTCCCCAGCTGGACTCTTAGGGGGATGAGGATCAAGGGTCCTCCCAACCGGGCTCTCATGGAGATCAGGTTTAGGAGTGCCTCCCAGAAGGACCTTCGCAAAGAGGGGCTCAGGACAGCCTCAGCTTGATGCCTACAGTTGCTCGGGGTTATGGGTGCTCCCAGAGGGCCCTTGTGGGAATGAAGGCAGAGGTTGCTCCTTGAGAGGGGCCCTGCTCCTTAGTGATGACACTTGGAACGATCTCACTAGGCCTCCCTCGGAGAAATGGGTGCTTTCCAAGCACCTTGGTAAGGCCTCCCTGAGGATCAGGGCAAGCGATCCTGGCAGGGCCCCACCAGGAGGACACGGAGGACCCCAGCCCTGGAGACAAGACCTGCAACACGGATGCATTTACCGCGGCGCCCACACCTTCCTCCTGCCCCGACCCTGCGGGGCCCAGCCCTGGCCGGCTTCTGCTCCCCACACGCGTTCCGGGGACCCGTCCAACGTCCCCTCGGCCTCCGCCTTATCCTCGGAGCCCGCCTCGGGCTCCAGCACGTCCTCCGTAGCCCCTGGCAGGGCGGTGTCCAGGTCAGGACCCACGGGGCGCGGCGTCCAGGGTGTCCCCGGCGGGGGCCGCGGCGGGAACCAGGAGAACCCGGGCGCCGGGGCGAGCGCCACGAGCTGGGGCCGCACGGGGCCGGAGGCAGCGGCGTGGGGGATGAGGAAGAAGATGTAGACGCCTGAGACGACGAGGCCGGCGGCCACCAGCACCGCCAGCGCCACCGCGGCGTTGAAGGCCCAGGCTGGGCTGGTCAGGGAGAGGCGGCGAGACAGCGGGCGGCCGAGGCGCAGCGGCGGCGGCGGCGGCGGCGGGCGCACGGCTCGGGACTTGCGCGGCCCAGGCGGCGGCGGCGGAGGGCGCAGGTACAGCAGACCGCGGCGACGGTCGAAGCGCACAGAGCCCTGGCGCGGCAGGGGCGCACGCGCGTCGCGGGGCAGCAGGCCCGGCTGTGTGGGCAGCGCGGGCAGCCCTCGGCGCGGGGCCAGGCGCGTGGGCGCGCGGCACACCGGACAGGCCACCGCGTCGCCGCCCCCCGCCGTGGCAAGGGACAGACGAGCCAGGCACTCGAGGCAGAAGACGTGGCCACAGTCCAGGCGCTTGGGCAGCTTGAAGACACCGTCGAAGGGTGACACGCAAATGAGACACTCCACGGGGGATGCGGCAGTCAGGATGGGGCCCGAGCCGGGGCTGCCGTCCCCTTCCTCCTCCTCGCTGTCGTCGTCTTGGCCCTCCTCCCTGCCGGGTGAGCGGGGCGCAGAGAGTGAGCTCGGGGAGCTGGGGCCTGAGCCCTGAGGGGCCCCGGGGCGGCGGAGCCAGGGCGGCCGAGGGCAGGGCATCCGGACGGAACCTGAGGGGAGAGGCCCTGTCAGCCAGGGAAGCGGGCGGTGGAATAGCGGAGGAGGGTCTACGGGGGGGGGGGGTGGGAGTGTCAGGGGCCGCACTCTGGAGGGCACAGAACAGAAGCAAAAGAAAGGGGTGTAGAGCCAAGGAGCAGAGGCTAGAATGGTAGGCGACTCACAGGGTAGAAGCCAAGGAAAAGGGTGTCCAGGTAGGGAGTTAAAGAAGCATCAAAACTGGAGAAGGGAGGGAGAAGAGATGGGAGGAAAGGATTGGGGGGACAGGGGCAGACCCAGGGGGCATGGTAGGTCCTAAGCTTGACTTGGGTGGAGAAGGGGCAGAGATGACAGCTGAGGACTCATCACCAGGCAGGACCCCAGACAAGCAACGGGGAGGCTCCAACATGGAGAGGAACGAAAGATGGGGACCTCTAAGAACTAGTTCGATTCTGGGGGGGTCCATACCAGATCCCAGGAGGGGCAGATGAGGAAGAGAGGACATGCAAGCCTCAGGATTGGAGCCCAGCAACACAGAGAAAGGACAGAAGTCCAGAGCAGGTGCCAGAGATTCCCGACAGACCCCAGTGGGCCTTGGGCTCTTCCTACCTGTTGCTGCCACCTCCCTCTGCCTGACACGTCCCTGCCAGTTCTGACCCCAGTACTCTGCCTACCAGCAGCTGCATACTAGGTGCCCCTCCCTGCAGGAAGGTGCTGCCTTGGTACCACTCCCTCCAGATCCCAGGTTCCCAAGGTACCTGTCAGACTTGTCTGACTGCCTGGACCGCCCCCAAGACAGGTCCCTCCAGGATGAACACCAAGCCTGACATTGGCCGGATGTCGGGGGTGGCAGGAAGGTGATAGATGGCACAGGGGACAGGCCAGTGAGTCTGGCCCCATGGGTGGGCAATAACAACCCACCACCCAAGTCTTCCATCACCTCACAAATCCACTTTCAGGCTACTGGTGGAATCAGATGAACCTGATATAGCAGGGACTCTGTGGGTACTCAGGGTTGCTGCAGTCCTGACTAGTACACAAAATGAAGAGGCAGGGGCGCCTGGGTGGCTCAGTGGGTTAAGCCTCTGCCTTTGGCTCATGTCATGATTTCAGGGTCCTGGGATTGAGCCCCACACTGGGCTCTCTGTTAAGTGGGGAGCCTGCTTCCCCCTCTCTCCGACTACCTCTCTGAGCACTTATGATCGGTCAAATAAATAATGTTAAAAACAAAAAAAGGAAAAAAAATAAAATAAAGAGTGCACAGGCAGCATGGGGTTCAGGGGGAAGCTGGCCAGAGCAAAGAGGAGCCTCTGGGGTGGAAGGTGGGCAGACCCCACAGTGTACTGGATAGGGCTGGCCCCTGGCAAACCAGCAGGCGGGAAGCTGGAAACAGTGACCGAGATAATTGGCCTTAGATACCCCTCCCTGGCACTGCTCACAGAAAACATGCCTCTCAGTGTGGTGGGCTATCACCCAGATCTAGATAAACATCACGCCCTTCCCCAGACTAGAGTGACATCTGTGCCAGGATAACCCACCCCTCTCATTTCCAACACAATGTGGGCAGCCAGGCCTGCTCTCCATGGTTCTAAGTCAGTGGCGCTTCCTGAGCAGAGTATCTCCCTGGTGAACCCCAGTCCCCACAGGCCAAAAGACAGGTCAGAAATGTGGCCAGCAACTCGGGACCCTGGGGCCATCCACTCCAGCGCCCCCCAGGACACACACTGGCACAGGTAGGTGAGGCTGCCCCAAGGACAGACAGATTTATTGAAGACACAGCCAGGTGATCAACGGTTGGACTTGGCCACACGTTCCAGCTCGTCCTTCTTCTTGATAGCATACGAATTGGAAGAGCCCTGCAAGGAGACAGATGGTCAGTTCTGAAGGTTGGAGCAGCTTCCCCTTGAACTGGCCCCACCCCTGTGTCCTCACTCACCTTGGCTGCATTGATGAGCTCATCTGCTAGGCACTCAGCAATGGTCTTGATGTTCCGGAAGGCAGCCTCACGTGCACCTGTGCACAGCAGCCAGATGGCCTAGGGAGCACAGGGGCCAGCTAAGCAGATGCCCCCAAAGCAGATAGGGCCACTGTCTTCCGTAGCCTAGGCAACCCAACAAATGCTGGCTACCATACTGCCTGGCATCCACTGGCCCCCGCGACGGAGACGACACAGTAGGAGCCCAAAGGCAGCCCCAGGTGAAATGCTGCCAGATCTGAGATCAGACGGGGGGCCACAGAAACAAGTGTGGACACAAAGGCTGACGCTGGGTGCTTGGTTACAGGAGATCCGAAACCTGGACTGCAGGGAAGCGTGATGCGGTGTGCGCTCCTGACCTGGACCCTGACTGACAACAGACAGCTACGAAGGATACACTGGGGACAGCTGCAGGCATAGAATGTGAGACAATTCTATCTCTGTTAAGGGGGCAGTGGTGACAATGCCCCCAGCTGATGATCAAATGGTCTGTGGAAAAAAACACACACACCCACACACAGTATGTAACAACACACACTCAAATGAAACCATGCCTCAGGGAAACGTTGCTCAGGACGGGGCCAGAACCAGTATCTGCCCTGAATGTGATGGTAATACAGGAAGGCTTCCTGGAGCAAAGGACACTCCAGGTAAAGCACACAGGCAGAAGAAACCTTCCTACTTGCCCATTTCTGCCCCAAGCCCACCTGATTCACACGGCGCAGGGGGGACACATCGACAGCCTGACGCCTCACTGTTCCGGCTCGCCCGATGCGGGTTGAGTCCTCCCGGGGACCGCTGTTAATAATTGCATTCACCAGGACCTGCAGCGGGTTCTAGGAGAAGGCAACCACGAACGTGACATCAGTCCACATCCCTCCCCCCACTTCCCCCCTAAACCCTAATGGACCCTGACACACACGCCACGGGGCAGCTGTTGGCTTCAGACTGTACTACGGGCACTCTGCCTCATCAGGCCTCACAGTCCTACCTCACCAGTGAGCAGATGGATGATCTCAAAGGCATGCTTGACAATGCGCACAGTCATGAGCTTCTTGCCATTGTTGCGGCCATGCATCATCATTGAGTTGGTGAGACGCTCCACAATGGGGCACTGCGCCTTGCGGAAGCGCTTGGCGGCATAGCGCCCCGCACTGTGGGGCAGGTACTTGGCATACTTCTCCTTCACCGCAATGTAGTCCTGGGGCAGCAAAGAGAGGGGATGGGAGGACCATCGTTAGTAGTAAGATGGCCAAGAACCAGAGGGACTGAGCATCCACTGGGGGTAGCCCCCACCCATCTGTGGTGGCTTGACTGTGAAGGCCCTGCCTGCCACAAAACAAAGTCACTAAGAGCACTTCCTTGAGGCACCTGGGTGACCCAGTCGGTTAAGCGTCTGCCTTCCACTCAGGTCATGATCTCAGGGTCCTGGGATGGAGCCCCGCATTAGGCTGCCCCGCCAGTGGGGTGGGGAGTCTGCTTCTCCCTGTCTGTGCTTTCTCTCTCTCAAATAAATAAAGTCTTAAACCAAAAAAAGAACACCTCCTTTGTAATGGGAAGAAGGAAGGGGGATAAAGAACCAAGAAGATCACACCTCATGATCTGTTTTTTTTTTTTTAATATTTATTTGAGAGAGAGAGAACATGAACAGGTGAGAGGGAGGGAGTAGCAGACTTCCCGCTGCACAGCAGGGAGCCTGATAATGAGACTCCTTCCCAGGATCCTGGGATCACCACCTGAGCTGAAGGCAGACACCTAACTAACTAGGGTACCCAAGCTTAGTCAACTACCCCATGTTTTTTTTTTTTTTTTTTTTTTCAATTTATTTGACAGAGAGATAGAGAAAGAGCACAAGTAGGCAGAGCGGCATACAGAAGGAGAGGGAGAAGAAGATTCTCTGTCCAGCAAGGAGCCCAATGCAGGGTTCAATCCCAGGACCCTGGAATCATGACCTGAGCTGAAGGGAGACGCCTACCAACAGAGCCACCAGGCACCCCCAACGATTTTTTTTTTTTTTTTCTCCACGATTTCAGTTTTAAGCGCTCCTCAAACTCTGTGCCACAGACATTTTCAATGAAGGAACTCCTGTTGCAGGGGCCATCCTGTGCACCACAGAATGTTTAGCAGCATCCAGTACGGTGGTAGCGCCCCTCTGGGTTTTAGCAACCCAAAATGTATCCACACATTGCCAAGTGTCACCTAAAAGGGGTGGGGGAAGATCACGCCGGAGAACCACTGTTTTAGCAGAATTATCTAACAACGCTTCCTATACACAGAGGCATCATTTCCCAAGAAAATGTCTGTAAAACACCAAAATGTTAGGGGGGTGTTCAAATCAGAGGAACTACATGTATGTCAACAGTACTACTATCAACTGTTTCACCGTGAAATACACCCAAATGTCACTCTATCACTTATACACAAGAAGCCCCACCACATCCTATTTCTATAAACACCAGGAATAAATGAAGGAGAAGAGAAAATTCTGATACCAAAATGACAGTCTGCAGAGAACTACCTATGCAAACAGGCAAGCAGCTAGGTCTCCATGCAGGGCTCCACACTGGGCAGGATAATTCACAAACAACAAATGCCCTGGAAGGGATTAGATATAACATCCAGCTCTATGGCAGAGCCCTGCACATCTTTCAAAACCAAATTCTGGCATGACACTGACTTTAACTTCCCCAGCCCCTAAGGGAGCACTAGGGAAAAGTGAAAAATTGTCTTTTAAGAAAGTATTTACTTGGGGCACGTGGGTGGCTCAGTGGGTTAAGACTCTGCCTTTGGCTAAGGTCATAGTCTCAGGGTCCTGGGATCAAGCCCCACATCAGGCTCTCTGCTCAGCAGGGAGCCTGCTTCCCTTCCTCTCTCTGCCTGCCTCTCTGCCTACTTGTGATCTCTCTCGCTTTCAAATAAATAAATAAAATCTTAAAAAAAGAAAAGAAAACATACTTTCTTAAAAAAAAAAGTAAGTATTTACTTGGGGCACCTGGGTGGCTCAGTGGGTTAATACTCTGCCTTCGGCTCAGGTCATGGTCTCAGGGTCCTGGGATCGAGCCCCACATCGGGCTCTCTGCTCAGCAGGGAGCCTGCTTCCCTTCCTCTCTCTCTCTGCCTGCCTCTCTGCCTACTTGTGATCTCTCTCTCTTTCAAATAAATAAATAAAATCTTAAAAAAAGAAAAGAAGGGCGCCTGGGTGGCTCAGTGGGTTAAGCCGCTGCCTTCGGCTCAGGTCATGATCTCAGGGTCCTGGGATCGAGTCCCGTATCGGGCTCTCTGCTCAGCAGGGAGCCTGCTTCTTCCTCTCTCTCTCTGCCTGCCTCTCTGCCTGCTTGTGATCTCTCTCTGTCA
>NC_081573.1:12918871-12971657 GCF_022355385.1 Mustela nigripes | reverse complement strand
AAAAAAAAAAAAAAAAAAAAGCAAGTATTTACTTTGGCTCAGTGGGTTAAAGCCTCTGTCTTCGGCTCAGGTCATGATCTCAAGGTCCTGGGATTGACCTCCGCATCAGGCTCTCTTCAGGCTCTCTGCATAGCAAGGAGCCCACTTCTCCCTCTCTCTCTGCCTGCCTCTCTGCCTACTTGTGTCTCCCTCTGTCAAATAAATAAATAAAAATCTTAAAAAAAAAAGAAAAGAAAAGTAAGTATTTACTTGTCAGAGCGAGCATACACAGGGAGAACGGTGGGCAGAGGAAAAAGCAGGCTTTCCCCTGAGCAAGGAATCAGAGGAGGCTCCACCCCAGGACCCTGAGATCATGACCTGAGCCAAGGCAGACACAACAATGAAGCCATGCAGGCACTCCTCAAATCAATCTTTTTTTTTTTTTTAAGATTTTATTTATTTATTTGACAGAGAGAGAGATCACAAGTAGGCAGAGAGGCAGGCAGAGAGAGAGAGAGGAGGAAGCAGGCTCTCTGCTCACCAGGGATGCAGGACTAGATCCTAGGACCCTGAGATCATGACCTGAGCCACGAAGGCAGCAGCTTAACCCACTGAGCCACCCAGGCGCCCCTCAATAAATAAATCTTAACAAAAACAACAAAAAAAGAAAAACAGAACCAAAACATGGACACAAACCCCCCGTGGGAACCATCGTGTGTAGCAACCGGGTTAACAAAATACGAAGGAAAAACAGACACTGTGGATGTGGTGATCCAGGAAGCCCCCCCTTTACCTGTCACATCTTCAAGTCTACAGCAAAGAGTTTCAAGTCACCCCTTCTGGAAGATTCCACGTGTGCCCCCAACCCCCTAGCTGGAGAGAGCGCAACCACCACAAGCCCCTCTCACCTGCAAGGAGATGTCATTGATCTGAACGTCATCGGTGCTCCACTTCCCAAAGAGCTTGATGTCAGGGGTCTCCGCCACCGCAGGTGCAGCCGTCTCCCACTCCGTCATCCTAGGAACACAAACTGTCAAAGCCCAGACACACCCACCACTGCGAGGCTGGCCCACACGGGGCCACCTAGGAATTTATGTGGAACCCAGGAAGACAGTGACGTCTGGGCCCACCTTTCTGGGTCCTAGAAAAACACTTAGCTGTAATGTGAGCAAGAAGCATCTCTCGGGGCGCCTGGGTGGCTCAGTGGTTTGGGCTGCTGCCTTCAGCTCGGGTCAGGATCTCAGGGTCCTGGGATCGAGCCCCGCATCGGGCTCCCTGCTCCGCAGTTAGCCTGCTCCCCCCCCCCCCCGCCCTCTGCCTACTTGTGATCTCTGTCTGTCAAAAAAAAAAAAAAAATCTTAAAAAAAAAAAAAAAAAAGAAGCATCTCTCTCACCAAGGACCCCGGGAACCAGGCGCTGGCAGGCCCCGGCCAACAACGGATGCGGGGACCGTGTCTGCAAGGGAGATACCCGGTACCCCGACACCGCATCCGCTGGAATTCGAATCCCAGCCAGGTCATTAACGAGCTCTGCCACGGGGGAGAGTTAGGCTGCTTCCGCTCTGCTTTTCTGGAGTCAAATGGAAACCCGGGTCTGCCACCGAGGGCCACCACACGAATTCCGCACATAAAGCAAATGCCACAGCGCGTGTCCGACACCAAAGACATACAAGGAGCTACTAGAGGAAAAACCGTGCACTGGCCGCGGATTGGACCGTGTGCTAAGAACGGAAACCTCCTATCTCAACTCACGACTGCACGGCCCCCGAACTCCGCTCCCGGGCAAAGGTACAGAGATAGCGGGACACCGAGAAATTGTAACTTTCCTATGCCTCCACGTTCCTCAGCACGTTTTCCGGAGAAAAACGGGAAGCTCCCCCGGAAGAAGCCCCGAGCCTCAGGGATCGCTCATCGCGTCCCGGAAAATCCTGAATCGTTCCTCGTACCCCCCACCCCGACACCGCGGCGGCCTCACCTGAGGGCGCAGCCGGGGCGTCACAACCGATCACCGCGAACCACGCGCCGCCCTGGCACAGACAGGAAGAGACCGCGAATCTCGGGCCCAAGCTTTTAAAGGGGGTGAAAACTTCCGGGTCAGCGGGGACAAGGCGTATGCAAAAAAGTCACGTAATACCCAAGGACCAATCCGGAACAAAAATGTGAAGGCGCCCGGTGGCAAACGAAAGACATAAATACCCTGCGCACGCGCGCTTGGAAAAAGTGACCCCATGAGCCAGCCTGGCGGATGTTCTGATAGCCAGTACTTGCCGGGTCTAAGCGGCCCTTGCACAAGTGCAGAGATCTCTCTGAGGCCAAGGCCGCCATGTCTAATGAGGACAGAAGTCAGGCTCGCGCTCTTCGCGCTCCTGGGCGGCTTACTTGACGGTGCACCTAACGCGGGTTTCGAGTGCGGTAGCGGGTTCGTTCTTCGTCCAGGTCATGGCCGCCTCACAGACAAGCGCAGCTGCAGGCTCGGAGAGGAGGAGTGGGCCTGGAGGTCACGACTGCCCTCCACTGGCCCTGGCCCCCACGTGCATGCGCTAGCCCCTCTCGCGGGTCGGCCTACCGCACACTCGCACGCTCGGGTTGCTAAGCCTCTTAGAAGGCGGGACCCTGGGGCGCCTGGGTGGCTCAGTGGGTTAAGCCGCTGCCTTCGGCTCAGGTCATGATCTCAGGGTCCTGGGATCGAGTCCCGCATCGGGCTCCCTGCTGAGCAGGGAGCCTGCTTCCTTCTCTCTCTCTCTCTCTGCCTGCCTCTCAGTGTACTTGTGGTTTCTCTCTGTCAGATAAATAAATAAAATCTTTAAAAAAAAAAAAAAAAAAAAGAAGGCAGGACCCTTTCCGGCTTGAGCTTTCTTCATCCCATGCCAGGGTACCCCTGTCGTCTCTCTATGACTACTGCAACATCCTGCTGCGGGCGGATGTTGGGAAGGAGCCTGGATATGGGGCCAGGGACTGTGCCCAGCAGGTGGACTGGAGGCGGGGGCAGCCTCCAGTCTATTTGATGCACCTGGGTCCTTTGTTGATGCTGACGTCACTGGACTGGTGCAGGGGGTCAGCTCTGGTGGCCGTGCCGCTGCCACGCTGTGGCCTCACCCATTGACCCGGTGGCTCTCCTGAAGAGCTTGTGCCCACAACTTCACACACCCCGATTGTTTGGCGACTCCTAAACCTACTCCCTGGAGTTGAGCTGGGACGTGGATAAGTCTTGGTGGGCTCCCCAGAGGCAGCGACAGTGCGGTTGCTCACCCACGCTGGCTGGCAGGATAATGCGGCAGCCTCTAGTGGAGTATCTCTCCAGGACTGCATGGGGCTCCTTACCTCCTGGTGCCTATCTCTCCCTCCAAGGGGATGCTCCCCCAAGCCAGACCCCAAGGGGCCCAGCCACTTGACTTAAGTGGTCCTCTGTAGATCCCCAGTGACCCCATTTGCCCACTCTCTGAGCATGTTCATAGCAGGTCCTCAGCATCCACCTTAGGTGTGTACTGCTTGAGTGATTTTAAGGACTAGCCCCTGTCCCTACCCCATTTCAGGAGTGTTTCAGACCAGAGACTCTGTGCCCCCTTGGACTGTTTCTTTGTTTGGTTTTTAGTTGGGTTTTGAATTTTTTTGGTTTTTGTTTTGATTTGGTACAAAATGGTCGTTTTTATTAAACACGGGGACAGGAACCTTGGGTAGAAAGAGCTGCTGCTCCCCGCTTTGGACTCAGAAGGATATACCCTGAAGCTGGCCTGAGCATGGGGTTAGATCCTGGGCTGCCATTGGGGGCACAGGAACTGCATCTAGACACCAAGGCCCCCAGCCCCTACAACCTGTGGCCCTTATCCCTGAACTCTGCCCTGTTAGGTGCAAACAGCAGCCTTGGACCTACCACTGGGGTCTGTGGGGGGATGGGGAGGGGATAAATGGGCTCTTCCCTGGTCCGGCAGACCTTCTCTGACCCTTGGGGGCCCTCCCTTGTCCTGGGGGAGGTCCTTGGGAAGGTGCTTGGGTGGGGCGGAGCAGGAAAGCTGAGAGAGGCAGAGGTAACAGTGCCCCCACACTCAGCAGGATCCAAGGGGAAGCTCCTAACCCTGCCTCTTTCTCCTCAAAAGCTGAGAGGGCCCCACCACCTTGAACCTCAGTTTCCCCCTTCAGCATAGACATAAGAACAGAATCAGGGGTGCTGGCTGATTCAGTTGGTAGAGCATGTGGCTTTAGATTTATAGGGTCACGAGTTTGAGCCCTGAGTCGAGCATGGAACCTACTAAACAAAACAAAACTGGGGGGGTTGGAGAATGAGACAAGGCCAGTTTGGATCCTGTGCCCTGGGCTACTGAGTGGGCTACTGGCCTACTGTCATTTGATAATAGACATCTTTTTTATTTCTTTTAGAGAAAAAGCATGAGCAAGTGGGGGCAGGGGCAGAGGGAGAGAAAGACTCCTCAAGCCAACTCCCCACTAAGGGGTAAGCCTGATACACGACTTGATCCCAGGACCCTGAGATCATGACCTGAGCCAAAATCAAAATCGCCCACTTAACCGACTGAGCCACCCAGGTGCCCCAAATAGACTCCTTTATAGACCCTGAAACAGTGACTTGCTGTGCACTGGAGAGCAAGAGGCAGTTCCTGCCATAAAACCCCATAATGTGAAAAGGGTTGGGGAGGGGGAGAGTGTCACCTTGCATAGCGAAGATTCACATATCTAGACTTTAAGACAGTGGTAGGTGCTTGGGCCAGTCCACTTGGCCAGATGCTGGGTCAGCAAACCTAAGCCCCCTCCCTAGTTTTAGTCTGCACAGTTGTAAATTAGAGCCACATATTCAGGATGACTCTGGAATTGTGGGTGGGGTTGGGGCAACAGGGCTGGGATGGCGATACTAGATCAGATCCAGACCTGTCTCCTTATTTGGGGCACTTGGGAGTAAGGATAGGGGAGATGAGTTTCTGGGTTGGATTTGAGAACCTTGGAACAGTCTTTTTTTTCTTTGAAGATTTATTTATTTGGGGCTCCTGGGTGGCTCAGTGGGTTAAGCCTCTGCCTTCAGCTCAGGTCATGATCTCAGCGTCCTGGGGTCGAGCCCCGCATTAGGCTCTCTGCTCGGTGGGGAGCCTGCCTCTCTGCCTACTTGTCATCTCTCTGTCAAATAAATAAATAAAATCCTTTAAAAAATTTATTTATTTGACAGAGAGAGGTCACAATCCTCTTCTAGCAGGCTGCAATCCTTCCAGAGACTCCAGGGGAGAATCTAGGTTCTCCGTTCCCAGGTCCTAAAGGTTGCTCATATTTACTGTCTTGTGACTACAGCACGCTGACCTCTGCTTCTATCATCACATCTCCTTCCCGACTCTCTCAGCAACCCTCTTGTAAGGACTACTGTGATTATATTGGATCCCTGAAAAATCTAGGATAATGTCCCTATCTCATGATTTTTAATCACATCTGCAAAGTCTCTTTTGCCATATGAGGTAACATATTCACCAGGAGTGGGGATTAGAACGTGGACATCTTTGGGGGTCCATTATTCTATCTACCACACACATGCGTGGGACTCTAAACCCAGGTCAGCAACAGTTCCCATCATGAGCCTGACACAGCCATCCAACAGTTAGCATTGGGTGTGGCTTGTCACGTGGGCAGTCTGGAGTACGTACAGGGCAGCTGATAATGAGGATAGGTCAGAGAGAGGCAGAAATCAGCAGGAGGCCCGTGGTCTGACAGGAGAGAGCAGACAGTCTAACGGAGCCTAGAGAGAAAGAGGTGACCCCTCTTTCTGGCTGCCTTCAGTTTCTGACGAAATGCCGCCTTCTTCTTCTTTTTTAAAAGATTTTATTTATTTATTTGACAGAGACCACAAGGAGGCAAAGAGCCAGGCAGAGAGAGAGGAGGAAGCAGGCTCCCCGCTGAGCAGAGAGCCCGATGCTGGGCTGGATCCCAATACTCAGGGATCATGACCTGATCCGAAGGCAGAGGCTTTAACCCACTGAGCCACCCAGGCGCCCCCGAAATGCCTTCTTTATGTCTCCCACCTTTTAACAGCTTTCTGGACTAGCAAATCTGTTCAAGCCATCTAAGACCCCCCTCATCTGCTGGGGTTTGCTTCCTTTGCACCCTTTTCCCCTCCTGGGAATTGCCAGCCTCTCCATTTCTTTTTGGCGCTCCCAGATCTTGCTGTTAGGATTCTGAATTGAAGGCCAGCCCCAGAATGGAGGCTCCGGCCCAGGGTGTTGCACAGTGAAGACGCCCCGAGGCTGATTCCCAGTCCCCAGTGCCTTGGGACTTCAGGAGAAACCTGTCGTGAAGCCAAGCTCCCGGCGGAGCACCGTGTTGGGATACTGCCCTCGGCAGAGGGACTTGCGTGAAGAGGTGGCAGGTGGCGCGACAGTTTTCTGGGGCACAGGCTCCCAGGGCTCTGGCTTCGGCATGAGGCCAGTCCAGAGACCTGACAAGCCGAGAGAGTTGGATTCCTGGTGTGGAACCCCACTTTCTCTCCAGTGCCCTGGGGACCCGGGTTCTCACTCCTGAAGCACCCCCGTAGGTGACCAGCGTGTGCGGGGAGGACTCTTCTAGTGCTGCCTCCAGCATCAGCCCCACTCTTCCTTTCTACGGAGACGGAAGGCGGAGCATTTCTGTGACAGGTGGAAGCGCCCGAGTCAGTCCAGGCTGCTGTCTCCTCGCCGACGACGCAAAAGCCCTACCTCGCTGACTGGGCTGAGAGGGCCGCGGTTGCCATGACAACCGGAGTCCAGGGGTCGGACCGCGGGAGCGCGCCGGGACTACGTTTCCCGGCAGGCTCCGCGAGGGCTCCGGCTCTCTCCCGCAGGGGCTCTAATCCCTCAGTGCCGCGGTGGCCTGAAGGCGGAGGGTGTCAGGCTCTGCGCCGCCTGCGGGGAGGGGACCAGGGGACCCGTGCGGGCCGCCCTCGAGCGAGTAAGTGGCATTCGGCGCGTACCCGCGACTCCAGCCCGCTAGGCCTGGACCTCCGGGCACTCAGCGCGCCTCCACCCACCCTCCCCGGCCTCCTGCCCCCTCCTTCGGCGGGCGGGCTCTGGGCGGAGGCCTGCCTCGCGCGTTTCCGGTCCGCTTGCCCAGGGGTCCGGCTGGCCACCGCAGGTCGGGCCTTCAGTTCCGGACGGGTCTGTCGGCTCCACTTTCGGCTGCCGCGCGCGCCGGCCGGAGCGTGGACACTGAGCCCCATGTGCGGAGGCAGCAGGCCCGGGCCCCACCGTCGCGGGTCCCAGAATCAAGCTCCGAGCCTCCTGCTGAGGACACTGGCCTCCCGGAGCCCCCGGCCCGCCCGTCGGCCTCGGCTTGCGTGCAGGCGCCGGCTCCTCGTCAGGCCCGGTCCCGCCGCTCCGGTCGCTGGGAGGCCGGAGAGCCGCTCCTCCCCCGCTGTCACGCCGCCTCGCGTGCGTCTCTTGTCCCCGCACTAACCCTGCTTTCCTCCTCGTGCGTTCTGGCCCGCGCCCTGGAACGGCCCCGTCCCTGACCCCAGGCGGCCCAAGGGTGGGCGCATCACGGCAGGACAGGTGCAGCGCGGAGGCGTACCCGCCCTCGGAGTGCGTCCGCGCACCGCCCGGTGAAGCAGGCAGACGGCCCTCGGCCTCAGTGGGGTGTGTCCCGACGCGGAGGACGGTCGCCCTGCCAGCCTTTCCCCACGTGCTGTCGTCGTGCGGTTCTGCCGGGCTGGCCCGGGCTACGTCCCTTGCTCAGCCTCCTGCTTACCCGGCGGTGGCCGCTGTGTGTCCTGTCCCGTCCACGGGCAGCCCGGAGAGCGTTAGAGAGGCTGGGGGAGCGCTCAGGCTGCGGGGCAAGCTTACCCGGGGCAGATGGGGAGGCACTGACAGAACAGTTGGGACAGCCGCTGTGCAGCGGGGAGACCCGCTTCTGGGAGCCCTTGCTGAGCTCAGCCTCCGGTCCCAGGTCCATGACTGAAGGCCCTCCGGGTACAGGTAGGATAGTTTGGAGGTGCAGGCCGGGAGGCGGGGAGCCTCGGCCGTGGGCGGCAGCTTCCACTTGCTATGTCCGACGTCGGGAGGCAGGTTTCTGTCGTGGTAGATGGGCCGAGGAAGCCACCTATGGGAGCGGGTGTCTGGGGACAGTCGGGAGATGCCCTGTGAACATGGCTAATGGGTGACCCTTGGTCCCCACGTTCTGTGAGTTCAGGGTTTCTTCCTGCTAGGTGGGAGCTGCTGCTTTTTCCTGGGACCACCCAGTCTTACCTGACCCTCAGCACAGAGCAGACATCGGACTGGATGTCACCAGAGATCAGGAGGGCCCCCACACCTAAACCCACTCATCCTATGAGGGGTGCTGGACCAGTCTCTATTGATTTTCTGTGGCTGTTATAACAGATTACAACCATCTGGGTGGCTTGAAACAGTAGAAAGATATTCTCAGTTCTGGAGGCCAGGAAGTCTGAAGTAAGACATCATCAGGGCTCCAGGCCCTGAAAGCTCTGAGGCAGAGACCATCCCATGCAATTGTCGTGGCACCGATGGTTTCAGAGGTCACTTGGGCTGTGGCTGCATCACTCGAGTGTTGGCTTCCACCTCTTTTCTCGCACTCTTTCTTTCTCTTACAAGGATTCTTGTTACTGCATTTAGGCCCCACCCAGGGAATGCGTGATGATCTCACTGCAATATCCTTTCCCAACTAAGGTCAGTCACCTTCACAGGTTCTGGGGGTTAGGGTGTATAGGTAGCTTTTGGGATGGGGCACCATTCAGTCCACTACACCTTCCTTTGGTGGAACCTACCCAGTCCTGGGTGACATCACACTGCAGGCCACCCATCCTCTGCCCTGTCCACTGATTCCATGGTGATTGGCTGTCCTGGGTTGGTTAGGCTGTCCCAGATGTGTTCTCCCATTCTGGTGGGTCCTTGGCCTCTGGATTCCTGAGGTTCCAAGAGCTCATTCTGAGTTCCACAAAGTCCTGTTCTGGCTGCCAGGTTCTTGTGCAAACCAGGATATGAGGCCAGCAACCATGACCCTGCAGGGACAGCATTTACTGGAAGCCCTGGGGCAGAGGTCTTGCTGTCCCTCACATCTGGGGCATTGCAACTTGGTATCATGCCAGATCCTGGCTGTGGGGCTTCCAGAAAGTACGATTATAGAAGTCCTGGTTCCTCCTCGGAAACAGAAATCTGGGTACCTGCCTTCCTGCTGCTCAACACTCACTGTGAGGGCCCCCTCTTCTCTGTGAGCAGCCAGAGTTCACCCTGGAGTTACAGTTGTATGAGGAGGAAAGAAAGGATCGTCCCCATATTAGTGCTTATAGCTTCTCCAATAGCTCTGTGCCTGGCCACTGCAAGGAGTCAGCCTGGCTTTGGGGAGACAGACCAAGGAACCCTGCAGAACCTGCATGCCTAGAGGCAGAGGCTGGGGGTGGGGATGCAAGGGAGGCTTGTGAGAGGCAAAAGGTGATTTCTGTGGGTGGTGGTGGAGAGCCAGTGGCTAGCTTGGTATGGAGGACGGCTCCATGGTCAGAATGGGGTGCGAGCTCCTTCGCCAACTCTCAGCCTTTGTTCCCATCTGTAAATCAGTGATGACAGTGCCCTGGGCCTCAAGACACCATGAAGCATTTCCCTGGGCCCCAGCTTGATGCCCATTGGTACAGCAGGTGTGTCTAGCTTCCTACCAAGAGTTTTCTCCTTGAGATGAGTGGATTAAGAGACACTTGGTTGAAGAGAAGTCTGGGTCCAGGGGAGAATGCTGTTAACACAGAGGTTAAGCCGCTGATGTGGAAACTCTGCTTGGTGTACAATCCACTTGGGCATGTGGGGGAAGTTCATATTTTATTTTTACCTAGCAGTTTTGAAGACCTTGTTTTTCTCATTATGAAAGTATTGTTAAACACACACACACACATCCCTCCGTCCCATGCATCCCTGTCCCTATGGCCGGCCGGGGCTCAGATGATGTCCAGGGTGTGGCCAGGCAGGCTCACCTCTGGGGCTCTGCCGCACACCGGAGGCAGGAATGCTTTGTGCTGCAGGTGCTTTCCTTTGTTGTTTTTTGAGATACAGTTCCTGTAACATAAATGAACCATTTTGAAGTGTACAGTTGAGGTTGGTTATTAACATATTTTAGTTTTTACTATATTTACAGTGTTGTGCAACCATTGTCTAATTCCAAAACATTTCCAGCACCTCAAAATGAAATTGCATACTCATGAAACCATTATTCTCCATTCCCATTTTTCCTTTTCTCAGCCCCTGGCAATCACCAGTCTACCCTTTGTGTCTGTGGATTTGCCTCTTCTGGGTTTTCACATAAATGTAATTATACATTGTAGTCTTCTTGTGTCTGGCTTCTTTCACTGAGCATGATGTTTTCTGAGGCCCATCCGTGTATTAGTATTTCATCCCATTTTGTTGCTGAGTAATATGGCATGTGGAAACGCCACATTTCGTTCATCCATTCATCAGTTTTTGGACATTTGGGTTATTTCTACCTTTTGGCTGTTATGAAAAATGCTATAATGAACATCCATGTGCAAGTTTTTGCTTGACAGCCTGTTTTCATTTCTCCTGGAGAGATACTTAGGAGTGGAACTGCCATGTCATGTGGTGACACCGTTTCACCTTTTGGGGAACTGCCAGGCCATTTTTCACAGAAGCTGTTTGCATCACTTTCCACTCCCACTAGCTGCGTGGGAATGCGTTGTGCAATTGCTTTTTGCCAGGTCTTCCTGCCCAAATGTCCTCATTCAGACAAAGTCTGAGTGTGGAGCCTTAGCTGGAAGAGGCTGGTCAGTCTACCCACAGTGGGTCCAACGTACAAAGTACAACGGTTTTGCCAATGCCAGTGTACAAGGGACACCTTCTGAAACTTGGACCCCCAGCTTGTCTGTTGTATTTGCACAGCAAGCTGCATATTCCAGAGAAAGCTCGTCCCTTGACCTTCCCTAGCTGGGTCCAATGAGGACTCTGCAACAGTCACGGTCCTTCAACCCTGGGCACAGTGTCCGTTGCAGGTTAGATTCCTGCCCACCTACTGTTAGGGTAGTCAGCACAGGTGGGCACGTGGAGCCCACAGCTGCTTGCTCCCTAGTTAGCCCATGTCATTCCCCACGCCTGTTTTTGGAGAGCTGCATAGTCCAGTCTCAGGGCAGACAGGCAGAAACATAGTATCGGGGTAGGATAGTAACCATTTCTTACCTGGGGAGAATATCCTGGGGCTCAGATCCACAAGTGTCTGGGAAAGAGACGTGCCCCTCACATCCTCCTGCTGCCTCCCTCTATAACGGCACCATGGACATTCTGGCACTGGGGTACAAAATGCCCATGTTCAGTGTCCCCCAGGTGTCCTCCTGCTTGCTTGAAGTCTCTTACTCTGGGGGCTCTGAGCGCCTCTGCTTGGGTTTCAAGCTCTAGGTGGCTAAATTGTCAGGTGGAGAAACAAAGGCACATAGTGGTAGTTGCCACAGTGGGGAAGATGTTGGATTCCCTAGCCCCCATTGGTGCCACCCATGGGAGAGAGAGCCAGCAAGGATTGATCTCCTTTTGGGTCTGAATGTGGCCCTGTAAAGTCTTAGTCCACCCAGACACTAAGTGGCTTTGAGGTGCAGCTGGAGAAAGGTGGCCTCACATACCTTGGGTTGAAGGCCAGACTCACACAGGCCTGAAAGTCACAGGAGGGTTGGTAGTACCACATGTGACTGGAGTGAGGACTGTCTGAGTAACGTCAGGTCACAGTGTGTGGTCCTGTCCATATTGCCACCTTCGTTTCTTCGGAGCATGCCTCCGACGGCTTACTTGCTGAGTATGTGACCAGACAAACGACCCTTAATGCGGGCCCTTCAGCGTCCCACTGTTAATGAAAGTTTTCTTTTTTTTAACATTTTATTTGTTTATTTGACAGAGAGAGATCACAAGTAGGCAGAGAGGGAGGCAGAGAGAGAGAGAAGGGGAAGCAGGCTCCCCACTGACCAGAGAGCCTGATGAGGGGCTCGATCCCAGGACCCCAGGATCATGACCCGAGCCAAAGGCAAAGGCTTTAACCCACTGAGCCACCCAGGTGCCCCTGAAAGATTATAAGAAAGAGAGAACAAGCAGGGGGAGAAGCAGGCTCCTTGCCAGGCAGGGAGCCCGACACAGGACTCAATCCCAGAGTCCTGGGATTGTGACCTGAGCCGAAGGCAGACATTTCACCAATTGAGCCACCCAGGTGCCCCTTGTCCTTTTCCTTTCTATATTCCAACCCTCCAGGTGGGCCTTCTCAGCCTGACCTCTCCCTGTACGTTTGCTGCACATCAGAATCACCCATCCCACTCTACATGTTTTCACTGTCTCCTGCCAAGCAAGCCCCCACCCAGATGGGACTGCTCTGAGCTGCTCGTGTGTCCTTTGTGACTGTGGACCAAACATTCAGTTTTGTTTCATCTAAGTGGCATCTCGATTCATACACTGTGTTTTCCCAGTAAAGCATACAAAGAGCTCAGAAAAAGCCACTGTGGTAGGCAGAACACCCCCCACCTTCCCCCAAAGTCCCTAGAACCTGTGACTGTTAATCACACAGCAAAAGGGACTAGGAGGTATGATAATGGATCCTGATGTGGGAGATTATCCTGGATTATTTATGGTGGGCCCAGTGTGATCAGTGTCTTTGTATAGAAGAGGCAGGAGGGGCAGTCTGATGTTTCATTGCTGGCTCTGAAGATGGAAGACGGGGACATGAGACAAGGAAAGTAGGTGGCATGTAGAAGCTGGAAAAGACAAGCAAACAGATCCAGGCTTTGAGCCTCCAGAAGGTCCAGACCTGTGAGCTAATAAATTCGCATTGCTTTAAGCCACTAAATTTGTGGTAATTTGTTACAGCAGCAATAGAAAATTAACAGCCACAGTGGAACTTGGAAATAGTAACAGGAGACATTGGGCCTTCTTGGTGTTGGTCGCTGCTGGAATGATCAGGGCCCCCAAGATCGGCTGTTCACTTTACATTTATCGTGCCTGTTTCTCAGGCTGCCAGACCTGAGAGAACCAACGTTGCTTGGTAGAAGTGGGGAGAGGCACAGCTGGTGTCCAGCCCTGCTGTCGGATGAGCCCTACCTCGCACCTCCCAGAAGAACTGGCTGATGGCAGGTGAAGGGGGTTGGGCCAGGTCAAGGCAGGGAGTCAGTAGGGTGTGCTGCCAGGAAGCTGGTGGTTGGGATTGGACTGTGATTCTGGGGAGTGGGCAGCTGAGTAATTGGGGTATGTCTTGCTAAAAGGAGGAGCTGCTGAGGTCCCAAGTCAAGGATGATGGTGCTCCAGCAACTGGTGAAGAGTAGGGATGGTGCTTTCTGGGGCCTCTCTGACATCCTAGACCGTGGCAGATGTCAGAGTCAGGGCAGGAGGTTCCAGTGTTCTCATGTCCTGATGTCATTTCTCTTCTTTCTTCCCTGGGCTACGAAAAGGTGGGAGCAACCCTATCAGTCCTGGGGTCATCATTCTTTGGCAGTTCTCACCTCTCCCCTTCCAGGAACTGCCAACCTCCATTTCTCCTCTGCTCTTTCAGATCCTACACAGGACACTGTTGGGGGCTGGCCCCAGGATGGAGGCTTGGGCCCAGAACTCCAGGCAGGAAGGCATCCCCAAGGCAGATCTCCAGGGAGCCTACAGGGGCCAGGAGAAGAGGCCCAAGATGGAGTGGAGGCCTCTGGCAAGAGGACCCAGCCAAGAGACACTCCTCTCAGGAGGGAGACCTACATGGAGGGACATCAGGTGGCAAGACGGCTCCCCAAGACAGGGACTCCTGGAGCTGGGGCCTTGGTGTGAGCCCCAGTCCAGGGACTCGCCAGAGTGCAGGAGTGGGATCCCTGGTAAAAGAACCATGTGGCCCCACCTCCTCTCAGAACCCCGACCTAATCATTCCCCAGGGACCACATGCTGGGGAGGGCCCCTGTTGGTGCCCAGTCAATACCAGGGCCTCCAGCTGTAACTGCTGCCTGGCACAGCATCACAGAACACCTCCGGAGGAGAAGCCCCTGGTGTGTGATCACTGTGGAGGCCAGCTGCTGTGCTGGTGCTGCCCCAGGACCCAGCTGTGCCAGGTCCACACAGAGGATGGGTCACAGGAACAGCGCACAGGCACCCAGGCCTTCCCAAAGACGCTGCAAGTGACCCTCTTTCAGCAGAAGCCCCTGAAGGAGCTGCCCCAGGCCTGCCGTTGCCACGAGGGCTTCACCCAGACGCCCTGCCAGCTGCGCAGGAAACGGTGTGGATGGCCACCCCTCCTTTGTGCCTGGTGTGGCGAGCACCTTGGCTCCGACAAGCAGCCGCAGATGGCCAAGGGCCCCTTAATGTGTCCTCAGTGTGGTCAGGTCTCGGGTCCCGGCTGCGGTGCTCCTGACCCCCCGGCGCTGTGGCTCTACATCTGCGACCAGTGCAGCATGGCCTTTCCACGCACCTCGAGCCTGCTGCAGCACGAGCGCATCCACACCGGCGAGCGACCCTATGAGTGCACCCAGTGTGGCAAGGCCTTCGTGAGCTGCTCCGGCCTCCACCGCCACCAGAAGATGCACTCGGCTGAGCACCACCGCCACAGCCGGGCCCTGGCCCAGAGGTCCTGCCTCTTAGGGTACCTGCCCTGTGGGGACTGTGCGAGGGGACCCAGGGGCCTCCACGGGTGCCCATTGCCGGGCAGAAGCCATACGAGTGCACAAAGTGCGCCAAGGCCTTTGCCCTGTTGTCGCACCTTGTGGAGCACCGGCTTGTGCACACGGGCAAGAAGCCCTACGCGTGCCCAGAGTGCAACAAGGCCTTCAACCAGCGCTTGAACCTGAGTCACAGTCGGCACACGCACAGCAGCGCCAGGCCCTCACCTGCCCCCTGTGCGACAAAGCCTTCAAGGGTCGCTCGGGCCTGCTGTAGCACCAGCATGCGCACACCGGTGAGCGGCCCTACGGCTGCCCCGAGTGTGGCAAGACCTTCCGTGGCTGCTCCGAGCTGCACCAGCACGGGCGCCTGCACTCAGGCGAGAAGCCCTACATCTGCTGAGACTGCGGCAAGGGGGCTATCTTAACATGTTCTGGATCCCTGGCACTCGACAGAGGAGGTTAAGACCCTGGCATGTGTTTAACTCACATAATGGCCTAATGGACCTGCTACATCATGCTCCTTAGGTCCAGTCAGCCAATGTCATCCGGGTAGTAGCAATGACACATGGGTGTGATGTCCTGTCAGAAGTCAGGCTGATCAGGATCTCTACAGAGATTACAAAAGATAAAAAGAAAGTTGAGTTGATAGCCTTGAGGCAAGCCATGAAAGTGTGCTGTTGTTCCTGCCACATGAAAATGAGGTGATTGTGGTGGTCCTTGCATACCAGGAGAGAAAAAGCACTAGCAAGAACAATATCCCTGAAGATGAGACTCTTTAAGTCCCCGAAGTCATCCTAAACCTCTTCCTACAGAAGCAGCCCCTCTGAGGGTTCAAACATCCTGATCACCACCTCATTGCTGCCACCGGTGATGGCTAGTGTGCACATCTCTGCGGGGCTCTGTCACTTGAGCTCTGTTAAGCTGGCCTTTGATCTCTGAAATCAGTCCTGATGGCAGCATCTCCCAAGGCCAAACTGGCCTGGAGCCCACTGGCACTTTTCAGGAATGCAGGTCCCCTCCCAACTAACCTGTTTCACAATGTCATTAAAACAAGGCCGTCCTCCTCTTTACTATGAATTTGTATGATCACACATAACAAATCTACGCCAACGTTCCTATGCCCCTATGCCCTTGGATTCTTTCTTCCATGGTGTACTGGGAAAGTTCTGGCGATTCGGCCTCATCCAATTTAGGGCACTGTGAGTCCAGGTCAACCTACCAAACAAAAATCTCCCTCAAGCTACCCAATCTAACACCTTAAACCCAGTCTTTGCAAGTTGGCCCATATGGGTAGTTACATTTGATCCAGCCCAGTGTTGTATCCCATCCTTCTTGGTCAGATAGTCTAAGATGCTCTCCCAGGTTTCCTGGATGCCTGGGGGGCACGTACACCAGATCTTCATCCTCCATAAAAGCCCCCAGGCCCCAAACAAAGACACTCCTCATGCTCTTTTCCTTTCTGAGTCTCCCAGACACTCTGTCTGCATCTGCTATCTCTTTATCCTCAGTAAATTCTGCTCTCACCTCTTGCCAGGTTGGGCTTAATTTTGAGCCTACATGAAGTCAAGGACCCTCTTACCTGGTCCTGGGGGACTCCCTCTGGGTCCCTGGACGTGGCCTGCTGGCATCACTTGGGGGGAACCTATTGTAACATAAATGGTGAGAAGATTAAAAGTGATATATGTTCTCTATTAAAGTCCAAATGATGAGCAGACATAGTACGTGTGCCTGCCTTAGATCTGGTTTTGCAGATTTATAACAAAGATCCAGGGATGGTAAAAGAATTCCAGTAAGTACAGTTTGAAGGAACAAATGCAACCTTGGAATAGACTTGAACAGACAGGAAGGAAAAATCCAAACAATCCTTGAAATAGATCTTGATAAAAGGGTAAGGAAATGTAGGATTATTTATGAGGAAAGATGGTGCACGTGTATTGAGCAAACATAGATGTAATGTACATGCTCTGTACAGATGGATGTTTTTGCGATTTGTCCCACATAGCCAGCCACCCGGACTGTGTATGTGCCAGGTATGCTTATGTGTCTGTACACAGGCAGGCTAAAGAATGTTGTTTGTGATGGGATGCCTGGGTGGCTCAGTGGGTTAAAGCCTCTGCCTTCGGCTCGGGTCATGATCCTAGGGTCCTGGGATCGAGCCCCTGCTTCCACCTCTCTCTCTCTGCCTGCCTCTCTGCCTACTTGTGATCTCTGTCAAATAAATAATAAAATCTTAAAAAAAAAAAAAAGTTGTTTGTGAGCCTTGTGCTGTGTGAATAACCCTGGGAGCCTGCTGGTTTGAAGTATATTATATTGCCTCCAGGTCAGAACTGGCCCTTCTGGTTTGGGGGCCAAGAGCTACAAATCTTGTCTCCTGCTTCCTTCTGCTCCAGGCTGGGCTGGCCCCCCAGATTGGAATCCGGGAGGGGAGGCAGACACCCAGGCTCCTTGAAAATACAGAAACATGATAACATGGAAATGCAGCTTGCTCCAAACTGCACGTAGGCAAACACATGTTTAATTTCAAACCCTCTTATCTGCCCTATAAATAGGGCCTTATGGGGACGGTCAGTTTGAGAAGTCTCACCTGAGGGGAGGACACTTTGCTCAGGCCTCTCGATCAGGATTCCAGCCTGGCTATCTCCACAGGCCTTCCTCAGCTAACTAGGTTGGATGTTGTAAGTACTCAATTTTAAGGATGCCATTTATTTATCTGAGAGAGCGAGTGAGCAGGAATGGGGGAGCAGCAGAGGGACAGGGATAAGAAGGCTCCCCGATCAGCAGGAAGCCGAAGATCCCAGGATACCAGGATCATGACCTAAGCCAAAGGCAGACTCTTAACTGACTGAGCCACCCAGGTGTCCCAAGCAATTCTTGATCTCAGGTTTCTGAGTTGAAGCCCCATGTTGGGTATACAGATTACTTAAAAGGAAAATCCTAAAAAAATTTGTGTCTCCTGTCTTTTCCTCTGGGTATTTTGTAGCCCTCTGAAAGGAGAGCAGGCAATGGGTTGGACATTGGTTCTGGTGCTTGTGCTTGGAGGAGGGGGTGCGAATTTAGGATTTCTAAGATGTCTGCCTATCTTCCTCCTCCTTTCCCTCATTATTCTGACCATCGGGAAGGGGGTCAGATGTCTTAATTTTTGTTCCTCTAGTTCCTTCCTATGATGCATTTTTATTATGGAGTAACATACAAGTTTGGACGTACGTAATTTTATCCCAGATCATGTGAACTTGAAAACACTAGGGTTGGGGCACCTGGTTGGCTCAGTGGGTTGAGCCTCTGCCTTGGGCTCAGGTCATGATCTCAGGGTCCTGGGATGGAGCCCCGTGTTGGGCTCTCTGCTCAGCGGGGAGCCTGCTTCTTCTTCTCTCTCTGCTTGCCTCTCTGCCTACTTCTGATCTCTCTGTCAAATAAGTAAATAAAATCTTAAAAAAAAAAAAAAAAGAAAACACTAGGGTTACTTTTTAACCTTTTGAGTTTTAGCATGCCCAGTTTGTACAAGGACTTGCCTTTAAAGCAATGAAATAGAGCTCCTCTACAAATTGGTTTTAGCTATACCATCCAGAGATAGAGGAAATACCTCCCATTTATAACACACACATAGATACATGTATACAAACAAGATGTGAATAAAACTTGGCCTTTGTTTCACTCTTATTTGTGCACAGGACCTTAAAGACCCAATTTCCAAATATCCCCCTTTTATAAAATCAAATCTTTTTTAAAAAGATTTTATTTATTTATTTGACAGATAGAGAGAGATTATAAGTAGGTAGAGAAGCAGGCAGAGGTGGGGGGGGAAGCAAGGTCCCCGCCGAGCTGAGAGCCCGATATGGGGCTCAATCCCAGGACCCTGAGATCATGTCCTGAGCCGAAGGGATAGGCCTAACACACTGAGCCATGCAGGTGCCCCTATTAAATCAAATCTAATTGTAAGATAGCATTATAATTTATGGGTCCATTTATTAGTTATTTTCCATTTCCAGTTAGAACATGGCCGGTCGTATGCAAAGATACCAAAAACTGTAGCAACAGACAAACCAAATGAAGCCCAGAGTACCTCTGGGATTGCTGGTTCTTCCCCACAATTTGGGGACTTCACTGACTCAACCAAATGGCTTCCTAGTTTCTGGTTACTTAGTCTTACAGTTGGCTTTCTTTAATTGCGCACATAAATAAACTAGTTCAGACATGTCAAAAGAACCCCACTCAGGTTATGCTTACCTGTCTCAATGAAGTCAGCACCTGCAAGTGTAGGCTCTGTGCATATGCACAGGTAGCCTGCCTGGGTTCCCCATGGGTGGTCTTTCGTTTTCTGGGTGTTGGTCTGGCTTTTGAAGCACAGTTCCCTACTCCTTTTAGTTTGGGTTTTATTTTTAGGATAAGGCTTGTCTAAGATCTAAGGATATTAAAAGTGGTGGATCGAGAGTGTGCCGCTTGTGGGTGTTACTTTTGAATGGCCGTGGTACACTCTCTGTGTATCCATTTCTCCTTGGAAGGTCTAGGACCATAGAGGGTTTTGGAGCAATGCATGACTAATCCTTATGTGGGCACCCCTGCATGAGCCAATCATCACTTACCTTATGAGATGGGAAATTCCTGTGTCCCTTCTCTTTGGAGCTGAGTTATTTAGTCTCTTATATTTCTAGTGAGAAAATTTACTTAAGCCTTATATATTAATAACATCCATTAGTATAATGCCAAATTAAAACAACCAACCAATCGACTTCCCCCCCCTCCCAGGTTATTCCCACCTAGAGGACATCACTGGTAACCCTGAACAGTTAAAATAAAAGTCATGACTGTCAACCCAAATTGAAGAAGTCCAGATATCAGGACATCTCACCAGAAACACCTGTGAGGTGCAAAGGAGCCAGAGGGGCACAGAGGGCCTGTGCTCGCACCAAACGCAGAGTTCTAGATGATCCCCACGTGTTCTCAGGCGAGTTGCTCTGACATCCTGTTGAGTATGCCAAGAAATGTTGATGCAAAATGAACAAACCCTTTAAAAATGTTTAAAGAGAAGTAAGAGTTTTATTTCAGCCCAAGTTAGGGCAGGTGCCCAGGATACAGTCTGCACAAAGAAGAGATGGCTCAAATACCTGGGTGGCTCCATCAGTTAAGTGTCTGCCTTCGGCCCAGGTCTGATCCCAGGGTCCTGCAATAATCCCAGGGGTACTCAGTGGGGAGTCTGCTCCTCCTTTTGTCTTCCCCCCACTGATGCATGCTCTCTCTCTTAAATAAATAAATAAAATAAAATCTTTTTAAAAAAATGAGTTAAAGGGCTCCTGGGTGGCTCAGTGGGTTAAGCCTCTGCCTTTGGCTCAGGTCATGATCTCAGGGTCCTGGGATTGAGCCCCGAATCGGGCTCTCTGCACAGCAGGGAGCCTGCTTCCTCCTCTCTCTCTGCCTGACTCTCTGCCTGCTTGTGATCTCTGCCTGTTGAATAAATAAAAATCTTAAAAAAAAAAAGAGTTACAAATCATGTTGAAGGACATTCCAGAGTTTCAGACTTTTTCTTGTGTTTTTAGTATGTGCAAGCCTGTACGACTTTCATCTTTTGGGACCCAGGGTGGTTTTTTGTTTTTCTTATCTTTAAGTTTGGAATGCTCCTTTTTGTTTTGTTTTTGTTGTTTTAATGAAGTAGATATACAATATGTGCTCTAGGCAGACATAGAGCCCGTGCTCTGAGGTTTTGTGCAGTCATTTTGATCTTAGTAAATGTTAAAGTATAGCTTCCCTGGGAGCCCTGGGGCAGGGCCCACAAACACTAGAAACTGAAAATTTCCTTGATCAATTAGTAATTACTACATTATTTTAATTTTTGTTTTAAAATTTAAAATTGTATTTCTCATTTTTAAGTCATTTTAATTGCTAATGTATTATTTGCTGTAGTTTGCTATTTTATTATACTATTTTAAAAATCATTTTTATTATTGATTGCTTAGTTTATAATTATACATAATTATTGATTATAGTTATTGATGAGGCTCCCAAAGACCTTGGAGTTTTGTCCTTTGTCCCCACGCCCTGCAGGCCCCCGCTTCTGGAAGGACAAATGATAGGAAAGAGGTCAATGACCCTTGCTGCCCTCCGCCTCGTGTGAGCTTTATCATCCCAGATAGTCCCTGGCTGGAGGGAGACTGGCCATCATGTCCACACTTGGGGCCTTCCTGATGCTCTGGGGTGAGGTTGCTGGGGCTGCGTTCCCTTGGGGCAGGAGGGAGGAGAAGGGACAGGAATGGGGGCCTCACAGGTGCCCTCTCTACAGGTCTCTCACTGGGCCCAGCGACTGAGGCGGCAGTAGGTGAGGCCGGGTCGGGTCTTGGGGGGAAGTGGGCACCTGCAGAGGTGAGCCCCTGTCCTGGAGCCCCACACTGACCACCACTGGCCACGCAGTATTTGATCCCACGCCAGACCTGTGGGCAGAGGCTGAATCGCTGCTGAAGCCCTGGGCTGGCTTGACGCTGGTGTGCCAGGCCCGCCTGAAGACCCTGGATTTTGAGCTGCTCAAAGATGGGGTAACCCAAGAACTTGTGCACCTCGACTTACCCGCCATGGAGCACCGGTTCCCACTAGGAGCAGTGACGAGTGACACCCGGGGCCTCTACCGCTGCCGTTCTGGCTTGGAGAGCGGATGGACCCAGTTGAGCAACCTCCTGGAGGTGACCGGAGCAGGTGTGCGGAGGCTTTAATGGAGGCGCGAGACAGTGGGGAAAGGGCTACGTGCGGGGCAGGCCTCCCTTCCTCCTTTCCTCCACTCCTCACTCTCCTGGTCCTACTTTTCTGACATGGGGGTGGGGGTGGGGAGGGGTGTCCCTGAGCAGCTAGGTGGCCTTTGGCAAGTCATCTGACATCTCTGATTCTGTTTCCTCATCTGTAAAATGAGGGTGATGTTTGCACTGATCCCGGAAGGTTGTGAGGAATAAATAACTGAATCCCCAGAAATCGCTTGGGAAAAGCCCAGCACATTTCCTCTTTCTCTCCTTTCATTTTCTTCCCACCTTCCTTCCTTCCTTCCCTCCCTCTCTCTCTTTCTCTTTCAGATTTATTTATTTTGGAGAGAGAGCATGTGCATGGTGGGGAGGAGCAGAGTGAGAGGGAGAGAGAATCCTTAAACAAACTCCCCACTGAGCACGGAGCCCCCCCCCCCCCCCAATGACCTGAGCCAGACCAGGAGTCCGAGGCCCAACTGACTGAGCCCCCAGGTGCCCCTCCCACCCGTTTCCATGAGTGTGGAGATCCCAGTCTGTTTGGGCCAAGTCATTCAGACCCTTCCACCCACCCTGCTCCACACGCAGAGTCCCTATCCCCACCTTTGCTCTCACCTGAGCCGGTGTCCTGGATCACACGGGGTCTGAAGACAAAACTGGTGTGCCGTGGGGGATTTCGTGGTGTGACCTTCCTGCTGAGGCGGGAAGGCGATGATCAGTTTTTGGAAGTGGCTGAGGCCCCGAAAGACATAGAGACCACCTTCACAGTCCTGCACCCAGGCAACTACAGCTGCAGCTACAGGACCCACGAAGCAGGCACACCCTCTGAGCCCAGTGCCACTGTGACAGTTGAGGAGCTGGGTGAGTGTGCAGACCACCCCAGAGGGTTCCTGGGGTGGGAGGTTCCTGGAGGACAGAGCTGCATTTACCTTGATTTCAACCCTGAATACCCTTGCCCAGGACTAGGTCTGGGAAACAGTGGTCACACAGTTGGGTGGATCACACCTGACCTGAACACTGACACTGTGGCGCCATGGGTGGCCTGGGGATGGGCCACAAAGAAAGGTGTTCCTGGGACTGCCACAGCAGGGCAGAGGTCTGGAGGTCTGGCTGAGCGAATATTTCTCAGGAACAGTCCCAAGGTGGGAGGGGATAGCTATTGGGGACTCGAGCCCCAGGGACGTTCCCTGCCTTGCAGAAGCACCATTGCCACCCACGCTGAGTTTCCAGGGACAGTCTGCAGCTGTCCTGCACAGGGGAGCCGGCGTGACCCTCCTCTGCGTGGCTCCCCTGAGCGGCGTGGAATTCCAGCTGCGGCAGGGCGAGAAGGAGCTGCTGGTACCCAGGGGCTCCACCAGCCCAGACCGCGTCTTCTTTCAAGTGAACCCGGTGGCTCTCGGGAATGGAGGTCTCTACACCTGCCGCTATAGGCTGCGTGGCGAGCAAATCTGGTCCCCGGACAGTGCGCCCGTGGAGCTGCTGTTGAGCGACGGTAAGCCTGGCAGCCACGAGGCCATGGGGCTGGCAGGGCCAGAGCCACTCCGCTGCAGGGGTGGGGAGCAGCAGCAAGGATGCAGGGAAGGGGTCCCCCAGAAGTGCAGGGCTCTAGCTGGGGCTCAATCCCAGCTTGTCTGCCTGACCTCAGTTTCCCCAACTGAGAATAGGACAATTAGCTCAGCAATCCCAAGGCTCCAACAAGAAAAACTGGGTCAACACACAAGTCTGGCACCGGCAGGTGCTGCCACCTGCCCGGGGTCTCCTCTTGTCTCCTGGGTGTGAGTGGGCGCCCAAGGCCTGTTTGTTGAAGGGAGCCAGTCTGGGGCTGCAGGACCTGCCAAGGACAGGGAGCCTCAACCCCAAGAGAGGATCCCGAATTGCGGGGAAGCATGCGTGCTCTTGCAACCGCATGTTGTGGGCTTGATGACAAGAGTCAACTCCTTCCCCACGTGTTTTTTTTTTTTTTTCTTAATGGACAAATTAATAAAGAATAGTGTAGGACTGTGTGAGGGATCCAGCGAGGCCTGGAGGGCTGTGCGGTTTTAAGCGGAGAAGGGCCAGCGGGCCTCGTGGGAGGGAGCAGAGCGGGCTGCGCGGACTCTTGCGGGCAGAAGGCGCGAGGCTGGATCGCCTGAGAGGCCCAAGCTTTCCCCTCCGCGCTCAGATCAGCCCGTGTCCTCCCCGCAGAGACGCTCCCAGCGCCGGAGCTCTCGGCCGAGCCCGCGATGCTGCACCCCGCGCCCGGCGCCCTCGTGCAGCTGCGGTGCCGGGCGCCCCGGGCTGGCCTGCGCTTCGCCCTGATGCGCGAGGATGCCAAGCGCCGAGTGTACCGTATTCTGAGCCCCGCGGGGACAGAGGCCACCTTCGAGCTGCGGGACGTCTCGGTGGTGGACTCTGCCAACTACAGCTGCGTCTACGTGGACACGGCTCCACCCTTCGAGGGCTCAGCGCCCAGTGCGCACCTGGAGCTGCGTGTAGCCGGTGAGCAGTGGGCGGGAACCAGGAGCAAATAAGGGTGCTTTAGAGAAGTGCACCGGGCCTTGGTTCCGCCCGCACAGCAGACCCTTCGGACCAACGGAACTTCGGCTGGGGTACACACCTCGCATCTGGCTTATTTCCTGTGCTCTCTGCCAGGAACACCATTTCCCTTGGCCATTTCTTCCTTTGGGGACACTGTCCTGAGGCCCTGACTGCCAAATGCTAGGGGTCCCAGGAAGACTCAGAGCAAGTCCGAGTCTAGGGAACTTGCAAGGTCTTGGGGAAAAGGGTGACTGGGAGGACAAGAGGAGGAGCTGCGTCTGTTCAGAACCAGTAAAAGGAGAGGTGTGTGAGGACAAAGGGTAGCATCCTGGAGGGATGGAGCTGCCAGCAGGCCTGGGTTTAGTGGGAGGAAGGAAGGCATTGAGGGGCTGGGGCAGCTGCTACTTGAGGGGACGACACTCACTGGGCTGACCCAGCTGTTCTGGCCAGGAACCCCTCTCAGACCACAGCTCCGGCCCCTGTGGAGTGGGGCAGTGGTTCCAGGCCGTGATGCCATCCTGCGCTGCGAGGGCCAGTTGCCTGAGGTCACCTTCGAGCTGCTTCGGGCAGGCGAAGAGGAGCCTATAGCCAGACTCTGGTCCAGCCACCCTTCAGCAGACCTTGTAGTGACCTATGTGGGGCCGAAGCACGCGGCCAACTACAGCTGCCGCTACCGGTGGTGGTCGCCCAAACCCTTTGTGTCTAAGCTCAGTGACCCAGTGGAGCTCCAGGTGGCAGGTGAACTTTTCCTCTGGTTCTGTGAGCTGGGTTCCTCCTTCCTGCCTTTGCCCAGATTGTGCCCTCTGCCAGGAGGGCCCTTTCCCTGCACCTCCTCCCAACACACTGGTTAGTGTGGCTAGTCTGCTGGGGTTACGAGGGAAACTGAAAGCAGGGAAAGGCCCTGGAGCAGAGAGTGGTTTGGTCAGCTAGAGCACCTGGAAGGAGGCCCACCTGTGGGAGGGGTCTTGGCTGGCAGCTGACCAAGCTAATTACTTCCTGAGGGGTCTCAGTGAGGTCTGCCCTGATTTCACCAGGGAGGACACCTGATGCCTCCCTCCTCTACCACTTCTGTTTTGTCAGATTGTCTAGAAAGTTGATCCAGCTGCAGACTCACGCTGCTAATGGTATCTTTGGCAAGTAGTTTCTCCAGTCTGGAATTGATGCCTCACACCGCAGCTAGAGGCTGGACTCACCTGGAAGTGGTGGACTGACCCTCATTCCTCCTGGAAATCAATAAAAATGTGGAGAGTTTAAAAGGTGTCCTTGGCTATGGCAGCCCTGGTGCAAGGGGCCATACTTCCAGGGATGAGGGAAGTGGTCTGGGATCTTGTGTCCTAAAGGTAGATGGGCTCTGGGTTGGATCCTGAGGATATAGGGGCCATGGACTGGCTACTTGGGGCCACATTTGTCAAGATTACCTTTTGCTTTCTTCAAGCGGCCTCCTACTCCGCAGGCACATCGGCCTGGTCCCTAGTAGGTCTGGGTAGGGAGCTCCCCAGAAAAACCCAACCCTACCTTGACCAAATTGGTCCCCACACTGGGAGGGACTTCAGAAAGGCTACATTTTGTAGTTCTCTTTTTTGGACTGAGTGGCCACCAGCTGATGGTGCTGGAGTATGTGCCCAAAGGCTAGGTCTCTCACACTGAGATTGAAACCGTTGTAGGGCTGCGACTCCTCTTTATTCTTTCCATGTCCCCTCAGACCTATCTAAGGTCCTTTGCCTGACTCAGTACCCCTCTGGACATTTAATTGCCCAGTCCACTTAGAGCTTGGCCCTCAAGGTACAGGCATACCAGAAGCTTTGTATCAGCATTCTCAACTAATACTTGGTAAGTTTTGTTTAAAGAACTTGCCTATTTCAGCTGAGTGGTCTGATTTCCTGGTATAGAGTTAGTCACAAAATTCCTGTATTAGTTTAATACCTACAGAGTCTGTAATGATGTCACCTCTTTTATGTTTGATATTGTGTCCCTTCTTACACCCCCCAATATCTCCCTCTGTCAGTCTAGCTAGGGATTTATCAATTGTATTAATCTTTTCAAAGAACTAATTAATTTTTGGATTTGTTCATTTTTTTTCTTTTATTTTTTAAAGATTTTTATTTATTTGACAGAGAGAGAGAGATCACAAGTAGGCAGAGAGACAGGCAGAGGTGGGAGGAGGAAGCAGGCTCCCCGCTGAGCAGAGAGCCTGATGCAGGGCTCGATCTTATGACCTTGAGATCAAGACCTGAGCCAAAGGCAGAGGCTTAATCCACTGAGACACCCAGATGCCTGTGCTCATTTTTTCTATGGTCTCTTTTCTACTTTGTGGATCTCTACCTGTATCATTATTATTCTCTTCCTTCTATTTCTGAATTAATTTGTTCTTTTTCACTTTCTTCAGGAAACACAGATCATTGATTTCTTGGGAGGAGACATCAGTACTAGCTCATTATTAGGCTTAAAAACCAGTCTGTATTAGTTTAAATAATAGGAAATTACTTCTATGTGAATAAAAAATAATTGCCCTGCCAATTTTATTTATTTATTTATTTATTTATTTATTTGAGAGAACACAAGCAGGGAAAGTGGCAGAGGCAGGGGGAGAAGCAGGCTCCCCACTCAGCAGAGAGCACACTGTGGGGCTCAATCCCAGGACCCTGGGTTCATAAGTTGAGCTGAAGGCAGACGCTTAACCAACTAAGCCACTCAGGTGCCCATAGAGCTTCATTGTAATTCATTTATTCATTTATTGGGCTTATTTCTTTGCATAGGTGTGTGTGTCTGTCTGTCTCTGACGTTTCTCTAGGGATTACAACATGTGTACCTCATTCTTCAGTCTACATAGAATTAATATTATACCATTTACAGTGAAATATAGAAATCACTACATAGGTCTCTTTGCCCTCCCCTCTAATTTTTTAAAAAAATTTTGTACACTAATGGTTCTTTGAGATATAATATATATGCATAAAAATATACAAATCTCAAATATATCACTGAATGATTTTGATTTTTTTTTTAAATTTTATCTGACAGGGGCGCCTGGGTGGCTCAGTGGGTTAAGCCTCTGCTTTCGGCTCAGGTCATGATCTCAGGGTCCTGGGATTGAGCTCCGCATCGGGCTCTCTGCTCAGCAGTGAGCCTGCTTCCCCGCCCCTCTCTCTGTCAAATGAATGAATAAAAATGTAAGAAAAAAAAAAAAAAGATTTTATCTGACAGAGAGAACACAAGCAGAGGGAGTGGCAGGCAGAGGGAGAAGACTCTCCACTGAGCAAGGAGCCCAATGTGGGGCTCGATCCCAGGACCCCAGACCCTGGGATCATGAGCTGAACTGAAGGCAGCCACCTAGGCACCACCAGTGAATGAATTTTTATATTCTCCCCTCTTTATGTTGTAGTCATACATACTACATCAACATACATTGAACACTACCAAAGTTTTGTTTTCAACAGTTATGTCTTTTTTTTTTAAAAAGATTTTTATTTATTTATTTGACAGAGATAGATCACAAGTAGGCAGAGAGGCAGGCAGAGAGAGAGAGAGGAGGAAGCAGGCTCCCTGCTGAGCAGAGAGCCCGATGCAGGACTCGATCCCAGGACCCTGAGATCATGACCTGACCAGGCAGCAGCTTAACCCACTGAGCCACCCAGGCGCCCCTATGTCTATCTTTTTTAAAAAACATTCATGTATTTCCTAAAGAACAAAAATTTGCAGTGCATTACTTTCTTGATTACCAAAGTTCCGATTTTCTTTCTGTTGTCACTTCCCTTCTACCAAAATCACTGTTTAGCCTGCTGGCAAGATTGTTAGTTTTGCCTAATTTGAAAATGTTTTTATTTTATTCCCCTTCTTGATGTGTATTTTCATTGGATATAGTATTTTGGATTGCCAGGGTTTTTTCCCCCAGCACTTTAAACATGTTGTTTCTCTGCCTTCTGGTTTTCACTGTTTCTGACAGGAAACCCATAATCTTTTGCACTGATCTTTACAGGATGCATAGTTTTTCACAGACTGTTTTCTTTTTTACTTTCTTTCTTTCTTTTTTTTTTAACGATTTTATTTATTTGTCAGAGACAGAGGGAGAGCGATCGAGCGAGCACAGGCAGACAGAGAGGCAGGCAGAGGCAGAGGGAGAAGCAGGCTCCCTGCCAAGCAAGGAGCCGGATATGGGACTCGATCCCAGGACCCTGGGATCATGACCTGAGCCGAAGGCAGCTGCTTAACCAACTGAGCCACCCAGGCGTCCCTCACAGACTGTTTTCAAAATTTTAAAATTTGTTTTCAGTTCAATTATGATGTGTCTAGGCATGGTTTTCTTCGAGATAACACTGTTTTTCACTGAGCTTTCTGAACCTGTACACTGAGACATTTTCCAAATTTGAAAAGTTTCCAGTAATTACTTCTTCAAATATTCTCTCTGCTATTATCACAAAGAATGTGGCAGCATTTTCAACTACATGTATGGTCTTATCAGTTATCATGATTCTGTTCCCTAATACGGATGTCATGAGCTGTCTGGTTCCAAACTATCCCATCTTCCTAATGCATGTTCTATTTATTACAAGAAACGCCACAAAAAAAACAAACAAATAGCCCCCCAACAAAATAACATAGCAATCCTATGACCCTAATGATACTTTCGTGTCAACATCTATTTTGTTGAAATTAATATAGCTCTGTTGTCTTTCTTCAGATTCACATCTGCCTTGTATATCCTTTTCTATTCTTTTATCCTCAACCTGCCCATTTTAAAGGTGTTTCTTCTAAAGAACATATGTCTGGATTTGAAGGAAATTCAATGTTAGTATTTGTCTTACTTGGTTTGTTGAACTTAGTGGTGCTTCTTAAAATTGCTGACATATTTGGATAGACTTTCAAATCTTAGTGCTTCCAGTCTCTGGCAGTAAAAACTTGGCCACGTCCCTTCCTCTGTAAAACAGGGATGGTCATCCTGACCTGAGTGTTGTGAGATGATGTACATAAGTTATTTGGCAGAGTGAATAACACATGTGGATCCTTAATGAAGATTCCTTTTTCCCAATTTCCTCCCCCGTTAGAAAAACATGGGAAGACACATATGTCATGACAAAGTGGGCGGTGGAGATGCTTAGAGAACCAGGGAGTGGAGTTTCAGCTCTTCTGTGCCAAAGACAAGGAAAAAGGAAAATGGGGGGCAGAAAGAGGTGGAGATGGACACTGCAAGCTGGTCGCCAGGCCCTGGATTGGGTCCTACACAAGGCAGGTCATCTTATTCCTGCTATTATAGATGAGCAGTTCACTGAGGTTCAGGGAAGTCACTAATCTGAGGTCCCAAAAGCAGCCCTGGGGAGTAGGGCTCGGCAGCCTGACTTTAGGCCCATATCTTTCCATTGCCTGAAGACTTATTGGAGGCCTGTGTGATCATTTCACTAGTAATGTGTATCTCTCATCTCTGAGCTTTTCCCTATGTCTGTCAACTTTGAGTCTCTCAGCCTTGGTCTCACTATGAGTGGCAGTCTGCCTGTGTGCAGGTGTATCTGGGACTTTCTCAGAGATACTGATACAAGATCTGTTTTCCTGGGTCTCAACTTTCCTGTTCTGAACCTCACTCCTTGGTTGGTCTGTGTGACTCTGCTTACTTGTGACACAGAGGGAATGAGTTCAAGACACAGGGAGAAACACTGGGAGAGATGGTACAGTACAAAACAGTATGGCAGGTCAAATGGCTAACATGTGAATGTGATAGGGTCATTAGAGTGAGGAAGACTGACACCCTAAAAGTTAAGAACAGAAGCAGTGACATCCAGTTACAGACATGGACCCTGAAAGAGGGGTAGGGATACAGAATTGTGAGAGGAGGCCAGAGAGCACTGACAGCATGCTGGCAACCGCTGAGTCCAGGGAATTCTGGGGCGATATAAAGGGCAGACTCAATATGGTAACATTTTATTGAGGCCACTGTATGCCAGGCTTGTCTGAGTGCTGGGGCTCTAGGAAAATAAGATTCTTCTTGCCCTGCACGGTGTCAGGAGACAGCAACCTTTCTCAGGTCGCAGGGTGGAGCATGGCAACTGCCTCCAGGAAGGCACCAGTCACAGTATAATCATTCAACAGACACGGGTCAGAGCTTACTGCATCCTATGATGCAGATACTGAGGTTAAGACATGGTCCTTGCTCTTGGATACTCACAGTGTCTTTGGGAAACACAGACTGTAAGCTCTGGAAGCAGTAAATACAACATGGTAGGAAGTTAAAGAGAAGTTAAGGAGGTGCTCTGGAAGCAAAGAAGGCAAGCTGAAGTCAGCTCAAGGAAGTAGGGAGGGCTTTGTTAGAGAGAGATATGTGAAACATCTGGGAGGAAAGGAGAGGAGGTTTGCAGGCAAAGGTACAGAGGCACGTAGGTGGGGGGAAATATGGCTTCTTCAGGAACCACAAGTAGTTCCACATGGCTAGTGTATGGAAGGTGGGGCTACCACAGGAGGAGATGAACGGGGGGTCAGGTCACAAATGATCATGAATGGCAGGTGAAAGAGTTTGACATATATCCCTAAGGGCAGTTCTCTGAAACCATTTTCACATCACTGCACACAGAAAAATGACAGTTTTCACCTACACATATAAGGGTACCTGGGGAGGTTGTTTGGGGCCAAGACTTATGTCTTGGCATACTTGTAACCCATTCAGGAAGCTTTGCCAAAGAAGGGGGTGCACTTTCTTTTTTCTTTCTGCTTAACACCTGGCACTTGCTCTTTGATTTTTTTTTAATTAATTTATTTTCAGCATAACAGTATTATTTTTTCACCACACCCAGTGCTCCATGCAATCCATGCCCTCTATAATACCCACCACCTGGTACCCCAACCTCCCACCCCCCGCCACTTCAAACCCCTCAGATTGTTTTTCAGAGTCCATAGTCTCTCATGATTCACCTCCCCTTCCAATTTCCCCCAACTCCCTTCTCCTCTCTAACTCCCCATGTCCTCCATGCTATTTGTTATGCTCCACAAATAAGTGAAACCATATGATAATTGACTCTCTCTGCTTGACATATTTCACTCAGCATAATCTCTTCCAGTCCCATCCATATTGCTACAAAAGTTGGGTATTCATCCTTTCTGATGGAGGCATCATACTCCATAGTGTATATGGACCACATTTTCCTTATCCATTCGTCTTGGTTCTTTCCACAGTTTGGCGGCTGTGGCCCTTGCTGCTATAAACATTGGGGTACAGATGGCTCTTCTTTTCACAACATCTGTATCTTTGGGGTAAATACCCAGGAGTGCAATTGCAGGGTCATAGGGAAGTTCTATTTTTAATTTCTTGAGGAATCTCCACACTGTTCTCCAAAGAGGCTGCACCAACTTGCATTCCCACCAACAGTGGAAGAGGGTTCTCCTTTCTCCATATCCCTTCCAACACATGGTGTTTCCTGTCTGGTTAATTTTGGCCATTCTAACTGGTGTAAGGTGATATCTCAATGTGGTTTTAATTTGAATCTCCCTGAGGGCTAGTGATGATGAACATTTTTTCAGGTGTCTGATAGCCACTTGTATGTCTTCACTGGAGAAGTGTCTGTTCATATCTTCTGCCCATTTTTTGATATAATCCAAAAATTTGTATAGAATCAGAAGAGATCCCGAATCGCTAAGGAAATGTTGAAAAACAAAAATAAAACTGGGGGCATCATGTTACCGGATTTCAAGCTTTATTACAAAGCTGTGATCACCAAGACAGCATGGTACTGGCATAAAAACAGACACATAGACCAGTAGAACAGAGTAGAGAGCTCAGATATGGACCCTCAACTCTATAGTCAATTAATCTTCGACAAAACAGGAAAAAATATACAGTGGAAAAAAGACAATATCTTCAATAAATGGTCCTGGGAAAACTGGACAGCTATATGTAGAAGAATGAAACTCGACCATTCTCTTACACCATACACAAAGATAAACTCAAAATAGATAAAGAGCTCAACGCGACACAGGAATCCATCAGAATCCTAGAGGAGAACATAGGCAGTAATCTCTTTGATATCAGCCACAGAAACTTCTTTCAAGGTATGTCTCCAAAGGCAAAGGAAACAAAAGCAAAACTAAACTTTTGGGACTTCATCAAAATCAAAAGCTTCTGCACAGCAAAGGAAACAGTAAAAAAAACAAAGAGGCAACCCACGGAATGGGAGAAGATATTTGCAAATGACAGTACAGACAAAAGGTTGATATCCAGGATCTATAATGAACTCCTCAAACACAACTGGAGAGCTTTCTACTACGGAGTGACACAATCAGGTCTGGCTTGCAGAAAGAGCCCCCTGGAGGCTGGTGTGGAGAATGAAATATCAGGGGAAGTCAGGAGAGAATGAAGGTAGGAGACCCCAGGTGTGATCCAGATGAGGTGATGAGGGCTCACAGAAGGTGACAATGGTGAAGGCGGATTAGAGGTGAGTTTTTGGTAAAGCCAACAGGGCTGATGACTGATGGGATATAGAAGAAGAGGGCAAGGAGAAACAGATGCTGTGCAAGCATCATGTCACACCTTTGATTAGGGAGAATGTGAGAGAGACTGGGGGCCAGGAGAAGGCCTCACAGAAAAGGCAGCCCCACAGGTTGGCCTTGGAGTTAGACATGAACAGGTGGAGCAAAAGGGTAGGTGTGAAGGCACAGAGGTGGGCACAGGCTGGCATCCTTCCTGGGCTAAGCGGGAGAGGAAAAGCTAAGAGGTAAGTTCAGCTTACCGGGTAAGTTAAGAAGTAAGAAAAGGTTAAGAGCAGCTACATTGGAACATGAAGCTGGAGCCTTTCTGCCCAGAGCATCTTGGGACCACTGAGTCCCGAAAGAAACTTTACTCCAATTGTCACAGCTCTGAAGACCAATCCAGGTCCTCAGCTCAGCTGTCCTTTCTCTGAGATGGGCCTGAGTGGGGGATGGAGAGAGGCAGGATCCTTCTGGAAGATTCTCCTGCTGGCCTGAATAGCTCTGTGTTCATCAGGTGCCTCCATCTGGGTCTCCAAACCCAGAGTTGTTCCCAGACAGCCCCAGAATCTGCCCTGAAGCACCTTATCATTTTAGGGTACTATCAATCACCCACCCTGTTCTCTGTTCCTTTGGAACTTAGGGTTTATTTTATTTTATTTTTTAAAAATATTTTATTTATTTGACAGAGATCACAAGTAGGCAGAGAGGCAGGCAGAGAGAGAGAGAGAGGAGGAAGCAGGCTCCCCACGGAGCAGAGAGCCCGATGTGGGGCTCGATCCCAGGACCCTGGGATCATGACCTGAGCCGAAGGCAGAGGCTTTAACCCACTGAGCCACCCAGGCGCCCCAGGGTTTCTTTTAGATGTTGATCCTCCGAGAGGAAGTTGTTCTGTGTCCCAAGGGCTTTCTTTGGTTACTGCAGAATTGTAATGTGGATTCTCAGGTGAACCATGAGGGCTGAGCTGCGGCTCAAGGCCTTCCCACAGTCACTGCACTTGTACGGCTTCTCTCCCGTGTGGATCCTCGGGTGCCCAATGAGGGAGGAACTCTGTGCAAAGGCCTTCGGACAAAACTTACACTGATATGGCTTCTCTCTGGAGTGGATTCTCAGGTGGCGGATCAGAGCTGAGCAGTCACTAAAGGCTCTCCCACAAGCGTCACACTTGTAGGGCTTCTCCCCAGTGTGGATGCGCTGGTGCTGAGTCAGATGGATGCTCTGGCTGAAGGCCTTCCCACACTCATCACACTCATAGGGCCTCTCCCCTGTGTGCACCCACTGGTGCTGAGTGAGATGGCTACTGCGGCTGAAGGTTTTGCCACATTCCCCACACTTTTAGGGTTTTTCTCCAGTGTGGATCCTCTGGTGCCGAGTTAGCTGGGTGACCCCGCTGAAGGCCTTCCCACACTCTACACTCATGGGGCTTTGCCCTGGTGTGGATGACTTGATGCCGGGCCAAGTGAGCGCTCCGGCTGAAAGCTTTCCCACAGTCACTACAGGTGTAGGGTTTCTTCCGAGAATGGCTCTTCTGATGTGTCTTGAGGGCTGAGGGGCTCTGGAATGTTTTTCCACATTCACCACACTTGGAAGACCTCCTCCCTGAATATATGCATGGAGGCTCTGTCCTATCACCATCTACTGGATCAAATTTCTCTTCCGGTGTCTTCTCTTTTGAGGTGAAATTTAGCCACACATTGGGACTATTCCCCACGGCACCAGATTCACAGCTGTGCTGGTCAATGGGAACATCCTTGTGAGGCTCTGAAGTTTCCCTCAAAGCCATCTTGTGGGGGACAGACTTCATCCAGGTTTTCCCCGAGAGTCCTGCCTGCTTCTCTGAGCTGCCCTCAGGTTCACAAGCATCACCAAAGGTGGGTCCCAGAGAAATACCTCCTATAAGGGTTTCAGTGGCCCTGTCTAATGTCTCTGACTCTTCCAAATCACTCTGCTTGCAGTTTGCCTCTGAGAGCTTGGCTTTTGGGTCCCATCCTGAAACAATCCAAACCACAGTGTCACCACTCTTTCCATACAGGGCTCCCCAACTCGGCCTGGTCTGACTCTGTAAAGGGAGACACAGCCACTCCTGACATTTGGCCCCATTTCCAAAGGAAAGTTTCTCATTTGGTGTCCTGGATGACAAAAGGGCATAGGGCTGTCCTCCCACACCATCAAAAACTGAATCACAGGTTTCAATCCCCTCTCCCCACAAGTCTCATTCTTCAAGGCTGCTGATTTTTGCTCAAGTGTCAGAAGAAAGACTCTGATGTTGAACTGAACTGAAAGAGTGAGAGCAAGTAAGCACACACAAGGGTTCTTTTTCGCCAAGTGCCTGCATACTTGCTCCCTCTGGGCCGGCCCCAGCTCTTGGTGCCTTCCCCGTGGACCTAGACACCTACTGAGCATTTTCTGCAGGTGCTCAGTAAATACTGGCTGAATGAGGGAATTAATTCCAGATGCTCACAACTGTGCAGTTTCCTATAGCAGACTCTACCTCGAGCCCTAAGTAGACAAGTGCTGCTGAGGGTGAGTGGTGACACACCTGCCTGGCTTCCCTAAGACCCCAGGAGGACTGAGGCCCACTCTTTCTAAATGGCTGTGGAGGCAGAGTATGGTTAAAAGGAAGCTGGAGACTGCGTTGTGTATGAGTCAGTGGCATGTCTGAACTGACCTTTGAGCTGAACTGATCCTTGAGGGGTGCACAGGGCACCTGGGGACAGTGAATAGCATCGTGCACTGGACAGACCCCAGGAAGAGATGGAAGAAGGCATATAGCTGCTGCTTGAGTCCACAGTGGGGCCCCAGCTCTGCCGCTGGCCAGCTCCAGGGTCTTGCGCAGTCTTGCTTTTGTCTGGCCCTGCTTCTCCACCTGTGTCAGAGGAACCCACCGCCGCCGCTCGCCTCCTAGGGGTGCTGGTCATTCTTGGACTCTTGTTATGTGCTAGTCTCCAAGTGGGTCATTTCAATTGCCTTGTTTCAGCTTCAGTCTGCTTTCACAAGGATATACTGCAACAACAGCACTTCAACAAGGAAACAGGCCCAGTTGAAGGAAGTCCTTGAGTAACTAACTGGTACAAGATGACACAGTTAGCTAGCAGCCAAGTTGAGATTTCAACTGTAGATCTCAGCTTTCCTCCTCTAAGCCTACAGATGTCCTCCTAACTCCCCAGCCTCTCCAGCCACATGCTTGGTCCCACATCTCCCTTTCTTCCTCTATTCTAGAAATATCACACAACCTCCCTTTCCAGAATTCACTGGTCCTTATTGTACCACTGGCCCTTCACCTCCCACCATTCCCTCTGCCTGGACTGCCAGGTCCTTCTTGTCTCAGTGCCATACTGCCTTTTCTCTGAAAACCTCAACCCTGCAGGAAGATGGGGTCATTACCCTTGTCCCCATGACCTCTGCCTAGGCACAGCTGATGGGGCCAAGGGAAAGCGCATGACTACCCTCTCCAGAAAAGTCTGCTTCTTAAGGAGCTAAAAAATAAATCATCCTAACAGCCCCAGTTTCCATTGTGTTTAATCTGTGCCAGGCATTAACACTGAGGTAAGTATTATGACTACAATTCCCATTTTATTGACAGGGAAACAGAGGCACAAGAAAGTCACATGACCAGGAGGAAGAGGAGCAGTGGTTCCTCCTACTCACAGCACACCTCCTCCCAGGTCCCAGCATACACCTGCTATATGTTACCATCAGGCCTGGCCACACTGGGCCAGGCCCTTCTGGGAGGAGCCTTCACTCCCTGCTCTCGATTGTCCTGCCATCCTCTTTGCATGCTACAGGCCCTCCCTGGGCTGGGCTATTGGTGTGGGTCCACCAAAGCAACAGTGCCCACTCTAGTTAAGGGCAAAACTGACTCAGCCAGATCCTAGAAGGCCAGCAGAGGGAGGAATCAGAGAAGACACAAGGAGACACCAGGTATTTCTGTCACTCCCGCCCCCACCCTCACAGGCTTCCAGCCCCCAGCAGCCTGGTTTTCCTTGCTCATGTTAGTCCCTGGGATCTGGTCATCCAAAAAACAAGCACAAGACCCTAACCAGTTCAGCTGGCCTCAGCCCAGGAATCTTTTACTGTTCTTCCTGGGGATTTCTACACTGGTAAGACATAAGTCTGGGTTGCTGAGCCAATTTTATCTCCAATGAGGATAGAAGCTGCTTAAGAGTAAAGCTAGGGGCACCTGGGTGGCTCAGTTGATTAAGTGTCTGCCTTTGGCTTGGGTCATGATCTCCAGTGTGGAGAGCCATCCAGCAGATGCAAGGAGTCACGTAAATGGATGTGCCCGTGGATTGAGGAAATGAGGATGATTGGTTGAGGAGAATGTGGGCGCGCTCGTGATCGGCGCGTGAACAGCACTAGGAGCCAAGAGATATATGCATGATCACTGCTAGAGAACAAAAGAATCCTGCTCGGTTACATAAGAGCGCACGAGGGCACTGCATGCACGGCATTCTGATTGGGCAGGAAGGGGGGCGTACGCACGTGAATATATACTGCTGTATATGCTTGGTGCGGCGCGGCCGCCATTAGCATTAGTACATTAGCATTAGTAATAAAAGAAGTTTGCCACTCACCTCGTCTGCGGGTCGTTCTTGCGGGCCGAGAGCGACACTCCAGGCCCTAGGATTGAGCTCCCCCTGTCAGGCTACCTGCTCAGTGGTGAGTCTGCTTCTCCCTCTTCCTCTGCCTCTCCTGTGCACTCTCTCTCAAAAAAAAAAAAAAAAAAAAAAAAGGAAAAGGAAAAGAAAAAGAGAGAAACTAATGTAAGAAAACCCAACTGAGGGCGCCTGGGTGGCTCAGTGGATTAAGCCGCTGCCTTCGGCTCAGGTCATGATCTCAGGGTCCTGGGATCGAGTCCCGGATCAGGCTCTCTGCTCAGCAGGGCATCTGCTTCTCTCTCTCTCTGCCTGCCTCTCTGACTACTTGCGATCTCTCTCTGTCAAATAAATAAAATCTTAAAAAAAAAAAAAAAAAAAGAAAAGAAAACCCAACTGAGAAGCAGAATGAGAAAAAGAGTCCTGATACCATCAACAGAGCTCCTGAATATAGCCACAAAGCCTCCCTACTTTGCCTGTCAGTTTGGGCTGGGCTTTTGGTCATTAGCAATCAAAACAGATCTGCTTAGCACAGTGTGTGAGAGTCTGGGTGAGGTACAAAGGTGACAAGTGCATGTGTGAGCGACCCCAAGCCCAAACCCTGCACTCCCACATTCCAGTCCAGGCTCTGCCCTCAGTGTGCTGTGAACAGTTACCAGCTGCCCCCCCTCATCTCTCTTGTTGAATGCCAGAGTCATACCTTCCACCAGTACGGCAGCCTCCTCACCACTCTTGGGGAACTGGGCACCCACCCAGGACTGCATCTTGGGGGGCAGCACCCCCAGAAACTGCTCCAGCACCAGCAGCTCCAGCATCTGCTCCTTGGAGTGCGCCTCGGGCTGCAGCCACTGGTGGCACAGCTCACGCAGCCGGGCCAGGGCCTCATGTGGGTTGGATGCTTCCTCATAGCAGAAGCGCCGGAAGCGAAGATGAGCAGCCTCAGGGTGGGCGGTGTGGCCAGGGCTAGATTCCTGGATCTCAGAGAGGGTGGCTTCCTCATCCTCCACCTTCACATGGAGGAAGCCTTCCTGTTCCCAGGGCACTGGGCTCAGAGGACTCTTGGGGATGGCCATCAAGCATCAGCACAAAAGGGAGGCACAGGAGGGCTGGAGTGTTGGAACTGGGTCTGCAGGAATGCCAGAACTTTGTCATCGTGTGGAACTTGGGGCTCTGCTCGTACCTGTAGAGCAGGGCAGATGCAGACTGGGGGCCTGTGAGATGTGAATCATTCTCAGAGCTACACAGATGCTCAAAATAATCAGGTGCTAAGCACCATTCTAAATGTTTGTATACAATAACTCATTTAAAACTCACAACAAAGTCAGGAGGTGGGAACTTCCTTTCCATTGTATCGATATGAAAACAGATAGAAAGGAGAAGAGTTGCCCAAAGAGTCCCAGATACTGAAGGGATGGGGAGTTGCTGAGCTGTAAACCAAGGCAGCCTAAGCCCATGGCTGGTCTGCTTACAGTGCTCTTCCTACACAGAACCAGATCTCCCTCCCCTCACACATACTCCCCAAGTAGCTACACACAGTCATTCATTCACTTTATTTGCTAATTATTTTGTAGCTTCTGAGATGGATACTTATATAATTGACGTTCAGCCTTTCTTCCTTTCCTCTTTTCTAATACATTTACTTAAGGTTATAAATTTCCTTCTAAACAAAGCTTTAACTGCACACCCATAAGTTCGATGTTGCATTTTCGTTATCATTTAATGAGTTCAGAGTATTTTCTCATTTTCGTTGTAGTTTCTTCCTGACCCAGGGGTTATTAGAAATCCACTCTTTCATTTCCAAACAATTGGGGTTTTCTCTTATCTTCTTATTGCTGATTACCAGATTGACTGTTGTGCTCAGAAAATGTGCTTTAGTTATTTTTAATCCTTTGAAATTTGCTAAGACTTGGTTTGTAACCCAATGTATAGTTAACTTTGGTCAGTGTTCTGCATAAACTTAAAAAATAATGCAAAAAATTAAAAACAGAACTACCCATACAATCCAGCAATTCTATTTCTGGGCATTTATCTGAAGAAAATGAAAACACTAACTCGAAAAGATATATTCACCCCTATATTCATTGCAGCTTTATTTATAATAGCCAAGATATGGAAGCAACCTAAATGTCCAACAACAGATGAATAGTTAAAGAAGATGTGGCATATATATATCATATATATCAATATACATATGATATGATACCTATACATGATACATATGATATACATGATACATATGATACACATACGATGCCATACATATACGTAACATATGTAGACAGACAGATATAGATATATATATCAGCCATAAAGAAGAATAAAATCTTGCCGTTTATGACAACATGGATGGACCCTGAGGTATTATGGTAAGTGAAATAAATCAGAGAAAGACAGATACCATTTGATTTCACTTACATGTGGAATCTAAAAAACAAACAAGTGGACATACAAAAGAAAACTAGATTCAGGGACGCCTGCGTGGCTCATTTGGTTGAGTGGCTGCCTTCCGCTCAGGTCATGATCCCAGGGTCCTGGGATCAAGTCCTGCATCGGTCTCCTTGCTCAACAGGGAGCCTGCTTCTCTCTCTGCCTCTGCCTGCTTGTGTGCTCGTTCTCTCTCTCTCTGACAAATAAATAAAATCTTAAAAACAACAACAACAACAACTAGATTCATACATAGATACAGAGAACAGACTGAGGGCTGCCAGAGGAGAAGGGGGTTTGGGACTGGGTGAAAGGGATCAAGAGATACAAACTTGCACTTATAAAATAAATAGGTTATGGGGATGTAATGTATAACACACAGAATATAGATCATGATACTGTATTAACTTTGTATGGTAAGAAATGGTAACTAGACTTATTGTAGAGCATTTTACACTGTGTATGAATTCTGAATCACGGTTGAACATCTGAAACCAATAAAATGTTGTACATTAACTATACTTCAATTGAAAAAATGCAAAGCCTTCCCAGATAAGATAAACAAATGATGACAGATAAACAACTTCATCAACATTAAAAACTTTCATGATTTGAAGGACACCAACAAGAAAGCAAAAAGGCAACCCATAAAATGACAGGAAACATTTACAAAATATATCTGATAAGGAACCTGTATCTAAACAATTCCATAATAAAAAGACAAATAATCCAGTTAAAGAATAGGCAAAGGTTTTGACTAGACATTTCTTCAAAGAAGATATACAAATGACTAAGAGGCAACATGAAAAGATCCTCAACCACAGAAATCCAAATCAAACGCCCAATGAGATACCACTTTACACCTGCTAAGATGGCTAAAATCAAAAAGAAGTAACAGGGGTGCCTGGGTGGCTCAGTTGGTTAAGCCACTGCTTTTGGCTAAGGTCATGATCCTGAAATCCTGGGATCGAGTCCCGCATCAGGCTGCCTGTTCAGCAGGGAGTCTGCTTCTCCCTCTGACCCTTCCCCTTCTCATCTCTCCCTCTCTCATTCTCTCTCTCTCTCTCAAATAAATAAAGAAAATCTTAAAAAAAAAAAAAAAAAGGTAACAAATGTTGGTTGGCATTTGAGCCATGGCCTTGGGCACAGGGAGAAGCAAACCTTAGTAAAGTAAGTCCCCAATCCTGAAACCTTTCTGTGGCAGCTGGCAACTTCTGGCAAAACTGTGTTTGAGCCCATAGAAACTCATTTGGACCTCTTGTCACCTTGTCCTTGCCCCTTGTCATCCCCAACCCCCATCTTTACAGCCTTCCTCCCTGTTATTCTCATATTCTACGATCTCTCTCTGCACCTAAATTCTCCTACTCCTTCAGACCATGCTTTGCCTGCCTTGTCTCCAAGAGCTGTCCAAGTGCTTGGAACAAGCTAAGTGAGTGCCCTGGGTCTCTCTTTCCTATAGCTCTGGCTGTAACCACGTTACCCCAGAAAGACCCAGCAAGCGGGAGCAACAGCGCCCAGGGCACAGCCTACGTCAAGTGCATAGTAAATAGGTGCTGAGCAAATGGGGACCGGGAAAGGCTGAGCACGTCACCCACAGACGTGGGGAGTCACTGTACAGGGGAGGGGAAGCAGGAACGGAAAGGACGGCAGTAAGTGCACCAAGATTCCAAGCTCCCTTCTGGATACCGGGAGCTTCTATTCTGGAAAATTCCTGATGACAGTCACTGAGACACATGGACATGGACCCGACTCAGCCCATCCCTCTCCGCACTGACCGCACATCAGGTCAAGGTCCCCAATCCGTGAGTGTTCAGCCAACCGAAGACAGTAGTTCTTACTTGTAGCTGTCCTGACAACTGACCTACCTCAGAGGGCTGCTGTGAGGTCACCCAAGGCGCTCCATAACGAACATGCAGCAGCGGGCCAGCACTCGGCGAACACGTGGTGGATACCCAGTTGGCTGACTCCACAGCCTCCTGCCGGGTTAAGCACACAGAAGCTGCTGGGGACACATCCACAATGTCAGGTGGGTGGCCACCGTCCAACAGCTGCAGCTGCGGACGTGGCGAAGCACAGACTCGGTAAACTCTGCGAAGTACCCCCGGTCCAGTGGGCCCCAAAACATCTTAGCCACACGGTCGCATGCACACAGCCTACCTCAGGTGCGGCATCTGCCACACCCCCGAAACCACGCCGGCACTCCTGTGACATCTCTGTGTCACTCCTGTTGAGCTGGCATTTGGTACCGAAACCTGGGAAGGAGATTGAGCCCCCACCTCAGTGGGGAGGCTCTCTCCTTTCCCTAGCCGGACTGGACCTCCCTTTCCGAACGCCACTTCCAAAGCCGTGGTGAGTTTCCCCCGATTCCGTGCCTCCTTCCAGAAAGCCTTGTCCTACTCACGGCCCTCTCAGGGCAGACCCCGCCGGTCACCAGGTGACTTTTGTGACTCCCAGAGGCCAGGAGACCTCTACGGCAGTCGACACAGTTTTTCCGCAACCCAGTGGTGGACGAGGGGACACCTTTCTCCAGCCCTTGGGTGCCCGGCAACGAATTGTGGGGACCTCCCAATCCAAATTCGACCCTAAAACATCCTGGGGGTGTTTTAAGCCTGTTGGCCAATCTTAAAACCCTGGAACTGGACCAGGACCTGCGGAAACGATGTTACTGTATTGTCGCTTGGCCACAATACCAATTAGACAATCGGTCCCGGTGGCCTCCGGAAGGCACATTTGACTATCCGATTCTCATGGACCTAGGCAATTTCTGCAGACACCAAGGCAGATGGGCCAAGGTCCCTTATGTCCAGGCTTTCTGGACTCTGCGCTCTCGCCCCTCCCTCTGCTCTCACTGCTCCACCTCACAGGTCCTCTTGGCCCGCTCCCCTCCCCCTACCCTGCCACCCACTGCTCCCAAAGACTCGGACCTCTCCTCCCTGTCTCCCTTCTCTGAACCCCCGGAGAGCTTCACCCACCCACCGACAAGAGGGCCCCTGGCTCCTCCTCCTCCTCCTTACCAAGATCCCTTACCCCAAGGTCCCTTAAGTTCAGGATTTCTTTTTCTTTCTTTCTTTTTTTTTTTTTAAAGATTTTATTTACTTATTTGACAGAGATCACAAGTAGGCAGAGAGGCAGGCAGAGAGAAAGGGGGAAACAGGCTCCACGCTGAGCAGGGAGTCCGATGTGGGGCTCGATCCCAGGATCCCGAGACCATGACCCGAGCCGAAGGCAGAGGCTCAACCCACTGAGCCACCCAGGTGCCCCAAGTTCAGGATTTCTAAACCCTCGCCCTCGTCTACCCCTCCCCCTCTCCCTCCCCACTCCTATCCAAACTCCTGACAAATTTATCCGCAGTAAACAGGAAACTCCAATCAAAGTTTACGAAGGTCAAATAAGCTCTTGTTATTTGTTAAAATCTGCTAGCAAAGAGATGACTAGAACTGATGGTTACTTGTGTCTCTCAGAGGTTTTTTTCTTTTTTTTTAAAGATTTTATTTATTTATTTGACAGACAGAGATCACAAGTAGGCAGAGAGGCAGGCAGAGAGAGAGAGGGAAGCAGGCTTCCTGCAGGGCTCGATCCCAGGACCCTGAGATCATGACCCGAGCCGAAGGCAGCAGCCCAAACCACTGAGCCACCCAGGCGCCCCGTCTCTCAGAGTTTTAATGGGTAATTCTTAAGGTAGCTTTCAAAGTCTTTAACCAAATGGGATAGAATACTAGAGTGCTGGTCGCTGGAACTAGGTTTACGATTTTGAAATCTGTTGATAAACATCTTTTGTGCTTAATTGAATTCTGTTTTAACAGCCCCGGGGCTACTGCTTGAGCTAGATCCTTTCATAAAGAATGGAAGGGGAGAGTGATCACCTCCCATTAGCCAGGGATACCCAAAGGGGAGGGTGTCCAATCTGTTTGAATCTGAAGAGTGCCTGACTGTGTGAATGTGTCTGCATGGCTCCACCCACAATAGGGCTCGAAAACCCTCCCCTGATTTAGTCTGCCCCCCTAAGGGAGGTTGCTGGAGTTGAGGGAGTTGTTAGAGTTCATGAGCCCTTCTCTCTACAAGACCTTTCCAAAATTGAGAAACGTTTGGGCTCCTTTTCTGCCAATCCTGATAACTATATCAAAGAATTCCAATATCTGGCCCAAGCCTATGACCTCACCTGGCATGATTTACATGTGGTCCAGACCACCACCCTCACCACAGAGAGGGAACACATCCAGGCTGCTTCCCGGGGAGCACACAGATCAGGTCCATCTCACTGATGCTGCCATGCCAATTGGAGCCCAGGTAGTCCCAGCTGTAGAACCAGGTTGGGATTATCAGGATGGCCAAGATGGCCACTGGTGCCGCGACCACATGGTTCAATGTCTCATAGCCGGCATGCGGGCAGCCTCTAATAAGGCCGTTAATTACGACAAGATTAAGGAGATTGTCCAGGCCCCTGAAAAAACCCCCGCCTTGTTTCTTAACCAATTGACCGAGGCCTTAACCCAGTACACTTGCTTGGACCGCGCCTCTCCTGCAGGGGCCACAGTACTGGCTACTCATTTTATCTCAATCAGCACCGGATATACCGAGAAAGTTAAAGAAGGCTGAGGAGGGCTCTCAGACCCCCATTTCTGACTTGGTGAAAATGGCATTTAAGGTCTTTAATTCCCGTGAGGAGGTGGCTGAGCTTAAATGACAAGCCAGACTCCAGCAAAACCAGACTCTTGGTTGCAGACCCAAGCCTTGGTAGCAGCCCTGCGGCTGGCCGGCTCTGGGAGCCAACAGAGAGGGGCAACGAATCGCACCCCTCTGGGGGCCTGTTTCAAATGAGGGGCTGAGGGACATTGGGCTCGCCAGTGCCCCAATCCAAAGCCGCCAACTCAGCCTTGCCCTCAATGCCATTTGATGGGCCACTGGAAATCCGACTGCCCTAACCTCGGGGTATTTTCGGCACCTCAAAGTGGGGGACCCCCCCCCCCCCCCCCCGGGACAGGAAGTCCGGCCTTTCAACTGCTTGGATTGGAGGACGACTGACAAAGCCCAGACTCGGCTGCCCCTCTCACCCAGGCCGAGCCCAGGGTTACGCTCCAGGTAGTGGGTAAGTCCATCTCTTTTTTGCTGGACACGGAGGCTACCTACTCTGTTCTGCCTTCCTACTCGGGACTTACTCGAACCTCACCAATTACTGTTATGGGGATCGATGGGACCTCCTCCAATCCTAGGGTGACCCTTCCCCTCACCTGTAGTCTAGATGGGTTCCCCTTCTCCCACTCGTTCCTAGTGATTCCTTCCTGCTCGGTCCCTCTACTGAGGAGGGACATTCTCCAGAAAACTGAGGGCAACTATCTGCCTCTCCCCTTCCTCCCCTTCCTCCACCTGTCTTGTGTTTCCCCAAACACCTCTCACTTTACAGTACTGGACCTAAAGGACGCCTTTTTCACCATCCCCTTGCACGGATTCCTATTTTCTTTTTGCCTTCACCTGGGAGGATCCCGACACGCACGCTTCTGGACAACTAACTTGGACTGTCCTACCCCAGGGGTTCAGGGACAGCCCTTATCACATTTTCAGCCAGGCCTTGACTCCAGACTTACAGCAGTGTGTCCTTAAGGCCAGTACTCTACTACAATAGTGGATGACCTCCTCCTCTGTAGCCCCTCCCTCTCGGTCTCCCAGGACAACACCTCCGCCCTACTTAACTTCCTGGGGGCCAAGGGATATCGAGTCACCCCCTCTAAGGCCCAATTGTGTGCCCCTTCAGTTACCTATCTGGGCATACTTCTGACTCCCACTTCTAAGTCCCTTACTGGGGACTGCTTACTACTCCTCCAAGAACTCCAACCTCCCAAAACGGCGGATGAAATACTATCTTTTCTTGGGTTGGTTGGGTTCTTCAGACATTGGATTCCAAATTTCTCTATCCTGGCCCATCCTCTGTACCAGGCGGCTAAAGAGACCCCCCAGGGTCCCCTAACTGATCCCACTTCGATCCGCCACTGATTCTCTAAATTAGGGGACCGCCTTACCACCGGGCCAGTTTTAGCCCTACCCGATCTCTCTAAACCAATCCATCTCTACACTGATGAGCGCTCCGGCTTGGCCACCGGCCTCCTAACACAACTGGTGGGGCCTAAGCATAGGGCTATAGCCTACCTGTCCAAGCAACTGGATGTCACTGCCCAGGGATGGCAGCCCTGCTTCAGGGCCCTAGCGGCAGCTGCTTCTCTTATGAAGGAGGCCCTCAAATTTACCTTAGGGCAGCCCATCACAGTCTACTCTCCCCACGGACTCACAGACCTCCTTAGCCCCCGATCCCTGGCCCATCTGACTTCTCATCTCCAGCTATTCCATCAGCTATTCCTAGAAAACCCGAATATCTCTCTCTCTACCTCCCCCCTCAACCTCCCCCCCCTTATTCCTGCCTACTCTACAAAGGAAACACAAGCCCTCCAGGCATGGGGAGGAAAGATTGGAGATAAAGGGGTGGAACTACCTTCGGGACAGGATTGCCCTGCCAGGCAATCTGGCGCACACCTTGATTACTGACCTCCCCCGATCCCTCCATATTGGCCCAAAGGCTCTCCACCAATTTCTTCAGCCACTGTTCTATCATCCTTCCTTATCTAAGGTAATTGAAGTTGTCCACAAGGCTTGCAAAACCTGTTCCTCCGTGAACTCACAAGGAGGAATCCACAGACCAGGACCTAACCATCAGCTCCGAGGTCATCAGTCGGGGGAAGACTGGCAACTGGACTTCACTCACATGCCTCGCCACAAAACCTTTCGCTACCTATTAACCTTGGTTGATACATTCACAGGCTGGATCGAGGCTTACCCCACGGCTCGGGAAACAGTGGACGTGATGGCTACACTACTCATTGAGCACATCATCCCGAGGTTCGGATTGCCCCGGACCCTCCAGTCAGACAAGGGACCCGCCTTCATCTCCAGTGTAACCCAACAGGTAGCTGAGAGCCTCAACATAACCTGGAAACTTCACATCCCATACCACCCTCAGTCATCAGGTAAGGTAGAAAAGGCCAATGGGCTGCTCAAAGCCCAACTCACCAAACTTGCCTAGAGACCAGTCTTTCCTGGCCCACACCAGACTCTGGGCTATGCCCCGCGGGCCTTTGGGCTTAAGCCCATTCGAATTACTATACGGCTGGCCCTTATAAATCATAGCCTTCCAGCCATTTCCCCGCCTCTTTTATCCTATCTACCTTACTTCACTCTCCTCTGAGCTCTCTCAAGGGCCCACACCAACACTGTCCTCCCAGGTGCAATCCATCCTATTCCCCCAACACCGTGGAGGAAGGGCTGCCTTCCTCCCATTCATAACAGGGGCAGGAGTAGCCACAGGGGTGGCAACTGGAACAGCGGGGATAGGAACTTCCATAGACTTTTTTTACAAACTCTCCCAAGCCCTGAATGATGACATGGAACGAATTGCTGACTCCCTCCAGCCCTACAGACGCAAGTCACCAGCCTGGCAGCCTTAGCTCTACAGAACCAATGGGCCTTAGACCTCCTGACCACCGAAAAAGGGGGGATCTGCCTATACTTAAATGAAGAATGTTGTTACTTTGTTAAACAATCAGGTATAGTTACCTCCAGGACCAAAGAACTCAGGGATCGGATCCAAGCACGGAGGCCAGACACGTCTTCCTGGGGCCTGGATCCCTAACACCTAGGTAACCTGGCTGCTCCCTTTGGCAGGACCTGTATGCATAATCCTCCTTCTAGTCTCAGTTGCTCCCTGTCTTTTCCGATACTTGCAGGATCGCCTACAAGAACTTGTCCGAGTGTCCGTCACTCAACTCCTCCAGCCCTACTCTCGCCTGCCGACTCCGACTACCACTATGACAACGCCCCCCTTAGCAGGAAGTAGCCAGAACTGAGTCAACGCCCCTGACACCATTATATTAAGCAAAAAGTCGGAATGTTAGGCTGGCAGAAAGGGCTGCTTAAGATGGTGAAAGTTCCCGCCACAAAACCTGAACTCGGACAGGAGAACAAAGGCCCAAGCAGGAATCTGAGACCCCCAACCCGGGCTCCAGTGGACCAATGGGACCCCGACGAGTAGGCGAAATATCCAAATAAGGGAAACTTGCCAAAAGACCCCTGAGTTCCCCTCGAGACCCCTTAAAAGCCCCCTCCTCTCCGCCTTGAGCGCGACTTCCGCCACTCTGCTTTTCTGAGTCGCGGAACTTCCCTGAGGGTGCCCACCTCCTCCGGCGCAACTTTCCTGGCTCCCCTTCTCCCTGAGCCCTGAAACTTCCCCGGGGAGTGTTTTTAATAAATCTTGCCTTGCACCCACTTTGCCTGGTGTTGTGTTTATCTCGCCAGAAAAACTTTACAAATCCCAGTCAGGGCAGGAGCCGCATGTCCTCACAGCGGCGCCAACGCCCCCGCGAACCCCGTCACTACCCGGCTCCGCGCCGCCAGCCCCGCAGCCACACCCCCACGCTCCCACGCCTGACGGCACACAACACCCCCCGGAACGCAAGCCCCTAGCCCCGTCGGCCACACACCACAGCTAGCGGCCCGTCAGGAACGCGCGCCCGCGGCGTGGCGCCGCTGCAGCCCACTCTCAGGCTGCATCCCCGTCCGCTGGCGCCACGCTCCGGCAGGGAGTTCTACACTCGGCTGGGGCGGCCGTCACGCGGCCCTCCAGTCGCGCCGCTTGTGGTCAGCGCTCGGGTCGGTCCCGCACGCCTCGCCCAGGCCGCCGCAGGAGCTGGCGGCTTCGGGGCCTGGAGGGTTCCTCTCCCGCCGCGACCCCAGCGGACCGCCCCAAGACTCACCTCACCCATGCGGTGGGAGCCACTTCCGGGAGCTCACCGGGAGGCGCCCACTCGTGGGGACCACGACGCCCAGAATGCGCCGCGCTGTCCAGCAGCGCGCCCGCCCTCCGGGACCACAATTCCCAGAATGCGCTTCGCCGTCCCGCGGGCGCGCTGGCTGGGCGGAACCACAATGCTCAGGGGTCTAACGTTTCAAGCTCCGCAGCCCGTTAGCCGCCCTCCGGTCCTCCTGGATTACAAGCCCCAGAAAGCCCCGCATCCCCTCCTGCGCACCCTGGGGGTACGACGGTAGTTGCAGTGCGGGCGGGTAGTGGGCAGAAGGTTGGCCCACTGTGGGATTGTGGCGGACGTGAGTGGAGAGTTGGGCCAGAGGCTGTGCAGTAGGTGGAAGCGTGCACGGTGCGTGGGGGTGAGAGGTGACGGTGTCGGTGTCGGTGTGAGGGGTGTCTGCGTGTGTAGCATGTGTTGCTTTTTGTGACCATATACAGGTGATCGCACGTATTTGTCCTTTGTGGCTGTAGGTGCCCCACAGTCTAGGGTGAATGTGTCTTTTGCTGTGACCACGTGTGTGGATAGTTCAGGTGTGTGTAACTTGTGCTTGTGCTCTCTGTGTTAGTCACCATATGTGACAATCCTGCAGCACGCTGTGGCTGTCACATTGAGAGAGGGTGTCTGGTGGTGGTACCCAGGAGAGCCCGATACAGCAGGAGGGTCCCAGACTGTGTAGAATTGCTCTGTGATGGTGCAGGGACTGTGACTGTGATCGCGGATGTGACTGTGTGATAGCGTGGATGCCTGAATGTGTGACTGTATGTGAGAACATGTCCTCTGTGGAGAGTCTGAGCAGGAGACTCCGGCTGGTGGCGGAGGACAGGGTGGGTAGGGGCCTAGCCTGTGTGGTGAGGCTTTGAGGTTGGCCTGGCCCATGCTTACTGACCCCAGCCTGTGATCATGGCCCCTTCTCCTTGTCAGAACTTTGCCTGCAGCCAGAATGAGCACCTTGTGTCTTCCACAGATGTGCACTGAGCAGTAAGGGCCAGTGCCATCCCAGATGGGACCTGAAGACGACAGGCACCGCCTGCCTCTATGGAGTGGACGTTGTTGGGAAGGCAGACAGTAATCAAAGATGCAAAAACTGCTTCTGAGGAGGTGGCATCCTAGCTGAGTCCTGAATAGAGGGAAGAGGCAGAGTGTTTCAGTAGATGGAATGCTAATCCCAAGAGCCTGAGGCGGGTACAGGCAAGGAGGCCCAGCTGGAGTGGATTGAGGGAAGGACATAGCAAAGAATAGGGATGGAATTGGGAGGCCTGTGGGGGCCGATGGTGCAGAGCTTATGGGCCATGTGTGGACTTGGATGTCTACCCTGAGAGAGGTGGGAGCCATGGGAAGCCTTTGGCCAGAGAACTGTGCTTTGATTTAGCTCTTTGTAGGATTCCTCTGGCTGTTATAGGGGAAGTCTCCTGGGGTGAAGGTAGAGGCAGGGAGACCTAGGAGGTGAGTGCTGCTGGAATCCCGGGGAGCAGGGTAGGTTGGATCAGGATGGTAGAGGTAGAAGTATTGCTAAGTGGTCAGATACAGGTTTGTTTTGAAGACAGAACAGACAGGCTTGATGGGTTGAAGTGCTGCATCCAAGGGGAGAGCAAGGCTGGCCCAGGAGCCTGAGAGTGTTTTAGTTAGCTACAGCTGCCATAACTAAATACCACAGACTGGGTGGCCTACACAATAGACACTTATTTTCTCACAGTTCTAGAAGCTGGAAGTCCAGGATCAAAGTGTTGGCAGGGTTGGTTTCTCCAGAGGCTTCTCTCCTTGGCCACATTCTTGCTCTGTCATCATGTGGCCTTTCCTCTCGAGCACACCCCTGGTGTCTCTCCCAGTCACTGCATTAGGGCCCACCCATATGACTTCGTTTAATGTTTGCGCTCTCTTTAAAGGTCTCCAAATACAGTCACATTCTGGGATATACCAGGCATTAGGTTTAGGGTGTTAATGTGTGAATTTGGGTGGGACACAGTTCAGCATGTAATGGGATGAAGGGGCATTGGTATGAGTGTGGGGATACTTGCTGGGAGGCTTCTGAGGGTAGGGGAGAGAGGGCAACAGCCAGAGGAGACCCAGGTCCCAGGGAGTAACGAGCCTGGATGGACAGTAGGTGTGGGGTGACCTGGAAAGTCGACGGGAGCTTTCCTCAGGGCCTTCCTCTCTGTCCAGATTAGGAGTCTGTGCTGTTAGAGCAGAGAGGAGTCTTACCCTTTCTATGACCCGAGGCCGGGGCATCCTTGGTGCTTAGCACAGGTCAGAGCCCCAAGAAGAGTTGTGAAGAATGAATGGCAGAGTGACGGTATTCCATTCTTGAAGCTGCTTATCTGGATTCTGTCTTACTTTCCATCCTCACCGTGGCCCTTCCACTCCACATCCCAGACTTTGGAAGACACCTTTATGCTTATTCTCGGATTACTGGACCAGTGCTCTGGACCTCTGGGTTTTCCTGAATAGACACTCCTCTCCCTCTCTCTCTTTCTCATTTTCTCCCCAGAATTCAAACCCCATCTTTTATTCCTCTTAATTTGGCAGTTATGTCAGTCAGCTATTGGTCTGTAATGAACTGCTACAACAGTTCCCTGACCGACAGCAGTAAGCACTTTTTTCTCTCATGAGTCTAAGAATTGGCTAATCTGGGCTGGGCTGGGTTCCAGGCTATAGGTTGGGTCCATCTCTACTGTATTTGTCTTGTACGGCTTATAGGGCAAGTTTATCTCATGGTGATGGCAGAGATGCCTGCAGGCTTGAGGCCCAGGCTCAGAACTAACATACTAGCAACTCCACTCAGATTCTGTTGGCCAAAGCAAGTCACATGGCCACACCCAAAGTCAAGGAAGAGGCATCCATGCTGCCTTTAGTGAGAAGAACCACAAATATGGCCAAGGGTATATATACAAGGAGGGGTAGAGAACTGAACCGTTAATTCTGTCTACTTCATCAATACTTTTGTTTTTTTTTTCAGCTTAGAAAGTCAACGGAGTTGACATTTGTGATCTTGGTTTCTTTCAGATCAAGGACGGTGACCACAGAGCATATTCAAAGAGCTGCTGCAGTTCATCATGGCGGTAACAAGGAAGGTCATCAGAAAAGAGAGCTCACGGGGCTCTGCCTTCAAAGATGCTGATGCTACTGAGGAGACTTTTCTAGGTAAAAAAATTTTAAGAAAAGGTCATTCCCTAATAGACCTTTGGGGAATAGTCAATAGACTAGAATTTCCTAGTATGGGGAGAGGTTATAGGCAATAAAGTTGTGAGAAGTGGGGGATGTCTAGGTGGCTCAGTCACTTAAGTGTCTGCCTTTGGCTCAGGTCATGATCCCAGGGTCTGGGATCAAGTCTCGCATGGGGCTCCTTGCTCAGCGGGGAACCTGCTTCTCTCTCTGCCTGCTGATCCTCCTGCTTGTATTCTCTCTCTGACAAATAAATGAATAAAATTTTTTTTTAAACAGTTGTGAGGAGTGTCAGGATACCTTCCAGCTCTATAAAAAAATAGAGCGTTGCTGTGGAAAAGAAACCACACATGTTAGGTGCACATGGAGGAAACTTTGAGCACATGCCAGAGGCAGTTGTGTCCTAGGCTGCCTGTGTGGACAGGAGTCCCTGCAGGTTCAGCTTGTATTGGAAGAGTTTCAGGCAGCACTTGGCCCTCCCTGTGCACAAGAGGACTCACCCTGGGAAAAAGCCCTATCCATGTAGCACCTGTCCATGTAGCACCCGTGGGAAAGTCTTTCAGTGCTGGTCTAACCTCATTGATCACCAGAGGATCCATACTGAAGTGAAACCCTATGAATGCCACGAGTGTAGAAAAGTCTTCCTTGCCTGGTATATAGTGTACTAAAAAGTACACCAGAGGACCCACCCCAGAGGGAAGTGGTACGAATGCAAGTAGTGTGGCAAAGCCCTTCCAAGGAGCTTGGACCTGCGAAAGAGCCCTGGTGGCTGTGCTGTCTCCATGCCCCACGTTATCTCCCATCGTCCAGAAGGCCTAAGGCATGTCCTCTCTCTCATCTTACACCTACACTCTCATTGCTTCCCTCCCTGCTGCCAGTTTGCCCTTTTACCTGGTTCTCTTTCCATATTCTTTTCCCTTTAAAAATTAACTCCCTTCTGGGACGCCTGGGTGGCTCAGTTGGTTGGACGACTGCCTTCGGCTCAGGTCATGATCCTGGAGTCCCGGGATCGAGTCCCGCATTGGGCTCCCAGCTCCATGGGGAATCTGCTTCTCTCTCTGACCTTCTCCTCACTCATGCTCTCTCTCACTGTCTCTCTCTCAAATAAATAAATAAAATATTAAAAAAAAATTAACTCCCTTCTTTTTATTTTTTTTATTTTTTATTTTATTTTATTTTTTTTTAAAAGATTTTATTTATTTATTTGACAGAGAGAAATCACAAGTACACTGAGAGGCAGGCAGAGAGAGAGAGAGAGAGAAGGAAGCAGGCTCCCTGCTGAGCAGAGAGCCCGATGCAGGACTGGATCCCAGGACCCTGAGATCATGACCTGAGTCGAAGGCAGCGGCTTAACCCACTGAGCCACCCAGGCGCCCCAACTCCCTTCTTTTTAAACTATAGCTCACATACCTCAAGTTCATCCTTCTAAAGTGTGCAGTTCACTTTTTTTTTTAAAAGATTTTATTTATTTATTTGACAGAGAGAGATCACAAGTAGGCAGAGAGGCAGGCAGAGAGAGAGAGGAGGAAGCAGGCTCCCTGCTGAGCAC
>NC_081573.1:12908509-12918771 GCF_022355385.1 Mustela nigripes | reverse complement strand
CTGAGCAGGGAGCCCAATGTGGGGCTCAATCCCAGGACCCTGGGATCATGACCCAAGCTGAAGGCAGAGACTTTAACCCACTGAGCCACCCAGGCGCCCCTGCAGTTCACTTTTTATTTTTTTTAATTTTAATTTTAATTTTTTTCAAAGATTTTATTTATTTATTTGACAGAGAGATCACAAGTAGGCAGAGCAGCTGGCAGAGAGAGAGAGAGGGAAACAGGCTCTCCGCCGAGCAGAGAGCCTGATGCGGGGCTCAATCCCAGGACCCTGGGATCATGACTTGAGATGAAGGCAGAGGCTTAACCCACTGAGCCACCCAAGCGCCCCTATTTTTATTATTTTTTAAGGATTCTATTTATTTATTTGACAGAGAGAGAGATCACAAGTAGGTAGAGAGGCAGGCGGGGGAGGGGGAAGCAGGCTCCCTGCTGAGCAGAGAGCCCATTGTGGGCTCAATCCCAGGACCCTGAGACCATGACCTGAGCTAAAGGCAGATGCTTAACCTCACTGAGCTACCCAGGCGCCCCATGCAGTTCACTTTTTAATATATTCGCAAGGTTGTGCAAATACCACCCCTGTCTAATTCCAGAAGGCCTTCCTCACCCCAAAAACAAACCCCATATCAATTAGCAGTTACTCCCTATTCTCCCATCCCCAGCCTCTGACAGCCATTAATCTGCTTTCTGCCTCCATAGATTTGCCTGCACTGGTATTTTGTGCACATGGCCCCTTCTCGTTTTCTCACCACTGGTAGACACACCACAGGGGTCCTAATCCAAGAAATCCTGTGAATTGTACTGAACTGGGATTTGGCCTGTGAATTGTACTGAACCAGTGGGTGGCACTGGTTGCCCTCATCTCCTTGGGTCTATCCAGCACTGAACTGGGATTTGGCCTGTGGATGGCACTGGTTGCCCTCATCTCCTTGGGTCTTCTTGGCCTCCCCTGTGCTTTTTTTTTTTCTGCCTTTTGTTGTCAAAGGAACAGCCCCAGGATGCTCAGCCCCAGTAATCATAACAAGAGACCACATTTTTATTGGGCCCCTTTTGTGCACCAGGCACTCTCTGGGTGGTTCTGGTTAATCCAGTTTCCCGGCTCTGCTGTGGCCATCCCTTTCTGCACCACCGAAAGCTTTACCTCTGGCAGCTGCTGCTTTTTTTTTTTTTTTTTTTAAGATTTTATTTATTTATTTGAGAGAGAGACAGAACAGGAGAAGGGAGAAGGTCAGAGGGAGAAGCAGACTCCCCATCGAGCTGGGAGCCCAATGTAGGACTCGATCCTGGATCATGACCTGAGCCGAAGGCAGTCACTCAACCAACTGAGCCACCCAGGTGCCCTACCTCTGGCAGCTTCTGCTTTCCAGCTTTTTTTCTGCTTTTCAGGCTCCCCGCTGAGCAGAGAGCCCGATGTGGGACTCGATCCCAGGACCCTGAGATCATGACCTGAGCCGAAGGCAGCGGCTTAACCCACTGAGCCACCCAGGCGCCCATGCCCAGGGCCATTCTGTGGGTACCATTCTGCTTCTGTGTGGTGCTGTGCCAGCCTCTGCCCTGACTGTCAGATCCCATAAGAGCTGGGTGTTTCCCACCTGGCGCCCTCTCCCCCGGCAGGGCTGTTCATGCCAGCTGTTTGTGGCACTTCTTTCTCATCACCCAACCTCAGCCACTCTGTAACCGTCACTGACCTGCCTCAGGTGGAAGGTGCTTCCTGGTGGAACGACACTCACACTGCACATAACTTTCTCTCCAAGTTAACATGTTCATGCCGGGAGGCGTTTGCCATCCCCATTTCGCAGACAAGAACGTGAGGCAGGGAATAAAGACCCAGAGTGCCTTGGGGTCATGCTGGACTTCAAACCCATGGAGCTGGATTTAGCTGGTTCTTAGGCCTGACCTCCCTGCAGGAAGGAAGCAGCCTTTGCTGAGAGCTGGCCCGTCCCTCCTTGTACCTCCACCTTGCTGCCAGGACACAGTCCCTGTTTTTACAGGGGCTGAGTGGGGGGTCTGTGGCAAGCCCGCCCCATCTCCCTGGTTCACTTACTTATTCCGTCCCAATTTTGTCCCAGACACATGCCAGGGGATGGGTCTATGGAGGCACCTCAAACAGGTGTGTGCTGAAGGGGCTCTGGGTCCAGAGTGGGCTCTGAACAAGGACATGGACAATGACAACACAATGTTCATACTGCCACGCGGGACATGAGGGGAAGACAGGTTGCTTCTAATTCAGCCAGTGAGGAGGGGCCCTGGAGCTGATGCTGAGGACAGGAGACCAAACCAAGCTGGGTTTGGACAACACAGGGATGACTGGAAATGAACTCAAAAAGATGAGGTATGGTGGGTGAGTGCAGGGGCTTCAAGGCCAGGTCACATCCTGATGGCCACAGAGAACCCCTGAGTGAAGCTGTGTGGGAAATTGAAAGGCTCACACCTGTGATGGGATGAAGGAATGGCTCCAGCAGGCACGTAACCAACATCTAGACTAAGCAGTGGCTTGCCAGCTCCTACTTTCTGCCTTTACCTAAGTCAGCTGATGGTTCAACCTGCTTCTTCAGGTGGGACCCAATCACCCCACCATTTCTCAGTCTCAAGAGAACGGCAAATTCTAGAGCTGCCTCCTTATAGTAAATACCCCTTGCATATGCTGAAAGGGATGGAGGGACTGTTCCCTCTCTGTCCCCATCTGCTAACTCATATATTTTTATCCTGAAAAGTGAGTGGCTTCTAGCCGAGGTCCTCTGGCAATGGTTTAACCTCTCAAAATCTCAGCTCCTTGGGGCGCCTGGTGGCTCAGTCAGTTAAGCGTCTGACTCTTGGTTTCAGCTCAAGTCATGGTCTCGGGGTCATGATTGGGCCTTGTGTCAGTCTCCATGATCAGCACAGTCTGCTTGGGATTGTCTCCTCTACCCCTACCCTCCTCAAATAAGTAGGTCTTAAAACAACAACAGTAACAAGAACAACAACTCAGCAACTTGTCGCTAAAGTGGGGATAAAAATATCTGCATCCTAGGGGTGCTGAGAGGATGAATGGAACAATGGGTGTAAGTGCTTACAAGTGCTAAGGTCTTACGTGAATGTCACCGGCTCAAATGATTTTAATGAAATCCTTGTGTTGAAACTGATGAATGACACACAATGTCTTTTTTAAAGACTGCAACTTTTGGCACCTGGGTGGATCAGTCATTAAGCATCTGCCTTCAGCTCAGGTCATGATCCCAGGGTCCTGGGACTGAGTCCCACGTTGGGCTCCCTGCAGGGAGCCTGCTCTTCCCCCTCCTGCTCCCCTTGCTTGTGCTCTGCTAAATAAATAAATTAAAATAAAATAAAATACCAGGACTGTGACACACCACATTTCAGCATTACAAACCTTACTTTCTGGCTGAAGGAAAAAACAAAACCATATGGCCAGAGTTAATACAAGGCACCAACAACTGAAAAAGCATCTTCCTTTTTTTTTTTTTTTAATTTTTTAAATATTTATTGGGGCACCTGGGTGGCTCAGTGGGTTAAGCCTCTGCCTTTGGCTCAGGTCATGATCTCAGGGTCCTGGGATTGAGCCCCGCATCAGGCTCTCTGTTTGGCAGGGGCTCTCTGCTTGCCTCACTGCCTACTTGTGATCTCCCTCTCTGTTAAATAAATAAAATCTTAAAAAATAAATAAAAGCAAGGATGGGGGCTTCTGGGTGGCTGTTTTTTGCCAGATGTTTTGTGCACTTCTGTGATTTGTGACGTTTGTGTATGTGTGTGTGTCCGTATCCTGTCTTAGTTCATGCCCAGTCTTCTCTCTCATGGAAATGTTCTCATACTCTAAAATAAATGCATCTTAAAAAAGTAATATTACGGGGTGCCTGGATGGCTCAGTGTGGTTAAGCCTCTGCCTTCAGCTCGGGTCATGATCTCAGGGTCCTGGGATCGAGTCCCAAATCGGGTTCTCTGCTCAGCAGGGAACCTGCTTCTTCCTCTCTCTCTGTCTGCCTCTGCCTACTTGTGATCTCTCTCTCTTTGTGTCAAATAAATAAAATCTTAAAAAAAAAGATTTATTTATTCACTTAAGGGAGAGAGGATGTGCACTCTTTAAAGTGGATAAAAGCTCAACTGACTGAGCTAACCAGGTGCCCTGAAAAAGCATTTTTTTAAGTTTCATGTTTTTTGGTTTTTGTTTTTAATTTCATTTTTGCCTTGGCAAAACCTGAAACGACTGTTCCAGACCTGCTGGGACCATAGTCTCTCCGACCACCTAGTGGACATCTGTGGGAACCTGCATGATGGAGCATGGGAGGGGCTGTTGCTCCCCTTGAAGGCTACTCTGGCTTTCTCACCTAACTGGCTGACCCTGCAGCAAGACGTGTATGATGGCAAGGGGCTGCTCTGCACCGGCCCGGGGTTGTTGATCCTCCCGGCGCCCTCTGCAGAGGAGAAACACCACACCAAAGACGACGGGTCGCCGCCATGTTCGGTGTGCGCCCAGGTCACTGAGGGATAAGCACGGGAAGAGCTGCCGAGGGTCTTCTGATACCCGCTGCACTCACGTGGTGTCCCCTCGGAAAGGATTTTCCGGTGCCAGGCTAGAGATCTGCCTGGGCTGAAGACTTTCTCACATTTGTGACACTTAAAGGGCTTCTGTCCAGCGTGAACCCTCCGAGGTGGAAGGAGGGCCGCAGGCTTGCGGACCGTCTTCCAGCTCAGGCAGCGCATGCAGGGCCCGGCGCCCGCATGGACGCACCGGCGCTGCATGAGGTGTGTGCCACAGCTGAAGGCTTTGCTAGCTCATCAGGAAGCCAGGAAGAGAGGGCTCACCAGAACCAGCCCTTTGGGCACCCTCATCTTGCACTTCCAGTCTCCAAAACTGTGAGGGATAAATTTGTTGATTAAGCCACACGTTTCACAGTATTTTGCTCTAGGAACCTAAGCAGATTAAGACGCAGTGATGCCTCATCCCTTCCCAAAGCACTCAGGTTTGTGGTCTTAGAGTGACAGCTGGATGGCCCCTGTCAGCCCCCAACAAAGCCATCTGTCACACCTGTGTGGTCTACATCCACTTTAGGGCTGGGCAGCAGAGGCTTGGAGGATGTGATGGCATCCAAGACCAGCCACATGTGCTCTGGGACCAGTAAGTGTCCCCAGCCTGGACTTTTTGCCCCACGGCAGCACCCTGAGACCATAGAAACAATCCCTCTGCCTTTGTGTGGCTGTCTCCCTGGGGAACCCATGAATAAAGGGCCTGTCAGCAGACACCACCAATTTCAGAGGAACTACTCACCATCAATACTCAAAGCCCCGAACCACCTTTCTAAATGCTGTTCAGTGCCCCCATTCACTCATTTACCCATTAACATCTTCCAGGTGTCAGCATACGCTAGTTCCTGCTCTGTCCTTTTCCTGGAAGTTGGCTGGTAAACAGGGTGACCATAAAGAGCCTGTGTCCCAGATCGGTCCAGGCATGGATTTCCTGCAAGGTGCCCTAGACTGACAGGCTCACTCAGCCCCATCCTGGAGTGAAGGGAGAAGGAGAGGAAGAGGAGGAAGAGAGCCCTGGTCACTGATGAAGGGGCCCTGCCCCAGGACTCATGCTCCTTGGGAGCTGTGGCTCCATTCCAGTGGCGAGTGGTCGAGCACCAGAGAAACAAGAATAGAAAGGAGGATGCCTGCTGAGACGAGTGACATTTCTGGAAACTCACGTGGAAGGCATCTGCTGGCAATGCAGTATCTTGGGCCTTGGGCTTGTCTTCCTTGATGCTCCCCTGAGAAGGAAGAGCTGGGGGAGGGGAGCGGATGTGAGGGAGGCCAGATCTGCCCTCAGGCCCCAGAGACCCAAGCCCCAAAGTCCCCTCACCTCATATCCCTCCCCTTGCCAGCCCCTAGACTCTTTCCCAGGGGCTCTGGCCCTCCTGGTCCAGACCCTCCCACAGGTGTTTCCTTTTGCACTGCTCGCCCTGGGTCTGTTCCCTCCTGCTTATCCTCCAGAACTTGACTGAACCATAGCCCTCAACATTAACTACATACCAGTAGTTAATGGCATTATGATGGGGGCACCTTTCATAGGCTTGCTTGATTCTCATTCTGTCCCTATGAGGGATAGTTAGAACCGACACTACCTGACCCATTTTATAGGAAGGAAACTGAGGCATCGAGGGGTAAGATGTTTGCTGCAGTTGAACTTTTCCATGGAGGCACCCCCACTCTTGTCCCCATCCATGACCAGCCAAGATAGTGAGTCCTGTGTCCACATAGACAGATGGGGTGACCCACACACCCCAGAATTAGTCTGGGGATGTGACAGCCTACCTGGACTCTTGTAAAGGGATCTACATAGCCACCATGGGTCCACAGTGACCTAGAAGATGATAAATACTTGGAGTACGAAGCCCTGGACCCACAGCTCCACTGTGAGCCACTAACAGGCCATATCCCTGCTCTGGGCCAATTTCTTCCTGGGTACAAAAAGCACAGGCTCCAGGGAGGATGGATGGCATTATGTCTTAGACAGTCTCTGTGAAATAAAACATAACATAGGACCACCGCATGGTGTCCTTGCTGCCAGAAGCCACACCACCTTTACATCCTTCATCTTGTCCTGGCTCCTACGCTGGGCCAGGGGTCACTGAGGTCAGGGCCCCAAAGAAAGCAGCCCTCTGATATGATCCTTGGAGGCTGGGCCTCAGACCCCTCCCTCGAAAACGGGGGACTATCTCTGAGCCAAGATCAAGTTCCTGAGAGCAGCCGCAGCTGCCTGTGTTGCAGCTCCATGCCATCCCCAGGGCGCTAACTTCTCAAGGGTTGGCTGTGCAATTCTGGCCAAGTGCCCTAACACGAGGAAAAAGATGTACTATCATCACTGTTTTACAGGAAGGGACGGGAGGCCAGAGAGAGGTTAAATCAAGGATACAAAGCAAGTGATGGGTGAGGATCTGAACCCACACAGTGATACTTGAGTCTGTGGTTTCAAAAAGATATATTTTTAGTAGATGCATAAATGCTCAGTTGAATGAGGTTTTTTTTTTAAGATTTTATTTATTTATTTGACAGAGAGAGAGGCAGGCAGAGAGAGGGGGGAGGAGGCCCCCCGCCGAGCAGAGAACCCAATGCAGGACTCGATCCCAAGACCCTGAGATCATGACCTGAGCCAAAGGCAGAGGCTTAACCCACTGAGCCGCCCAGGAGCCCCATAGTTGAATAGGTTTTGACCAATCAACACAACTGTATAGCCACTGTCCAGATCAAGCTCTAGAACTTTTTGTGAGGATGAAAATGTTCTGGAGCTATACTGTCCAATTGATCCGCCATCAGCTCCAAGTGGCTCCCAAATGGTAGAAACACAGGTGGTGTGACTGAGAAACTGGATGTTTAATTTTTTTTTAAAAGATTTTATTTATTTATTTGACAGAGAGATCACAAGTAGGCAGAGAGGCAGGCGGAGAGAGAGGAGGAAGCAGGCTCCCCTCCAAGCAGAGAGCCCAATGCGGGGCTCGATCCCAGGACCCTGAGATCATGACCTGAGCCGAAGGCAGAGGTGTAACCCACTGAGCCACCCAGGCGCCCCCTGGATGTGTAATTTGAAGTTTAACTGATTTACATTTTTTAAAATATTTTATTTATTTATTTATTTGACAGAGATCGCAAGTAGGCAGAGAGAGAGGAGGATGCAGGCTCCCTGCTGAACAGAGAGTCCGATGTGGGGCTCAACCCCAGGAACCTGGGACCATGGCCTGAGCAGAAGGCAGAAGCTTTAACCCACTGAGCCACCTGATTTACATTTTATTTTTTTATTTTTTAAATATTTATTTATTTGACAGACAGAGATCACAAGCAGGCAGAGAGAGAGGAGGAAGCGGGCTCCCTGCTGAGCAGAGAGCCCGATGCGGGGCTCGATTCCAGGACCCTGAGATCGTGACCTGAGCCGAAGGCAGAGGCTTCAACCCACTGAGCCACCCAGGCGCCCCCTGATTTACATTTTAATATCTCCATGAAGCTCTTAGCTACCATTCGGACAGCTCACACTAGGACTTTCAGCACCGTGGACAGCTCCTGCCCCGCATCTGCCCCAGCGTGACTGCTACTGGGATTTCTGGCAACACACAATTTGTGCCTATTCTTGAACTTCATTCACACAAAGTAAATTATATGCTGTGTAATAGTTTGTAGTATCTGCCCTATGCTTTCAGGTTTACGGACAGCACTGGCAGCAGACTCCTGTCAGGATGCCTCTACAGGGACTGTCTGGGGACAAAGTGAGATACAGATAGGAAAGTACTCTGAGGGAAAAGCAATAGTCCCAGCCGTCCTGAATTCAAGTCCTATGAGACTCCAAGGAGTGAAGGGCTCATGGGAGGCCCTGATGTACCAGGTGCCCACCCCTTCCTCCCAGTGTCATTCCTAGACTGGAAAGAGTGAACATGAGGGGTAAGTGGAATCTGTCATACCTAAGATCAAATCCATCTCACCACTCTCTGCTGGGTGATCTTGGGTTGCTCAGTTCACCTAAGGCCTAGGTTTTCTATCTGTAAAACTGAGTAATCGTATCTTTTGCAGAAAGGTGACTGTTCACTCATTCATTTAACAAATATGCCATGGGGGTGCCTGGGTGGCTCAGTGGGTTAAAGGCTCTGTCTTCGGCTCAGGTCATGATCTCAGGGTCCTGGGATCGAGCCCCGCATCAGGCTCTCTGCTTGGAGGGGAGCCTGCTTCCTCCTCTCTCTCTGCCTGCCTCTCTGCCTACTTGTGATTTCTCTCTGTCAAATAAATAAAGTATTTAAAAAAAATTAAAAACAAACAAACAAACAAACAAATATGCCATGGACGGTGCACCACACCATGAAATTTATAGTCTGTGATGAATGGGAATGCTAAACAAAACAAAACAAAACAACATAATGTAGGTGTGTTTGGCACCTGTTTTGAATTAAGTGACCAGGGAGGGCCTCTGAGGTAGTATCTAAGCTTAAATGCTATTCAGTGCCCAGAGGCTGGGCAAAGGGTGAGCCCTGGAAACAGGCAGGAGTCAGGTTATGCAGGGCCCAGAAAGCATGGGAAGAAGTGTGGCTTTGGTCACATCAGGGTTTAGCAAGTCAGTCCCACAGCCCATTTCTGTAGAGACTGTGAGCTAAGAAGAGTTTTTCCATTTTTAAGTGGTTGGGAGGGAAAAATCATCAGAAGATTAATGTTACATGAAATTCAGATTTCAGTATTCGATAAAGTTCTGGATTTCATCAGGGGAAAAAAACACATGGGTATGTGTTTTCTCTCTTGTTAGATTAAGTACCTACCTGACATCTTGGGTTTTGCCTCTTGGCCTACGAAGTTGAAATGTTAGCTACCTAGTATTTACAGGGTGAGTTTGCCAATGCTGCTGTGACAACCAGGGCAGGGATAGAAGGCTTAAGGGAGAGGTGGCCTCACCATTCAGGGTTTAAAAACCTCTCTGGTGTGGTGCGGAGAGCAACAGAGGCAGGAAGGGGAGGCAGGAGACCCGTGAAGAGGGGGTCGTCTGGACTAGGCTGAGGATGGCAGGGCAGCAGAATGAGGGCAGCAGGGCATATTCTGAGGGAAAATCTGGTTTCTGAAAATGTCCAGCCCTGTGACTACCACCCTGACATGTGCCTCACCTGGCTCCTCAGGCTCCTGCCTGGCCCTCTGCTCTGTCTCTTGGCTGCTTGACCTCAGCAGCTACAGGATAGGGACCATGTGGTCTTAGTCCCAGACAGAGATCCCAGGTTGTGGGTGAGTCTTGCAAAGATGGATTCCAGTTCCCAGAGCTACTGCCTCCTCCCATCTACTCCCATACATCGGTCAGACTTCTGGCTTTCACTTCAGGACTCAGGGCTGGGATTCTGGAAAATGAAATACTGCTGGATGAGCGAAGGCACCAGGGAGCACATGTGGCCATACACATGAGCTTTCCTGGGAAAGACCCAACTGCCTCCTTCCTCCAAATGGAAAACATATGTCCACACAAAAATCTGTATGTTCACAGTACCATTATTTGGGTAAACAAACTGTGGTATAGCCACACAATGGATTATTATTCAGCTATTAAAAATTTTTTAAATTTAATGAAATACTGATATATGGCACAACATGTATTTTAAAAACATTTTGCTCAGTGAAAGAAGCCAGACACAAAAAAGCCACATACTGTTATGATCCCATTTATATCTCATGTCCAGAACAGAGGTAGATTAACAGAAAGTAGATTAATGGTTGTCAGGGGCTGGAGAAAAGGGGAATGGGAGTGACGGCTAAGGGGTACAGGCCACAGGCACACACC
>NC_081573.1:12875269-12903509 GCF_022355385.1 Mustela nigripes | reverse complement strand
GAGCCCCGCATTGGGCTCTCTGCTCGGCAGGGAGCCTGCTTCCTCCTCTCTCTCTGCCTGCCTCTCTGCCTACTTGTGATCTGTCAAATAAATAAATAAAATCTTTAAAAAAAAAAAAAGGATTCCAATTTTCTAAACACAACAATACTATAAATATATTTTTTGTGTGTATAAGATCTAGTGTACACTACATGTATATGTGTGTATTTTTAAGAAAAAGTTACAGGAAAATTAACAAAATCTTAATGGTAGTGACCATCTCTGGGTAGAAGTATGAGGAATTAAATTTTACTTTTGTGCATTTTCCACATTTGCAGTGAAGAACTTACATCACTTTTACAAACTGATAAAACCTGGTATTCTGTAGTTTACTGTAACCTCCCCTGATGAGTTTACTTGACTGTTTCAAGATATCTATATGGAAATGAGTAGGAATATTATGTCTAGAAAATGTAACCTGAAATGAGAAATAAAAAATTTGTAAAGGTCTCTGTTGTCTGGAGAGGAAGGCAAGTGACAAACTTGTTTCCACCTTATCCACTGAGGCCACTGTAACCTCAGCTCACCCAGCAAATACTGAGGCTGTGAAAACATGACCCTTCAGGAGCTGCCATTTTGGGGACCAAGGTGGAAGGAAAGGGGCAACTGCAAGCCTGGCTTCTAGAGCTGTCTAGAGCCGTGAAGTTACTGCTGGGTGTCCACTCGCCAGAGGGCAATGATAGGTGGAACACTCCCAAATCTGTACCCCACACAGCAGGCAGGAGGAATGGTCAAAAGTGGGGCTTATCCATGTTTTACAATATCCATGGTAAAATGCTAAAATTTAGATTACTCAGAAAATGAGATTCTCGGGGAGCCTGGGTGGCTCAGTGGGTTGAGCCTCTGCCTTCAGCTCAGGTCATGATCTTAGGGTCCTGGGATCGAGGCCCCGCATCGGGCTCTCTGCTCAGCGGGAAGCCTGCTCCCACCAACCTGCTTGCCTCCCTGCCTACTTATGATCTCTCTCTGTCCAATAAATAAAATCTTAAAAAAAAAAAGGTCAGGGACGCCTGGGTGGCTCAGTTGGTTAAGCAGCTGCCTTCGGCTCAGGTCATGATCCCAGCGTCCTGGGATCGAGTCCCACATCCGGCTCCTTGCTCTGCAGGGAGCCTGCTTCTCCCTCTGACTCTGCCTTCCACTCTGTCTGCCTATGCTCGCTCTCGCTCACTCTCTCTCTGACAAATAAATAAATAAAATCTTTAAAAAAAAAACAAAAGGTCAAAAAATTACTTGGAAACATTTGTGTATAAATCAATAATATCACTTGTTAAAATCGAAGACATGGAATTGTTAGTAGAGACTTCATCAATTTAGTATCTGGAAAAAGTTGGTTGTAGTGCTGGGTATGGTTTCTCCACCTTGGCATATCTGTGGCTAGATAATTCTTTGTTGGGGGCCTGTCCTGGGCAATACAGGATGTTGAGCAGCATTCTCTACCCACTAGCTGCTATGTGGCACCCCTCTGTTCTGCCAGTTAGGATAACGAAAAAGTCTTTAGACATCACCAAATGTCTCCTGGAGGACAAATCTACCCCGACTGTTTCAAGGCAATGGCTTTCAGTAGGAGCTGTGACACCCCCAGGGAATGTAGTAGAATTTCACGGGGGCTTTTCTGGTCATTGATCTGGCCATGAATGCAGCCGACATGTACATGGGGGCCACATGTGCACTAATGACTGTGACATGCAGAACAGGCCCCTGCAGACCCTGTATGTATATATGTGTGAAACAACGAGTTTGAAATGAGATCCTAAGTCAACTTCACATATTAACTCCTGCATGCTTAGAATTTTATACAGAATTTTCCAGAAATGCAGTGGCATTTTGTTTTTTTCGACTTTTTCAAGAGTTAGTCACCACTTAAGAAAATCACATCCCATACAGGAATGCCCATCACGGTATTTCTATGGCCAACATTATATATCCCATATACCAGATGACAACAGCCAACACCCCAGCTGTATAGGCATAATGGCTCACATAGTCACATGGAAAGATACTGCACCCACTTAGTACATGTTGCTCTACCTTAATTACTTTTGTTTTAATTATGCTCTACAAAAAGGGACTGTAGATCGATTTTCTACAGTACACGTGTGTAGGTTACATTACCTGTGAATTCATTTTGGAGTAATAGAGGAACAGTAGAAAATATCTATGGTTAAAAGGGGCACTGGGCTTGACAGATTTGAGAACCATCAAACTCAGGTATTTGCAAAGCACCATTTTCTTAAGAAATCAGAGGTCACCTTAGACATTTCTACCCCCAGTCCCCCTTTCCATGAATGCACTGTGTGGACTTACGACAGTTTTGTACCTGTGGTTCAAAAGTCATCCGTAGAGCTCCTCTCCTATGAGGAGTCTCTAATGTCGAATAACACGGAAGCACCCATGGAAGACTCTTCAACCCCAATAACGTGAACTGGGTTTTTCTCTTGCATGATTTCATGGATGTCGAATAATGCAAGTGCCCGGCTCGCAGGCTGTCCTGCCTTTGTTCCGCCCCCAGAGTTCTCACTTGAGTGTGTGTGCTGATGGCGGCCAGGGTGAGAGCTCCGGCTGAAGGACTGCTCAAGCCGTCGCCGGTTCCTTCCCTGGGGCTCCTCTCTGGTATGAGTTATCTGGTGTCGGATGAGGTGCGAGCTCTGAATAAAACATTTCCCACAATGATTACACTTGAAAGGCCTGTCGCTTCGGTGAGCTCTCTCCTCTGGATTCAAAGGTGGGTCACAGCTGAGGGCTTCTGTCCATTCGTGCTTTGTTAGACCTGGAGTCTGCTCAAAGAATAGCCGCTGGCGGCACTCGTAGGGCTTCTCCCCAGCATGCTTCCGCTGATGCTGGGCCAGAGAGGAGCTGTGTCTGAAGCCCTTCCCACAGTGGTTGCACTCATATGGCCTCTCCTCTGTGTGTGTCCTCAGATGCAGAAACAGGCAAGTGGTCCGTGAGAAGGATTTCCCACACACGCTACACGTGTATGGCTTCTCTCCAGTGTGTGTCCGCTTGTGCCGGCCCAGGGATGAATTCTGGTTGAAGGCCCGCCCACAGTCCTGACATTCATAAGGTTTCTCTCCGGTGTGAATTCTCCGGTGGACTGTAAGGTGTGTGCTATGGCAGAAAGACTTCCCACACTCAGCACACTTATAGGGCTTGTCTCCTGTGTGGATTCGCTCATGCTGAACCAGGGAGGAGTTCTGGCTGAAGGCTTTCCCACATTCTTTGCACATATAAGGTCGTTCTCCCGTGTGAATCCTCTTATGCACTGTGAGATGTGCGTTGTGGTTAAATGACTTCCCGCAGTCTGTACATTTGTAGGGTTTATCCTGTACCTGGCTTCGTGTGAGTTCCGTAACTGGAATGGCTTGACCAGAAGTTTTGCTACAGTCACTGCTGTCACACGGCTCTTTTCCTGAGGACCCAGTCTGCTGACTGATTAAACTTGAGTTATGTTCCGAGTTTATAACCTGTGAGTCATAAGCACAGAGATATTCTCGCCCAGAAACCTCTGGGGATGCATTTAGGTTTGAGTTCAGGACACCATTTTCCCCAAGTCTGAGACTTTCATAGCTTTTATCTTGAATTGGTGCTTCCTTGAGGCTAAATTCCAACTGGCTCAAATTATCCTGTTCTTTCTCAGGCAACTTCACCTGGCCCTCACATTTCCAGTCTTCCCTTAATATGGTGGGATAGGAAGCATTCCTCAGGAAGCCTTCCCTTTCGGTGACACAGGATGGCTCCATCTTAGGAAGGCCATGCTCCTTGGGTGGCGTGTGGCTTTCAGGTCCAGACTCCCAGCCTAAAAGAATACCAAAGAGCTCTGAGGGAGTTGATGGAAAAAACACAGAGAGGGTGTCAGGCCCTCCTTTCTAACCTCCCTATTGCTGCTGAAGGGTAGATGAATGTGACACAGTCCCAACCAAGGAGACCCCAATGGATGAAATCTGGTATTCTGATAGAAGGGGACAATATAACTGGCACTATTCTTCCTGCTTCTCTCTTCCTCTGCCTGAAGCATTGATGTGATGGCAGAGCTGCTGCAGCCATGCCACAACCCAATGAAAAGCCAGAAGAATCAGAACCATCAGCCCTGGCACCACTGGAATGTTGAACCAGAGGCAGCAGCAGTCGCTCTGTAGAAAAAAAATGTTTCTGTTTTTGAGCTTCTCTAGCCCAGTTTTCAGAGATTTACAGAGGAACACAATCCTTTTTGTTAAGAAAACAGAAGGGTGGGGCGCCTTCTGTGGGTTAAAGGCTCTGCCTTCAGCTCAGGTCATGATCCCAGGGTCCTGGGATAGAGCCCTACATCATGCTCTCTGCTCAGCAGGGAGCCTGCTTCCCTTCCTCTCTCTGACTGCCTCTCTGCCTACCTGTGATCTCTGTCTGTCAAATAAATAAATAAAATCTTTAAAAAGAAAAAAGAAGGGTGTGGAGAATAGGTTTATAGAATATGGACATGAAAGAATAAAACAGAGAAGATGGAGGGCAAGTTCACACATTAGAAATGATCTTGTGGCGGGGCGCCAGTCAATAGACCATGTAACTCTTGATCCTGGGGTTGTGAGCTCAAGCCCCATGATGGGTGTAGAGATTACTTTAAAATAACATCTTAAAGAAAGAAAAAAAGGAAAAGGAAAAAGAAACGATCCTATGGAAAGGGCATGCTCAGATGGCTGCTGAGAGGGAATATGAGAGAGAGGAAGGGGAGGGATTCTGCCCACTGGAGAAGAGGCAGATGGGGAACATAGGTGAGGAAAACAGAGAGTACAGGAGCAGCGTGCAGACCTTCTGTTCAGAAAAGAGCTAACTGAGCAGGCCTGAGGCTGCCATCCTTAGAAAGGCCAGCTTTTGAGATTGGCCCTGGGCTAGGTATGGAAATTTGTATATCATTCTAACCGATAAGAGTAGTTCACTGTGCCCAAACTGTGCCAACAGTATGTTTTATGGTGAACAGCTGCTTTCTCCTAGAAGTCTAGCATCTTGGTCTGTACCAGGCACAGGATGCCTATGGTCAGCCCCCAATGAAACCATCTGGCATTGAGTGTCTAACAAGCTTCCCTGGCAGCTAAGATTTCTCATGTGTTGTCCCAGCTCATGGCTGGGGAAGTTAAGCATGTCACATGTGCCTCCACTGGGAGAGAACTCTGGAGTCTTGGCTGCTTCTGGACTTCACCCCATCAGCCTTTTCTTCCCGCTAACTTTCCTCTAGGTTCTTTCACTGGATCTTTGGGTGGTGCTGGGCACCTTGACACACCACTCTTTCCAACCAGCACATCTGCCATCTCCTCCTGGGAGTCTCCCCCTGGGCTGCTCCCCTTAGGGGTTGCCATTTGGCAGATCTCACCTGGATAGTAACCCTGGGCAATTCCTCTCTCTGCTGCCCATAGCTCGGTGCCTTGCTCCAGCTGGGAGATGACTTCAGGTTTTGGAAGCTCAGGTCCTGGAAAAAGGGAAAGAAACAGAATATGTGAATCTGCTAAAAAGAGAGAAAGAACCAGCTCAGGATCCAGCCCTAGACTCCTGATAGGGCACGAGGACATCTCACAATAAGGTGAAAACGTTGCATTGGGACAGAACAGTGCAGAAATTCTTCTGCTCATTTGTTCTACAGGGAGTGAGAAGGCAAGATCCCTGATCCCCAGCCCAAGGTCAAGTCCTCATACTAGAAGCCCTGTGACCTACACCCCTTGAAGCATAAGTCACTGCAGCAATCAGCTGGGGAACCAGGCCTTACCCACAGAGAGCAGATGCCCAAAGGTCTCCAGCATCACGTCACGGTACAGAGTCCTCTGGGCAGGCCCCAGCTGCCCCCATTCTTCCTGGGTGAAGTCCACCGCCACATCCCGAAAGGTCACCGGCTCCTGAAACATCACACACACTCCTGAACAGCTCAACTGTCTCCATCAGTGCTCCCAGGAAGAGGAGGAGGAATGAGGATGCAGAGGACAGAGAGCCTGTATGTTCTGAGGAATGCAACTCAGGTCTCACTGGGGGCATGAGAAAGTATCCAAGCAAGATCAAAGCTAACCGGGGCACTTGGGTGGCTCAGTGGATTAAGCCTCTGCCTTCGGCTCAGGTCATGGTCTCAGGGTCCTGGGATCAAGCCCCGCACCAGGCTCTCTGCTCAGCAGGGAGCCTGCTTCCCGCTCTCTCTCTGCCTGCCTCTCTGCCTACTTGTGATCTCTCTCTCTGTGTCAAATAAATAAAATCTTTAAAATAAATAAATAGGGGCGCCTGGGTGGCTCAGTGGGTTAAGCCTCTGCCTTCAGCTCAGGTCATGATCTCGGGGTCCTGGGATAGAGTCCCCCATCGGGCTCTCTCCTCGGTGGGAAGCCTGCTTCCTCCTCTCTCTCTCTCTCTGCATGCCTCTCTGCCTACTTGTGATCTCTGTCTGTCAAATAAATAAATAAAATCTTTTAAAAATAAATAATACATACATACATACATACATACATACATAACACATCCCACATATCAAACACTTCCATGGGCTGGGTGTGGCTGCTGTCAAAAGCTAGGTATTTCTAGATCTGAGTTTTGATTCTGCCACTTCCTCCTTAAGAAGTCTACACAGGTTCAAATTTCTACTTTGTTTCCCTATCTACAAAGAATCATGCTTTGGGGGCTGTGATAGGGAACAAGCGCTGTAAAACACTTTCTACAGGACAACATGCAAAAGAATAAAGTTGGTCCTCTACCTCACACCATATAAAAAGTTAACTCAAAATGGATAAAAGATAAAACATAAGAGCTAAGACTATTAAACTCTTATAAGAAAACATAGTAATAAATCTTCAGGATTTGGGATTGGCAAAGGATTCCTAGATATGACAGCAAAAGCATAAGCAAATAAAGAAAAAAATAAATAAGTTGGAATTCATTAAAATTAAAAACTTTTGTCCTCCAGGACACTATCAATAAAGTGGAAGAAAAAAAAAAGTGAAAAGACAACCGCATTTGCAACAGCAAATCATACACCTGGTAAATGACTTGTATCCAGAAAATATACCTCTTACAACTCAATAATAACAACAACCCAATTAAAATGGGCAAAGGATCTAAATAGGTATTTCTTCAGAGAAAATATAAAATATACAAACACCAAAGAAGCCCATGAAAAGATGCTCAGCATCATTAGCCACCAGGGAAACGCGAATCAAAATCAGTTATAAATACCTCAATTATAAAGGGGTAGTTTCTTTCTTTTTTTTTTTTTAATAAAATTTTTTAAAAGATTTATTTACTTATTTATTTGACAGATCACAAGTAGGCAGAGAGAGTGGGAAGCAGGCTCCCCACTGAGCAGAGAGCCCAATGCGGGGCTCAATCCCAGGACCCCGGGATCATGACCTCAGCCGAAGGTAGAGGCTTTAACCCACTGAGCCACCCAGGTGCCCCGGGGTAGTTTAAGAAAAACACAAGTATATTTTAAAATATTAAAGAAATTATAGTATAGATGGCATATGGCTGATTAAACATGTGCAGGAAGTATGAAGAACCCTTTGGTTGGGAACAGAGGTCTCTGTTCATGTCCCTATGTTATCACCTCCCACTCAGAAGGTCCTCAAACCTTGATACACGCTCCCTGTGCCTCCTGTCTCCCCCTCTGCACAGGTTCTCAGTGACAGGCACCAGGTCCACTGTATACTGACCTGTCCAGGCCATAAGACCTCTCAATAGCATCACATGAGTCCTTCATGCCAAGCAGCTCCACAGAGAGGCCCACATGAGAAGGAAATGCTAACTGTCATGTGAGTGAGGTGTCCTGGAGATGGATCCTCTAGCCCCAATCAAGTTCCAGATGACAACAGTCCAGACTGACACCTTAATCTCTACACCCAGGCCAGAACCAGCAGCTAAATCATTTGAGGACATTTATCATCAGAAACTGAAGTAATATTTAGTGTTGTTTTAGGCCACTAAGTTTTGGGGTTATTTGTTACACAGCAACAGATAACTTACACATGTTCTCTTGCTGCTGACAAAGACTCTTTCCTCCGAACCCTCTTCTCAAATATGCCCTGACCTCTGGGCTCTGTGTCCATTTTGCATCACCCAGATTCATATAGAGTTGGTTTAGTCAGAATCCCCACCACCATATCTGATCGCTCTCCATGTCTTTTCCAAGTCCTCATCCTCCAAAATCCTCCAGGCAGTATCTGATCAACTGGCCTCCTTCTACAAGAATCCTCTTAGGTCATGGGGCACTTCGGTGGCTCAGTCAGTTAAGCATCTTACCGTTGGTTTCAGCTCAGGTCATGATCTCAGGGTCATGAGACAAAGCCCTACATTGGGCTCCGTGCTCAGTGCAGAGTCTGCTGGAGATTCTCTCCCCAACCCCTGCCCTGCTCATGCTCTCTCTAAAATAAACAAAATCTTGGGACACCTGGATGGCTCAGCTTGGGGCATGACCCCAGCGTTCTGGGATTGAGCCCCATGTGGGGCTTCTCCCTCTCCAGATTCCCCTGCTTGTGCTCCCTCTCTATCTCTGTCATAAATACAATCTTTAAAATAAAATAAATAAAATCTTAATAATAATAATAATAATAATAAAGGATCCTGTTAGGTCAGTTTAGCAAGAACTACACCCATCCCTGAACCCAGGTATAAATTCCCACTTCCACTCGTTGTATTCGGAATTTGAGCCCAGTTCTAAACTGAAGTCTCTTTCCCGCATTCCAACAGTTTCTGAATAAAATCTCTTTTTACTGCTTTAAGTACTATCCAGCTGTTTTACTCTGACACTGCTCATTCCCTGTCCACCCCATCCAGAGCAAATGCAAACTGAAGCGTGGGTGCACCTCCTGGCGATCTGCAAGAACACCCATCGGAAAACACGCAAAGCCAAGGTTAGCAATAGTCTGGCTTGGCTTACTAAATCCGAAATCAAGCAAATCCTCGTCAGCAGCAACGAGAGGCAGACAGTAAGTGCAGGACGTCAAAGATGTGGCGCTTCACATCTTTGGAGGTACACATCTTTGTGGAGCTATGAATTATCTTCGGTTTCTGCCGCGTGAAGACAGCACTTTATGGAGAACACAGGCAGCGGCCACTTTGTCTAGAAATGCTGGAGCTCTCAACTAGGCAGCTTCTCCGACGGCCTTGCAAGCGCGGACCGCCCAGCGCAGCGGTTCCCCCACAGCCCCCGCGAGGACGTCGCTCCCGCCAATCCGCTGCGTGGGGACCGTCCTTCCCCTCAGGCTGGGCCGGGGCCTCGCGAACAGGACTCCCCGGTGCGTGTTCTGGAATTGGAGCATCCCGACGCGTCTCATGCCTGCCGTCTGCGCGCTGCACTGACACTAGGGACCGTCACCCCTCACGCAGCAGTCGCCCTCGGGCGCGGGGAAGGCCACCGGCGGAAGCCGGGCCAGCCCTGTCCTAGGGAACGAACCCAAGCGCAATCCCAGAACCGGGAAACCGGAGCAGCAGCGGAGCATGCGCAATCGGGGACCAAAGGGTCCGCGTTCGAATCCCAGCTCCACCCTTCCTAGCAGGGCCGGTGGGCGCGCCCCAGACTGCGCCTCAGTGTCTTCCTGTGTAGAGAGGGGTAAGGACCGGGCCCTGCTCACCGTGCGCTGGGGGTTAAAGGGTCGATACCTGCAGGAGACACTCGGCCCGCTGCCATCGTTGTTATTATAATTGTTACCTGAAGCCACTCCGCGGGCAGCTCCGTAGCCATCGCCAGTTCTGTCGCTTCCTCTTCGGGGTTCATTCTGGACCGACAGGTCGAGCACGGGAGCCCAAAGTGGCCGTAAACCCGGGAGCCGCCCCGGCCTCAAGGAGCACTCCACTCGCCGCCCGCCGGACAATGGCGGCCGCACTGGTGACGCTAAGACTACAACTCCCAGAAGACAGTGCGGCGCGCCTCAGGGCCTGACCAATGAAAACCTTTTTTCGTCGAGACTCCCACCAATGAGAGCCTTTTGGCTTCGGGCCAATGGGACAGTCCATCGGTTGGGCCTCCAGCCACTGGGGGCGCTCCTGCCACAGACCCCGGCGGGGCGGTGTTGGGTCCGCAGCGGCGGCTGGCTGCTGCCAGCGGCTGTGGGCTGCGGCGCGAGGCGGGGTGTTGGGCGACTGGGCGTCTCTCGTTCCCCGCGGAGGGGAGCGGAAGGGCTGCCGAAGGACCCGGGTCTTGGGGGGGATCGTCCTCCCAACCTAGCCGCTGGGGACTCGCGTCTGCGTGCGCCCCGGCGCCTTGACGGCCCTCGGGCCGGCCGCGCTCCCAAGCTTTGCTGCGGAGGCCCCGCTTGAGGATGCCCGTCTGTCCTCACTGGTGGGGCTGCGCTGCGTTGAAACCGAGGCCCCAGCGTCCTGGCTGGCGGTGCTTTGCTCTTCCGAGCATATACCGCCGTTGTACCTAGAACCTCTGTCTGCGCACCGGAACCACAAGAACATTTAAGCGATTTGGTAATATCATGGGTGGAGGGGCGGTTTCTGAAAGCCGACCGCGTTCTCTGGATCGGGGCGTTCCCTCTGAGATGCGTCATTTCTGCGGGTCCTTAGAGCGCCCTGAATTTGTTACTAATAAAGGAGAGAAAAAAGCAGACGTTCACCAGGTTGCAGTCGAATCAGAGCAAACATTTGACCATTGTGTTCTAGGAACATTCTAGGAATGGAAAGGCCCAGTGGGGAGTGACAGACAACAAACCAGGAACAGGGTAAAAGGGCAAGCGACAGTGGTCACCGGCTGGGATGGAGCGACTGGCAAAGTTCACACTCTCTCCCATCTCTGTCCTCTCCTCCCCGCCTCTCTCTCCCCACCGCCCCCAACTCCTCCGCCCGAGAACAGCGACCAGTCTGCTCTCTGCTGGACCTCTTCCCCTGCCGCTCCACCCCAGGACACATCGCTACAAGGGCAGCAGTACCAGGATGAGAATTTTTCAGGCATCTTCAGCAGTGGCTGCTGTGGGAACCATGAATCGGGCAGGCTCCAGAGACTGAATTTGGCCGCTACTGGGTACCAACAAAATTTCTGAGCAGTATTCCTTTCTGGGGGGCGGAGAAGGTCCCAGGAGGAACTGTTGCCTTCCCCTTAGTGTAACGGCCTATTTAGCCAGAGCAATTCCATCCGGTAAAACGGTGATTTTGTTGTTTATACAGTAAAACTTAAACTGACCCCCCCCCCCCCCCCCCCCACTTACTTAGAAGCAAGTCCGGGAGACCAGTCCCAGGTAACAGAGCCCAAATACAAGGGCTCAGGCCAGGTGGAGATATCCAATCAGTGGAGCACCCATACTGTCTCCCTAGCTACCAAGGAGTGTGGGCCCCGCCTTTGGGAGCCTTTTGGGGGCCAATTCTGACCAAGGTGATAGGCTAGTTCAAATATCTACTATAGGGTAAATTGTAATTCAATTAGCCCCCTGTGTGTGACCTAGCATGACTGTGCAGCTTTTTCTGTGTGTTACAATCTCACTGGCCACCTGTGTGTGGCCAGGCTCAACCACATGGTCTTTGTCCTTTGAAAGGTCGTCTGTAAGGCTGGAAGGGGTCGCTCTCTCTGTAAGAGGCGGCCTGGATCGGTCAGTTTGATAATTGATGCTTGGCACAAAATAAAGCTTTGCTTGACCTTCGCTTTGTATCAGTCTCGCTCCTTTGATTATGGGTCCATCATTAGCCCCAGACCCCCAAAGGATGGGAAAGGTGGGGGCCGTTGGGTCTATTATCTTCTTGGGAGCAGCGCAATGTATTTGTGTGGACTCAGCTTTCCTTCTGGTTCTAATGGTGCTGAATCTTCAATGCATGATGTTTTCCTGTCATTTTAATTTTGAATTTTCTACTACTTGTAGTTTTTTTTTCTCCTTGATTATATGATAGGGGGTTTGTGTATTGCAGTCATTCTCAAAGCATGGGCCTGGAGTTTCCTGAGACCCTTCCTCTAAGTTCGTGAGCTCAAAACTAAGTGCATAGGGGCACCTGGGTGGCTCAGTGGGTTAAGCCTCTGCCTTCAGCCCAGGTCATGATCTCTGGGTCCTGGAATCAAGCCCCACATCGGGCTCTCTGCTCAGCAGGGAGCCTGCTTCTACTTCTCTCTCTGCCTGCCTCTCTGCCTACTTGTGATCTCTCTCTCTGTGTCAAATGAATAAATAAAATCTTTAATAAAAAAAAAACTAAGTGCACAATAATAGCTTTTTGCTCCCACTTCCATTCTCTCACAAATATACAGTAGCAGTTTGGACTAAGTTCTGCCATTCTCAAGGGCACAGACAGCTTTGGAAACCAGCTGCTTTCCATCAAGCCAGACATTAAAGAGATTTGCAAAATATAATGCAATGCTACTCTTTTCACTAATATTTATTTGTTTTGGAAAATGTAGTTATTTTCTATAAAGTAGGATTTTGTGGGTTTTTTTGTTTAAATGAAACAAAATGTAGTATTCATTTGTTTGGGCTGCCATAACAAAGCACCACAGGGGTGCGTGGCTGACTCAGTCTTTAAGTGCCTGCCTTCTGCTCAGGTCCTGTGCTGGGATCAAGCCTTGTTGGGCTCCTTGCTCAGCAGGAAGCCTGCTTCTCCCTCTCCCACTCCCCCTGTTTGTATTCCCTCTTTGACTGCCTCTGTTAAATAAATAAAATCTTTTAAAAAAAATTTAAAAAGTACCACAAACAGGGTGACTTAAAGAACAAAAATTTATTGTCTCAGTTATGGAGGCTAGAAGTCCAAGATCAAGATTTTTATATGGTTTGGTTGTTCAGAGGGCCTGAGAGAGAGACTGCCTGTTCCTGTTTTCTCAGCTTCTGGGGTTTCCTGGCAGTCTTTGGCATCCCTTGGCCTGTAGATGCTTCCTTTCATCTTCATGTGGATGTCTCCCTGTGTGCATGTCTGTCTCCAATTTTCCTCTTTTTATAAAGAAACCAATCATTTTGGAGCCGGGTTCACCATAGTGACCTCAGTCTGACTTAAGTACCTCTGTAGAGACCCCATGTCAAAAAAAGGTCACAGTCTGAGGTATGGGATTAGGATTAAATATATTAATTTCCAGGGGACACAATTCAGCCTATCACATGTGTTAACATATAATGGATTCATTTTTTTAAATTTATTTTTATTGGGCGCCTGGGTGGCTCGGTGGGTTAGGCCGCTGCCTTCGGCTTGGGTCATGATCTCAGGGTCCTGGGATCGAGTCCCGCATTGGGCTCTCTGCTCATCAGGGAGCCTGCTTCCCTCTCTCTCTCTCTGCCTGCCTCTCCATCTACTTGTGATTTCTCTCTGTCAAATAAATAAATAAAATCTTTAAAAATTTTTATTTTTATTTTTTAAATGGATTTTTAAGAATTAAAGTATAATCTTTTGGTTTTAATTCTTAATATGACAAATATTGATAGATAGAACCTCCACAAACAAAAAAACTGTTTGAGGTCCTCAGTGATTTTTAAGATATGAAGGGTTCTTGGGGTGCCTGGGTTGTTCTGTCAACTGCCTTCGGCTCAGGTCATGATCCCAGGGTCCTAGGATTGAGTCCCACATCCGGCTCCTTGCTCAGTGGGGCGCCTGCTTCTCCCTCTGCCTGCCACTCACCCTGCTTGTACTTTCCCTCTCTCTTTCTATGACAAAAAAATAAACTCTTGGAATAAAAATCAAAATAACACCCCTTTAGAGCATTCTCATACCATTCCCCCATGTGTTTGAAAATCCATTCCCTACAGAGGAAAAATCCACAAGTGGGAGGAGACCTAAAGGAGATCAGGGCAGGAGCCATGGGGATATTTAGGTGGAAAGTGTCCCAGGCAGAGATCACAGAAAATGTGAGACTCTAGATGTTCAAAGAACACACTTTCATAGCTCCCTCGTAAACTTTAAACAAATACAGGTACATATGATGTTTTTTCCTTACCTTCGCTAACATTTTGAACTGGGCAGCTCCAGCTTGATGTCCTTGGGCACCTCAATCTAACCTGTCCAAAGGCCACCTACTCTTCCTGTGCTCCAGCCTTACTCCTCCATGTCACCCCAGCCTACCTCGGTTGTCCGTATCATAATCTGATACTAGATGAATATTCTTTGAGAAAGATTCCTTTCTCTCTCTTACTCCTCCTTGAGTCACTGAGACTCCAGGGTGGATTAAAGATGGCCCCAAAGTCTTTGTCTCTTCCCACCTGGAGGTGGAATTTATTTCCCCTTCCCCTGTCTCTGGGCTTATCTGATGGACCAGGCACTCTAATGTAGCAGAAGTGATGATGTGTGACTTCTGAGGCCAAATCATAAGAAGTTTTTGTGGATTCTGCCTAGTTCTCCTGGAGGGTTTGTTCTTGGGACTTCCCACCTTGGAACCCAGCTACTGTGCTGAGAAGAGCCTAAGCCATGTGAAGGGGCCTAATGTGAAAGTTCCGGTCAAGAACCCCAGCTAAGCTCATGTCTGGCAGCCAGCAGCAACCACTGGTTCAACAGTGCACCTCCATTCTGAGCCTTCACGTGAGTCCAGCTCCCACTGTATCTACCTGACACTGCACAAGAGACCAGTAAGTGAGAAGAAGTCCGTTGATCCATAATAGGACGGTGAGAAAGAAATAAATTGTTTTTATTTATTTATTTATTTATTTACTTTATTTTAGAGCAAGAGAGCATGAGCAGGGGGAGCAGCAGAGGGAGAGAGAGAAGCAGACTCCCCACTGAACAGGGAGCCCAAAGCGGGGCTCCATTGCAGGACCTTGGCCTCATGACCTGAGCTGAAGGCAGACATGTTAAGACTGAGTCACCCAGGTGCCCCCAAATCATTGTTTTAAACCACTATGTTTAGGATGTACATAGTATTAGAGAAGTGAATCTTGGGGGCACCTGGGTGGCTGAGTGGGTTAAAGCCTCTGCCTTCGGCTCAGGTCATGATCCCAGGATCCTGGGACCAAGCCCCGCATCTGGCCTTCTGCTCAGTAGGGACCCTGATTCCCTTGCTCTATCCCTGCCTGCCTCTCTGTCTACTTGTGATCTCTGCCAAATAAATAAATAAGATCTTAAAAAAAAAAAAGAAATGTGAATCTGTGGCTTATGGATTTTTCTCTTCTAAAAACTCTCCTGCTCCTTCCTTTCTATCTCCACCACAAGGGCTTTAGTTCAGGCCCTCATTGATCTTAAAAATGTAAAAAATAGGGGCGCCTGAGTTGCTCAATGGGTTAAGCCACTGCCTTTGGCTCAGGTCATGATCTCAGGGTCCTGGGATCAAGCCCTGCATCGGGCTCTCTGCTCGGTGGGGAGTCTACTTCTCCCTCTGCTCCTTCCCTCCTTCACTTGTGCACTCTGTCATCTAAATAAGATATTTTTTAAAAAGATAATAGCCTGGGTATACAGATGCAGAAGACCTCATGGATGAATAATGGGGACTCCAGGTGGAGAAAGAGGGACAGAGAGAGAAGCTAATGATCAAGGCACCCACTGAGGAAAGTTTTCTGATGTGAAGAAACTCCTTGTCAGGACACAGAAAGCCCACCAAGTTCTTGGCAGGAATAATGTATTCAACTGTTTGAAAACCTAGTGAGTCACTAACATGTGTGTGTGTATGTGTGTGTGTGTGTGTCTGTCTGTCTGTCTTAAGAGAGTGTGACTATATCTATTGTGACTATTATGTCAGGCTTGTTAATCATCATTTCACAGTGAATCACTTATCTACTTAAACACCCAGCTTTTTTTCTGAGAGATATAGTTTCCCAAATAACTGTAGATTTATCCATTTTCCTGGAATTTCTACCATTTTTTTCAGTTGGACTATTTCTAAAATCTTTGTAGATTTTAATTTTTCCTAACACATGTTCCCCTGCAGAATGAGTTATTGAATCAAGTGGTTTGAAACTCTGTAAAGCTCTTCATACCCCAGTGTCTTTCCAGAAACTATACCCCTCAACACTTCTCCATCAGTGCCTCTCAGTGGGCTTTACAATTTTAAAAGAATCCTTGCAAAGCCAATGGGCATGGAACAGTGACTAGCCTTTTAAATTTGCGTTTCCCTAGGCTAGATCCATGTACCTACTGCTAGGCCATGTTGGAATCCTTTCTTCTAAGCACTTCGGATTGTCTTAGCTTAACTTTTACCGTTAATTTCAGACCATTTGCTTACCTTACCATGTGATCCTTCTATGTTAGTTCATCCAGTGTTTATTGGGTGCCCTTTCTGTTCTGGACTCTCTGCCTGGCAGCTGGGAACAGCTCCCTTGTCCTCACATTTCATGGGAGAAAGACGCTGGGTTTCTATGAGCATCTTCCTAGGGAGCTTAGCACAGCTGTGGCCAAACAACAGGAAGATTGCTAGGGAAGGCAACCCCATTGGTGCAGAGCATTTCCAAGGCCATGATACAGGGTGACTGGAATCTCTGGACCTATGAGGGAAAAGGTCCTGTTGTGAAGCAGCCAGGGTTGAAGTAGAACCCTCAAATTTGGACTGATGCACAAGCTGTTTTCTACCCACGATGGCTAGATGTGTGGCCTCAATGTGCAGTAGGCAAAGGGTGATCCCTTGCCACTCTCTGAGTGCAGCAATGTGGAAAGGGTTTCTATGTGTGCAGGACACACAGAATTCACCATCAAGCTATTACCTCTTCTCTAACTGAAAGGCTTCTTTCCACGTGTTCCATGCCCCATCCCGTGTCTGAGAACACAGTTGGGCATGGCTCTACGCTTTGAAGTGATGCTTCGTTTTCCCCTCCAGAGATCCTAGTTCCAGCCTAGACTTAACCAGTAACGCACTGTGTGTCCCTGAAAACCCCTTCAGAGGATGATGATTGCTTGATCTACATCGCCTGAGAGAGTAAGATTAACATCTCATGTGTCAACCTCTTCTCTGGTAATCAGGAGCTTGGTCCCAGCCTGTGCAGTAAGAGATGGAACCTGGAGAGCATCCTTCATCTGAGGGGAGGGGACTGAGGGACAAAGAGGTGGGCATAAATCCCCCCCCCCATCAAACAGCATATTCAATAAGGAAAACTCACTGAATATGACTAATGAGTCTTTAGTCTTGTCTAATTCCTCCCCAGATCTGCCCTTCTCTATTTCCTCCATTGTTCCTCCAGTGCTCACGTAAAAATAAAATAATATAAAATAAAACTATTCTCCAACATTTCTTCACCAAACAAAGAATGGCTGTTACGGCCAGGAACTGTTTGGCAACAAAGAAAATAAAAGCTCTACCCCCATGAGCTGATATTTTTGTGTGTGTGAGAGGTGGTGTGGGTGGGTTAGAATTATTTTTTTAAACTACCTAATTTTTATGTTAGGTGGTATCAGGATGGGCTAGGTTCTGTTGGAGTAACAACCTCCCTGTGCCCTGGGGTTGGCAGCTGGGTGGGTGGGGTAGGGGTGTTTCCAGCTCATCATAACCATAGTGGGTGTTTCTGGTTACCCAAGTCTCCTTGTCTTGACTCTCTCTACCCCCTGTAACAACAATCATTGTATGGGGCTGAGTTGCTCTCTGTGAGATTTGCGACCACCCACTTCAGTGGTGGGGGAGCAGGTGACAAATGCAGGTGCTGAGATGATGATGATCTCCATGGCAGTTTGTTTCCTGAGATTTCCACACTGAGCATTTGAAGACTAAAAAGGAGCATTGTGAGCTAGGGTGGTGAGGAGGAAACAGCGCTGATACTTACGTGGAGGGCAGGCAGGTGTACTGGGCCAAGAGGACAGATTATGAAAACAGAATATACAACCTGAAAGTGGAACAAGGGGACACGTGGGTGGCTCCGTCGGTTAATCACCTGCCTTTGGCTCGGGTCATGGTCCCAGGATCCTGGAATTGAATCCCACATTGAGCTCCTTGCTCAGCAGGGACCCTGCTTCTCCCTCTGCCTGTTTTGCCTGCAGCTCCCCCTGCTTGTGCACTGACAAATAAATAAAATCTTAAAGAAAAAAAAAAAAAAGGTGGAACAAGGACCTAAATATTTAGAAACTCCTCCGTCACATTTCTTACACTAACGAATATGAACAGTATAAATAATTATTGGTAATGTTATATACACAGAGCACATCATTTGACAGCCACTTGGCAAAACTCATACAGCCTTAGTATCATAGCTTTAAGAGCTAAGATGCTAACAGCCAATGATACTGAAAGAAAACCAGAAGCTTCCACAGCCCCCAGAAAGACAAAAGTACAATTAGTTAGTGGATCTCAGAGTCATCTTAGGTCAATACTATTCTGCTCATGCTACCTGATGCAACATGTCTCCATAGTAAATAAGAGTTCCAGCTAGTAAACTTGACCTGAACATTACTAAGAATGTTTTTTTTTAAAGATTTTTATTTATTTATTTGATAGGCAGAGAGAGATCACAAGTAGGCAGAGAGGCAGGCAGAGAGAGAGGGGGAAGCAGGCTCCCCGCCGAGCAGAGAGCCCAACGTGGGGCTCGATCCCAGGACCCTGAGATCATGACCTGAGCCAAAGGCAGAGGCCCAAACCACCGAGCTACCCAGGCGCCCCACTAAGAATGTTTAATACACCGGAGCACCTTGCTGGCTCAGTTGACTCTTGATCTCGAGTTATGAGTTCAAACCCCATGTTGGACATAGAGCTTATGTTAAAAAAAAAAAAAAGGAGTATTCACACAAATTCACATTTTATGTTTAGGGTATTTGTAAGTGAAAAAAGAGCATTTTTTGTTATCTTATCAGGGTCCTCTGGCATTTACGCTAAGCCTGGAGCAGTCTAAGTGGGATTCACATCTACAAAAGGGAATTGTGGCAAGGAACCTCAGTTCGGAGGTGCAAAGGTGTGATTCTGAAAACCAGTCTCAAGAAGGAATTATATGAACCAAGTGCTTCACCCACTTGGGCAGCCAGAGCCACCGTCCAAACAGTTTAATGGAACAGGTACTGTTAAAACTGCTAAATATATTCATGTTTGATGAGGCATGAAAGCTTACACAATAAGGGTTAACACAGCAGGTCTGAGGCTTCAGTTGTTCCAAGGTACTGTTTGCAAGGCTGGCCTCTGGCTGGCATCTGGCAACTTGGCATTTAGAGTGTGGTCTGTAACCCAACTGATAAGGACGTCTCACTGTGCCTAGACTATGCAAACAATGTGATCTGCACTGAGTACCTGTTTTCCTCTGGTAGTCTGGAATTTGGTACATGCTAGACAGAAATACCTACTTCTGTAATCCTCAGTGAGCTTTGTATGACCCTCTCAGGGCAGGGACAGCATTGGAAGCCAACATGTAGATTCCCCCAGACATCACCTGGCTTTCCCATCCTTGCTACATCACTCTAATAAATCTTAGCTGTGAGTACAATATGCTAAGTCTCAGGAATTCATTTAGAAATCTCTGGATGTGGGGGTGGCCTTATGGGGCCCCAACAATTCCACTGCTATTTGTTCAAAATTATGTGGATTATTTTGTTATCTGTACTCTGAAAAGGGGGAGGGAGGATGGATTTCTATTTATTAAAAGGAGGTTCTGGGTCACATGTAATAGATGAGGTATCATTTAGGGTTTACAAAAAAAAAAAAAGTCACAAATTTAAACAAAACCAACAAAGAGAAAACATATGCACTTTGCGGGATCTGTTGGGCAGGTTCTTTCTCCCAGGCTTTGGTGTCTCTTGAGAGCTATATGGTAACACTGGTGCAGGCAACACAAGCAACTATCCAACCAGGAAGCAAAGTCCCCACCTGTTACGTGTGGGTTGCCCTAGACAAGATGTGTTTCACCTCAACCTCAGGGTCTCATGAACCATGAGAGCTATATTACTTAAAGGGTTTTATGACAGATACCAGGTAATTGCCAGAGTGATCCTGGGGGAAGTACATTCAGTACTTGGCTATGCAAATTCACATTCCATTCCATTCCATTCCTTTCCATTCCAGGATACCAGCACCTCTCCAGGTCCCATCTCAGGGGACTTCTGACTTCCTGGTAGTAAGGCCTCTGGAAAATCAAGTCTTAAAAGACTAAGCACCCACCTTTAATATATCAGGGACTTCTAAAGAGTCAAGGAGCATTCCTACCCTTCTGAATAAAGTCTAATTGGCCAGATAGAAAAGTCTGACATCTTTTTTTTTTTTTGTCTGCTTTTTACATTGTCAATCTACTATTATAGCAACACTGAATTAAAAAAAAGAAAATTGTATATAATCCCACAAATCAACCGCAGATGTCCTCATGTACTGTTGTTTTGCTCACTTAACACTGGAAATAATTTGTTACCAAAATAAGTAGTGAACTACCAGGGAAAGAGTCATTACCGAAGGTAAAAAATGAAAACCAGTGATCTCCTTGCCCAACCTATGCAACAGTCACACATCTCATCAACAACTTAACCATTTCTATTCCGGTTCTTCCTGAAGCCATGTCTGTAATTCTGATCTTCTATGGTCTGTAGAATTACTGACTTCCTGCTCTGATGTGGAATGTAGATTTGGCTCAACTCTTGCTCCTCTATTAGCTTCTAATTTCTGTCATGGTCATTCTGACCATTCTATGCTCCAATTTTGGTCTCCTAAAATAACCTATGTATCGTATTATATTTAAGAGGTGGCTTCCTAAGATGAAGATACTGAAATACTCTTTTCCCCACTCTCTCTTTCTTCTTCTACTTTACAACAGCTAGAGACTATACCATTACTGTTGGTGAAAGTGCTGGGAATCTCATGCTCTTGACATTATGAAATACTCATGTCACAGCTCTGGCTTTCTTCCTTAGGAAAAGCAAAGAACAAAAACAAAAACTCAGGGGCATCTGGGTGGCTCAGTGGGTTAAGCCGCTGCCTTCGGCTCAGGTCATGATCTCAGGGTCCTGGGATCGAGTCCCACATCAGGCTCTCTGCTCAGCAGGGAGCCTGCTTCCCTTCCTCTCTGCCTACTTGTGATCTTTCTCTCTCTCTCTATCAAATAAATAAATAAATAAATCTTAAAAAAAAACCTCAGTACCTACTGTATATATTGTATCTATGCAAATACTGTTATGAAGGGCCAATCAGAACAATCTGATTGTATATCCCCCCTTTTTTGTTCCAATTTCATGAGTCCTCTGCCTCTTCTAAGAAGTAGTATTATCATCAGGGTCAAATACATGGCTCTTGGTAGCTCAGTCAGTTAAGCGTCTGACTTGTGGTTTTGGCTCAAGTTGTGATCTCAGGGTCATGAGATCCAGCCTGGCATTGGGCTCTGAGTTCAACATGGAGTCTGCTTGAAATTTTCTGTCCTCTCTCCCCTTATTCCCCTCCCCCCTTATTCTCTCTAAAAAACCCCAATCTTTAAAAAAAGAAAAAAGCATCTTGGATTTATTTTTTCACCTGCAATTACTTTTTGACTCACTCTTAGAATAAAGCTTTAACTACTTGGTTCCGCAAATATCTTTTCTCTTTGGGGCTTCTGTTTTATCTTACATACATCTTTTTCTTTCAAGTTGAAGGCTTTCTTCATCTTTCACACCTTGGTTCCCATCCATATTGAAGAGGCTATCAAAGATGGGAAGAGGTAGGTGAGACCAGTTTAATGGCATGCTTTGCTAGAGGGTGAAAAGTGCAAGAACCAGCTGTTTGGGTGAAGGTTCTCACAATGCCCAAACAATGCAGCACTTGTTTTGGAACATAATCCACCAAATTTCCTAGTTCTCCAGACCATTTTTAGTATATAACTTCTTTCCTGCTTTATTTTCTGCTTACCCAGCCAGACAGTCACTGTGAGACAAGAAAAGTAGGGGAGAAAGGAGAGAAAATGTGGAATTTCACAGATCTTCACATAACCCTGTTTTTCTCCCCCCTCTTGGTGTACAGCTCTGCTTGGGGGCTGTGGCCTGTACTGCTGCAGCCCTCTCCTCACATGATCCTGGCTTCAGCCTTTCCACTCTGCATCTCCAGGTGATGCTCTCACACCAGCTGTCACCTTGCTCAAATCTGCAGTTACGGCTTATCCCTTTCTTCACTGTTGTTGATTCACACTTCAGCCTTTGTTTTGAATGTGCTGCTGAACTGACCTTCTTAACCATCCGCATGCATGTTTTCATGTGGTTGTAATATTTTGTGTATATACAACTTTGGGTCCTGTTTTCACTTCACCTGATAAATATTTTCTATATTGCTATACAGTGAGCTCTGATTATAGTCAACCTGAACAACAAAGTTAAAATTAGAGCACAATGGAGTTCTTGATAAAGAGTCTACTTTCAATTCCAATAAAAACCATTTCAGAAGACTTTCCAACCTCAATCCTCCAGTTTGTTGCATTAACTGCTGGTTTACATTGGCCAGCGTCATATTTCATCACTCAATGCCAACTTGGTCATGCAAAGATTTCTTCTTAGATTGTTTGGGGCTTTGCATTAAGAATATCTTCCAGTCCAAAAATAAATAAAATAAAATAAAAAAAAGAATATCTTCCAGTCCATTGTCTCTAGGAATGCATCACAGGGACAATGTCTGATTAAGTTTGGGTGGTTGCTTACACTGAAAAGAGTATTTGATGGGTATAGCTACATACTGAATTCCCTAACTCCTGCTAAGAGCTCTGACAAAAGTTTCAAATCAGTGTTATGTTCACAGCTTCTCATCTAAATGCAGACGTAAATGCAAGTTAGTGTACATACAAATTACTTGTGCTGCTTTTAGGAATTGCAGGCTCCTGGGTTTTACCACGAGATTCTGATTTAATAGATCAAGGTAAGCTTGGAAATGTGTGGTTTCAATGAACACTCCAAGGAAATCCATGGTCATTAGACCACACTGAGTGTCACACCTTTGTTACTTAATGTCTAATAAAGGTTTGGCAGTGAGTGTCTCCATCTTGATTATTCAGCTTCTCTCCCATGAATTTTTTCATGTTGAATAAGGGATGTATTATAACTGAAAACCTTCCCACATTCGTTACATTCATAGGGTTTTTCTCCAGTATGAATTCTCCGATGCCTAGTAAGTTGACATCGCTGACTAAAGGCCTTTTCACAATGATTACATGCATAAGGTTTCTCGCCAGTGTGTGTTCTTTCATGTTTCGGAAGTGTTGACTGATCATTAAAGGCTTTCCCACAGTCAATACATTCATAGGGTTTTTCTCCAGTATGTGTCCTCTCATGTTCAATAAGGTGTGACCTTTGACTGAAGGCTTTAACACACATGTTACACCAATAGGGCTTGTCTCCAATGTGTGTTCTTTGATGCTCAATGAGGGGAGACTTCTGGCTGAAAGCTTTTTCACAATGATTGCACTTGTAAGTTTTCTCTCCAGTATGGGTGCGCTGATGCACAACCAGTTGTGATTGCTGCCGAAAAGATTTCCCACAGTTATTACATTCATATGGTTTCTCTCCAGAATGAATTCTCTGTTGGGAAAGAAGGTGAGAGCTCCCAGTAAAGGCTTTCCCACACTGATTACATTCAAAAGGTTTTTCTCCAGTATGAGTTCTCTGATGCTCAATAAGGTGAGAGCTCCCACTGAAAGCTTTATCACACTGATTGCATTTATATGGCTTCTCTCCAGTGTGAATTCACAGATGTCTAATAAGTTGAGTGCTTCAAATGAAGGACTTTCCACACTGGTTGCATTCATAGGGTTTCTCTCCAGTGTGAGTCCTTTTGTATGCAACAAAGTCCGACCTTTGACTGAAGGACTTTCCACAATGAGTACACTCATAAGGCTTCTCTCCAGTATGAATTCTTTGATGTACAATAAGGTTAGAGTTCCACCTGAAAGATTTTCCACATTTGTGACATTTATATGGTTTTCTCCAGTGTGAGTTCACTGATGCCTAGTAAGTTTGGAACTCTGGGTGAAGGATTTCCCACACTGGTTACACTCAAAGGGCTTTTCTCCAGTGTGTGTTCTCTGGTGTACAACAAACTTAGAACAACAGCTGAAAGATTTTCCACACTGACTGCATGCATGTGGCCTCTTTCCAGTCTGAATGATGTCACAGCCAGTAAAAGAAGAGGCTACATGGAAGGCATTATGTTCCTCCCCACACCTAAATGGTGCTTCTCTACAATCACTTATTCCAGTTTGTATGAGGCAGTCATCACACTCATATTGACATTCTCTAAGATGCATCGGCTTGTGTTCATTCCAAGTCTTGCTATGATTGATGATGTTTCCATAGTCTGGACAGTTATTGTTGTTCTCTGCTGAGAAAAGTCTATTATGAAATTGCAGGGAGGTACCGTAGCTCAAAGAGTCACTAGTGACAGTATATTCACAAAGTTTTTTATTTCTCATTTCAACATTTCCAAGTTTATTCAAATAAATGCTCTGACAGAAGACTCCAGCACTTTGGTGATTTTCATAAGGCTTTCTATCAACCTGACCTTTCTCATGATTCATGAAAACTGAATTCTGTTTCAACTTTTTAACCTGTGAGTCAAGGGTACGGAAATGTGTTCTTGTGAGTAATGTTGGAGGTAGAAGGCTTACACTCAGGTAACTACCCCCAAGGTCATGCTCACAATGGTCCCTGAGCAAACAGTGTCTCTGTGGTAAGTATCATTTGACTCCAAGAGTCCTCCTGGTGCTCCCTTAGCTGGTTCTTCCAATCCTGCCTTTCTCCTAATGACACCAACCAGGGGCCCTCCTCCTGCAGGCAGTGTTTCATTTCTATGTGGTGGAATGGTTCTTCCACAGCAAAATCTTCTTTGGAAGGTGACTCTTTCTTTTCAAATATATTCTTCCAATCTGAAAGAAATCCAAAATACCTGAATTACTGGAGATGCATTAGAGGGGGAGGATGGGATGGAGGAGACCACCAAGTATGAGAGGTATCTCTGGGTTTGTTTCTAATCCATGGACTGTAATTTCATACAGGATGTAAATAAAAGGGATGGAACAGCAAACAGGGCAGTGGTGATAACATATAAAAAACAAACAAAGATAGTGAAGAGGCAACCCAGGAAGACTGGTCTGCAGAGGGAGAAGAGGAATAAGAACAAGCAGTGGAGGGTAAAGATTAAAGGAGAGATCCAGATAGAATTGGTCCTAAGGGTATACAGCCTTCATAGCCACAGAAGATACCTACAATATAATTGCCAGTAAAGCGAATGAATATGGTACCTGACTTGGAAAAAAGGTCTTTTCATAAATTAAGGAACTTGAGCTAGGGAGAGTATCTGTGTAGTCCCTAACTGTGACTAAAAGTGTCCTATAATGGGGAAGTAGAGATATGATATACACAGAAGTGATATGAACATGGAACAAAGAGATTTAGAGATGCTGGCCTTAAAGACTAAAGTGATATGGGCACAAACCAAGGAATGCTGCAGCCACCAAAGGTGGTGAGTGAGACAAGGAACAGATTTCTTCCTGGACCCTTCCAAGGGTGCATGACTCTACACCTTGATTTCACACCAATGGTATTGATTTCAGGTTTCTGGCCTCCAGAATCATGGGAGAATCAATTTGTGTTGTTTTAAGCACCCAAACTGGTAATCTGTTACAGCAGCCGCAGGAAATTAATAAAGAGACTAACTGGTACCTCAACCTAGATTATTGACCCAGAATCTTAGTCTATCTCTTCTTTTTTTTAAGATTTTATCTCTTTATTTGATAGACAGAGAGGGAGATCACAAGTAGGCAGAGAGGCAGGCAGAGAGAAAGGGAAGCAGGCTCCCTGGTGAGCAGAGAGCCCGATGTGGGGCTCAATTCTAGGACCCTGAGATCATTACCTGAGCCGAAAGCAGAGGCTCAACTCACTGAGCCACCCAGGTGCACCCCCCTCCCCGCTTTTTAAGAAAAATTTATTTATTTATTTGACAGAGAGAGAGACACAGCGAGAGAGGGAACACAAGCAGGGGAGGCAAGAGAGGGAAAAGCTGGCTTCCCACAGAGCACAGAGCCTGATGTGGGGCTCGATCCCAGGACTCTGGGATCATGACTTGAGCCGAAGGCAGACGCTTAATGACTGAAACACCCAGGCACCCAGTCTATTTTCTGATTCCGCATCTTGAAATGATCCCAAACACCAACACAGACTTAATAGTCTTTTTTCTTTTTTAAAGATTTTATTTATTTATTTGACAGGCAGAGATCACAAGTAGGCGGAGAGGCAAGCAGAGAGAGAGGAGGAAGCAGGTTCCCCGCTGAGCAGAGAGCCCGATGTGGGGCTCGATCCCAGGATCCTGGGATCATGACCTGAGCCGAAGGCAGAGGCTTTAACCCACTGAGCCACCCAGGAGCCCCAGATTTAATATTCTTTTTTTTTCTTTTTTTAAAGATTTTATTTATTTATCAGAGAGAGAGAGAGAGAGCGCGCACAGGCAGACAGAATGGCAAGCAGAGGCAGAGGGAGAAGCAGGCTCCCTGCTGAGCAAGGAGCCCGATGTGGGACTCGATCCCAGGACGCTGGGATCATGACCTGAGCCGAAGGCAGCTGCTTAACCAACTGAGCCACCCAGGCATCCCCAGATTTAATATTCTTAATGCACCATTTCTACTATTTCTTCAGGCTAGCCACAGAAGAAAAACTCTCTACCCACTTTGTAATCAATGCCACAGACTTCCCAGAAAAGCAGTGTAGTCCTTGAAGCAGTAGTTGGCTAGGCTGGGCTGCAACTGAGTTTCACTAATTAGCAACTTTTTTTTTTTAATTTTATTTATTCATTTGACAGTGAGAGACACAGCAAGAGAGGGAACATAAGCAGGTGGAGTGGCAGAGGGAGAAACAGACTCCCCGCCGAGCAGGGAGCCCACACAGGGTTCGATCCCAGGACCCTGGAATCATGACCTGAGCTGACGACAGACGCTTAACCAACTGAGCCACCCAGACACCCCTAATTAGCAACTTCTAAAGCTCATTTTCCTTGACAGTAAGCTAGGAATAAAAACCCTTAGCTTACAAGGTTTACTTCGATCCACAAATGAACTGCTATATGAGTCCCACAAGGTGCCTGGCCTGTGGTGCACTGTTAGACATGGTGCCATTGATATGGCCTCCCCTGTTACTGTCCTAATGGGGACTCCTCCCTCTGTTGAAATATTGGGTCTCTGATGAGTGGTGTAGGTTTCCAGCTTGGGACCTTGCCTGGATCCTCCAAAATTCCCCCTTTACTTGTCACTCTTCCCATTTCGTCATGTAGCCACCCACATCTAGTACTATCAAGGCCTCTGATCAAGTCCCCATGCTTCACTCTCCAGGAGTGCTAAGGAGACAAGTCTCCTCCATTTGGCAAAGTATTAACTACACTCTGTGGCCTTCCTTTGACTTCTGGGGGGCATTTCCCTCTTGGACAAAGTCCTTCTCTAAGCCTAACACCCTCCACAACCAACACTGTTCTCCTTCCCAAGACTCAGCTGTGTTCCTTTTTGGTGTTGTCTTGGAATCCCTGATGATGAGAACTTTTTCAAATAAAACAGTGGCCCACTGAAAGGGAGTGAAAGGGTATGTGGAGACAGGAAGAAGGAAATAAGTCTCAGGGTGGTTAATATGTGTCTGAGTTGTGCCTGGTCATTGGAAACTGGGTAAAGGAGGCCAGACATTTTACACAGTGTCTCCATCAAGATTTCAAAATGAGGAAAACAGACTGTGTGGGTCAGCTAGAAAGTAGTATCTATGATAGATGAGAAGAAAGATGCTGTCCACATACTGAATTCAGAATGGCATCATTTTAAGGACCAAGGACAAGTAAAAGCGGGTGACACTTCAGAGGAAAAAGTAACAAAGGCTGTAGGTGAGAGTTACAAGGTAAGAAAGCAGGAAAATACAAGATAAACCCAACACTTCTAGCTAGGGGAACGTCTTGATGGTACTGTGAAGGTCCAAAGTGGTGTGAAGGACACACATGATGTTTACAGCTAACTGAAAGCAGCCAGTTAAGAAAGGCCACTTACTGGGGTGCCTGGGTGGCTCAGTGGGTTAAGCCTCTGCCTTTGGCTCAGGTCATGATCTCAGGGTCCTGGAATTGAGCCCACATCGGGCTCTCTGCTCAGCGGGGAGCCTGCCTCCTCCTCTCTCTGCCTGCTGCTCTGCCTATTTGTGATCTCTCTAAGTCAAACAAATAAATAAAATCTTTAGAAAAAAAAAAAAGAAAGAAATGCCACTTACTGTGTGATTCCAACTACAGGAGATTCTGGAAAAGGTAAAACTATAAAGTGTCGCTCTCGCCAGCAAGAACGACACGGAGACACGCGTGGAGGCAAACTTCTTTAATGGCTTCTTTTTATCTTCTTCCCCCTCTGGCGCAGCACAGCACGCAGCTCCCGCCGCCCCGCTCGGGCGTCGCCGCCGCCTCCAGGGCCGTGCGCCGCTCCTCAGCGCCTGCCGCCGCCGCCACCACCGCGGCCGCCGCCACCACCGCGGCCGCCGCCAC
>NC_081573.1:12866456-12870269 GCF_022355385.1 Mustela nigripes | reverse complement strand
AAGCTCCTTTTGCATCTTGCTCACCTTTTGGCTTTTGGGCGATTTCCTTCCTCTGCTCCTTTCCAAAAACCAGGGAGCCGTTTGTCCCACTTCTCTCAAAAACAAACGAGCTGTTTTATTTTTTAAAGGAGTACCAATTGCTTTAAGGATATCAGAAAGCGGCCCCAGCATTTTATATGTGGCCATCTCATTTCCCATCCCGGAAAGCTTTCTACGCTCGTCCTCGACTTGAGGAACTTTCCCTGTCACTAGACAGAAATAGGTGCACTTTTTACCTGATCGTTGCCTAACTCCGCGCGTCTCTAATGCATGAGTTCCCAGGTTTTGGCACCACTTGTCACTCTCGCCAGCAAGAACGACACGGAGACACGCGTGGAGGCAAACATCTTTAATGGCTTCTTTTTATCTTCTTCCCCCTCTGGCGCAGCACAGCACGCAGCTTCCGCCGCCACGCTCGGGCGTTGCCGCCGCCTCCAGGGCCGTGCGCCGCCCCTCAGCGCCCGCCGCCCCCGCCGCCGCCGCCACCACCGTGGCTGCCGCCGCCATGGTCCAGGCTGCAGCCCCCTCCGGCCGGTGCAGCTCGGCCTGGCTCCCGGCGGGCCCGCCCCTCTACAAGTACATTCAAGCATATATACACCGGCAGCTTAGCCCGCCTAGCCAATCACCGCAGTGCTCATGCACCTCCCGTTGTGAGTGGACCTAAATGAACAGCCAATCATATTCAGTCCCTTACAGCTCTTAGAGTAGGCCTCCTGTACTGGCTCCCGACAATAAAGAGTAAAATAACCAGTGGTTTCTAGGAGCTAGGGTTGAGGGAGGGAAAAACAGGTGGAGCACAGAGAATACTTAGGGCAGTGGAACTACTTTGCTTGATAAAGATGGAGATGTGGCATTATACATTTACCCAAACCCGCAGAATGTCCAACACCAAGAGTGAACCTAATGTAAACTGATCTCTACTGGTAATGTGTGAATACAGCTGCACCCATTGTAACAAATGTACCACAGAATACAGGATATTAATAATAGAGGAAACTGTGTGTGTATGTGTGTGTCTGTGTGTGGTGAGGAAGGGTTATAAATGGGAACTCTGTACTTTCTGCTCAACTTTCCGTAAACATAAAACTCTAATAAATAAAACCTATTAATTAAAGCAAAACAAAAACAAATATCATAAGCAGCCCAATTAGTTGGGGGTAATGAACATGTTCTAAAATTGATTATAGTGATAGACGCAGATGCTGTGAATATACTATAATCCTTTGCATACTTCAAATGAATGAATCATATGGCATGTGAATTATATCTTGGTACCACTATTAAAGAAAAAAAGGGGGGCACCTGGGTAGCTCAGTCGGTTAGGCCACTGCCTTTGGGTCGGGTCATGATTCCAGGGTCCTGGAATCGAGTCCCACATCAGGCTCCTTGCTCAGCGGGGAGCCTGCTTCTCTTTCTGCCTTGGCCTGCCCTCTGCCTGCTCGTACTCCTCTCTCTTTCTCTCTCTCTGATGAATAAATAAATACTTCCACATCTGACCCCAGGGACTGAGGGTTGGGCCAGAGGACATGGTTCTCCTACTCTCTGAGCAGAGCACAAAGTCCTGTATTTTTTCCCCATTGACCAGGGCTTCTGCTTTCCACACCGGATGTGATCAGCTGGCTGGAGCAAGGACAAGACCCATGGAGGGCAGGTGGACCGATGGCATGAGGAGAGGTGGGAAAACAAGTCCAGGAACTGATTTAGTAGGAATCCTGGAAGGAATAGGTTGTTGCCATTTCCTAGGATGCAGAAGTTCTCACCACATCTCTGGATCATCTACAAGTTGTAAGAATGTCCAACATGAGGAGGGATGGACACCCAACTATAGGGTAAAGACAAGGCATGACAGAGAGATCCATCTGCCCTGAGTGGAAGTGAGGATGGGAGACTCAAGGAAAAGAGGGGGCACAAGCACCTGGAATAGATGAAGGATATGAGAGGTGAAGATCAAAGTGAAGATGGGAACAGAAATGAACCCACACATGAGAAATGTTGGGACAACAATGACATGTGTTTTTCATGGATTGGGGACAGAGGGACAGCCCTACATGGGTCAGAATGTGGCTGCCTTGGATGCAAGGAAGCAACAGAGAACACCCAAGAAAGTTCCCTGTACTTCCTTCCCTCCTTGGACCCAGGCTCCTGTGGAGAGCAACTTCACCATGTTAACTCACCAGGTCACTGGACTGCTCTCACCTTTCTGTAAGAAGAGCCAGATCTTTGAGTCCCTGAAGCAGAAAACTGCTGTGATGGGCAGAGCTTGCCTTACCCAGAGAGACCAGATGGCTGCAGGTCTCCAGAGTCACGGTGTGGTCTCCTCTGGGCCAGATCGTTGTCCCCACTCCTCCTGTGTGAAGGTTACAGCCACGTCCTTGAAGCTCACAGCTGGCTGAAATATCACCCATGTTACCATGGGGCTCTGCCTCCCCAGTGTGGAGGTTGGGTCAGGGGGATGGGGCAGCACTGGGAAGGAGAGAACATGTGTTCAAGATGATATCTATGAGCACTCCTGGGGTTCCCACCTTTGGGATCAGGCTCATGTTTTCACTTCTCTCCGAGGGGCTCATCTATCACTGGTCATACCAGTGCTTCTGATTTTTGGTCGTAGGAACAACAGGAACCCCACTCAGATATCCCCAGGGTGGATGAATGTGTTAAGGAGGCTTAGTTCTGCCCATCCTCAAGATCCTGCCATGCAGCTGTCACAGACAGAGTCTGAGCCAGAGGCCTGTCCCAGGCGACCAGGCATGGGAGACTCATGTTCGGTCTGGTCCTAGGAGGTCCTAGCTCATCCACACAGGGAAGGTACTTTATCTACAGAGACCCTTTGGCTTTCACATAAAGGCACAGGACACATTACATGTGTCAGACTGATAAGGAGGATGGTATTCCTAGACCTATTTTTACAGCTGACGAGACTGAAGCAAAGAGAGGAAAAAAATGTCCCTAACTCACCAGGGATGGGACCGCATGAGAATGTGCTTCCATCTCCTCCTCATACCTGAAGAAGCTGTGGTGAAGAAAGCAGAGGTCCTCAGAAGGCAGGGCTGGTGAAGAAGGGAACAATGAGGAATTCAGCTCCACCTCAGTAAGCCCATGAGACTGAGCCCACTCCCAACCCCAGACAAAGGAGAGGGCTGCCGGTGCCTTTTGAGGAACATTCCCTTAGGGTATGGGGAGTTGGGAGATAGGGCTCTGACCAAGTACCTTAAAAAGTCCAAGACTCTGAGGTCCTCTGTGGCAACCAAGCCAGCTTTCCAGATGTGGAATGGGCCAGCCTGCCCAGATCTGAGCCTAGGGATGGACCTGGGCTATCCCAGGCTCAAGGAAAATGCCCCGCCACGTGCAGGTATATCTGAACGGTGACCCCACAGATACACACCCATCCTTCAACACCCAAATAAAAGACCAGCCAGTTTTCCCTGTCATTTCAAGAGACTAAATAAGGGGAGGTAGGAGCAGAGTGTTAAGAAAACTGCACAATTTAAAAATATTCCAATGATGGGGCGCCTGGGTGGCTCAGTGGGTTAAGCCTCTGCCTTTGGCTCAGGTCATGATCCCAGGGTCCTGGGATCGAGCCCCTGCATTGGGCTCTCTGCTCAGTAGGGAGCCTGCTTCCCCCCCTCTCTCTCTCTGCCTGCCTCTCTGCCTCCCTGTGATCTCTCTCTCTCTCCCTCATATAAATAAATAAAATCTTTAAAAAATTTTTTAAGGTGGCGCCTGGGTGGCTCAGTGGGTTAAGCCGCTGCCTTCGGCTCAGGTCATGATCTCAGG
>NC_081573.1:12802564-12866356 GCF_022355385.1 Mustela nigripes | reverse complement strand
AAAAAAAAAAAAAAAAAAAAAAAAAAAAAAAAAAAAAGATTTTAAAAAATTTTTTAAAATGTAAGAGACACGGCAGGGACAAAAAGCAGCACTGATATTTCTATGAATGAATGGAAAGGAAAGACAAGTGGTGGTGAATGTGGGGTCTGGTTTCTACAGCACCAGAGCATGAACTATGTTCTAGCCTGGGCTTTGCCAGAGCGAAGGCCGTAATCTTAAACCAGAGCCACAGTCCCCTTTCCACCACTTGCTGACAAATCTGCTGAAGAACCCTTCTACGGATGAGCCAGCTGCTTGCTTGCCTGCTACACCGCCTCTGAGGGTGCCGGAACTGCTACAGGTAGCTTGGCACCTTACAGCAGCAGAAATTTGGTCTCCTACAGCTCTGGAGGCTACAAGCTTTTCTGCTGCTACCTTTCTCATTTATTGCTTTGATCTCTGTGCTTTGTTCTGAGAAATATGTAAGCTGAGCCTTTAGAACCTCTAGGAGGGCCTTCTTAACTCATTATTTTCTTTTCTTTTTTTTTTTTAAGATTTTATTTATTTATTTGACAGACAAAGATCATGAGTAGGCAGAGAGGCAGGCGGAGAGAGAGAGGGAAGCAGGCTCTCAGCTGAGCAGAGAGCCCGATGCGGGGCTCGATCCCAGGACCCTGAGATCATGACCTGAGCCGAAGGCAGAGGCTTTAACCCACTGAGCCACCCAGGTGCCCCTCATTATTTTCTTTTAAAAAGTCACCAACAGATAAATGCAAAGGGTCAGAATAGCAAAGGCACAAACAAGAGAACAAACAGTCAGGAAGCTGCCCTGCGTCACCAGAAGGGAAGACCAAAGTGTGGTGCCAAGAGCTACCACGGAGAAGGGAATTGTTAAATGCAAAGCAGCGTGGCAATGTCCAACAGTGGTCTGAATTATCAAGAGCATGAGTGCAGAAATCCCACCATCAAAAGACGGAACAAAGGGCGCCTGGGTGGCTCAGTGGGTTAAAGCCTCTGCCTTTGGCTCAGGTCATGGTCTCGGAGTTCTGGGATCCAGCGCGGCCTCAGGCTCTCTGCTCAGCAGGGAACCTGCTTCCTCCTCTCTATCTGCCTGCCTCTCTGACTACTTATAATCTCTATCAAATAAATAAATAAAATCTTAAAAAAAAAAGACGGAACAAGTTCTAAGTATGAAGATGGTGATAAAAGGATAGTTAAAAAAAAAAGGATATGGCCTACACTTTAGTGCAAGATCACTAAGAGAACGACATTTTTTAGGGATAAAAGTTAGGCCGTAGGAAGACATAATAATCTTGACTATTTATTTGCCCAACAGCTACTATAGCAAAAACATAAAGCAAAAACTTGGTAACCTCAAAGAAATATGAGAAAACCACACAGGAAATGTCTACCTATGTTTAGAATGTGACTGATCAAAAAGAGTAGAATAGAAAATAAAATTTATATAAATTTAAGTTATTTAAAATATGTCAAGCTGAATTGTATATACAGCCCTGCCCACCCGACTGCCCCCTTTCTTCTTTTTCTTTTTAAAGATTTTCTCTATTCATTTGACATAGAGAGAGATAGCAAGAGAGGGAACACAAGCAGGAGAAGTGGAAGAGGGAGAAGCAGGATTCCCACTGCGCAGGGAGCCCGATGTGGGATCATGACCTGAACCTAAGGAAGATGCTTAACAACTGAGCCACCCAGGGACTCCCCCCTACCCTCCTTCTTAGCATCCTCCATCAACGACCCACCTCTCAGCCTCTCTTACCTAGGAGCTCTGTGCAATCTGCCTTGGACTACTGGCCACCCTCTCTGCCTGCCCCTGATGGTTTTTGAGTCCTAGCTGGTATGAGACCGTCTCTATTGCTCCCACAGCTACTGGTCCATGCTCTCACTCACCCTTCCTGCCATTTCACTATTATCTGATCTGTGCAGATAAAACTGCCTCTTAATTCACTCCAATCAGTGACCCTAGACTCCACCACCTTCCTGGCACACACACCTCTCTAAGCCCACACCCTCCCAAATGGCTCTCTTCAACTTCTCAGGGGAGAGATTTTCCGTCTGGTCAAGTAAACTCCTGCATCCCAGTGCTCAGCCCTCCCTTCCAGTTACTTCCATGCTCCTGTTCCTCACAGGTAGGCCCTCAGAGTAGCCAGCACTCTGGTCTCCCCTACTTCACCCTGTCCATCCTCTGTCCTCTCACTCCTAAACACACACACTAGAAATGTACCCCACACCCAAGAAAGCTGACCAAGGTTCTGCATCCATTTATATTGTTCTGGTACTACTGCCCACCCCTGGGCAGTCTCCTATTACCCGTGACCACTTCCACCCTCCCATCTTCTCCTTCCTTGCCTGGAGGCATCTGAGGGCAACGGCTGGAATGCCACTCTGCTCCACCACTTGCCTCTGTAGTTCCTAGCTCCTAAGCAGACCCCCTTACCCTCTCTAGGCCTCAGATTCTTCCTCTGTAGACATGTGGGAGAACAGCAGGTCTGGTGTCATGATGCTACTGTGAGGATTAATAAGTAGCATTTATAGAGCTTAATGTCATGCGGACACACAGGACACGGTAGATCTAGTCACATGGAAAATTCCTTTTCCATTCCTCATGCTGGACCTGAGAGAGGGCTGGTGTGGCAGGTTCTCTGGGGCTGCAGGTTTAGGGCAGTTTGCTCTTTCCCTGCCTGTCGGGTGGGGTCTCAAGTGTTGCCCCCGGCTTCATGTTCTGCCCAGACCTCCCTGCCACTGCTGCTTCCTCCTTTACTTCCAGCCCTACATCTGTACTCATTCCTCAACTCGACACCTCTGGGTGACCAGGAATTTTCTTTATGGCCTCCATCGGAGTTCCGAACTAGAAATGGACACTCAGCGGCCTCCTCGGCTATTCCCACTTCGCATTCTCTCTTGAGCCGAGTTACTTCTACAGCCAGATGCTCCTACTCTGAGGCTCTCTGGCATCCACTTCGAAGCCATCACGCACAGGGCGGTTTCACGTCCCGGCTCTTTACACCTCCAAGCCCCGTGTCCCGCAGCCCCTAACACGGGGCATGAACAGACACAACCAACGCAGGCGCCCCAAAACCACAGACCCAGAGGCTGCTGCTGCTCTTCCTGGACTGTCTCTCATTTTTTGTTCACTGGGAAAACATGCACTCTGTGTTCAAGCTGAGTTCAAGAGCACGTACCCGTGGAAGAAAACGTGTCCAAGTTCTTGAGGCAGGAGCGGCCTCTGGGGGGAAAGCAAGCCTCGCTCGCCCGGGAGACTCTGGGCTACCACCTGCGGCATCGAGCGCCTCCGCGGAAGGCGGCCCTGTCGAACCCAGGGAGGGAAAAAGACGCGTCTGGGTGGACAGGCCCCAGATGCCCACACGCCGGCCCGATACCCGCAACAGCCGGCCTCCTCTGCAGGGGGAGAGCTTCTGTCCCGGAGCAGCAGAACCTCAGACACGATCACACCCAGCCGCGCTCTGCTGCAGGAGGGGCTCTCGCGGGACCAGCTTCCTCCCGCTTTCTGCAGCCGGAGGGGCTCGCATCGGACAGACCCCTGCGCAGCCCCTCAGAAGGACCCTCCACCCGCCCCGCTCCCTCCCCCGGCGCCGCCCTCCATCCCGCCCCGCCCAGCTCACAGCCCAGCCTCTGCGCCGATCCCGGATTTCAGGCTCCCCTGAGTTCGTGAGACAATGGCGGCACTTCCGGCGGACGGCGGAAGTGCGCGCGCCGCAACTGCAAGTCCCAGAAGGCAGCGCGGCGGCGACCGTTGCTCCCTACCTGCGGCGGCGGGGACGTGTCTTGGCCGGAGCGGCGACCTGAGAGAGATACGAAAGCTACCTTCTCACTTCTGCAGCGGCTCGTGTTATGGTTTCGACACTTGTTTCCCTTGGGCGTATTCTGTGGCGTGCCTCTGCCCGTAGCCCGGGCTCACAGACCCGACGCATTCCCTGAGGCCGGCAACCGAGGCCGCGACGCCACAGTGGCGGACGTCTGCGACCTGCATCAACGCCTGGGCTGGCGTTCGAACTGCGCTCGGCCGCACCCTTTTCTCGCCGACCGACCCGCCGCGGAAGTGAACGAGGACGCCTTGAAGGGAGCAAGGAACAGCCGTCGACCCGGAACCCACTAAAGCGAGGCAGTCCGTCCGCGGCCTGTTCGTGGAGGTTCCGAGGCAGGACGGGGGCGCGGCCTCGCTGCGCCTCGACGGTCTTGGTCGAGTGTGGAAGCCAGGGGCCGGCTAACTCTAGGCGGGCCTCCTAGGGTTAGGATTGCTTAGGGGAGCATATTTGGCTTTGACCGCAGAATGGTCGCCCCTGAGAGGGACGGGGCAAAAAGTAGGGAAGCTGGCAGTTCGTGAGCAAGTCCTGACTGGGCCCTGCGGCTGCAGAGGGTGCGGGGCCGTCCGTGGCTGTGTGTGCGGTCTCACCGCGTCGTGGGGTCGAGTCAGACCCGCCCCCGGCTGACAGATGCTGCTCTCACTCACCTTCCCCGGCCGGGCGACTGGCGTCCGCGACTCCAGCTCTGCTCGAAACTCGTCAGCTCCTGCATTGGTACTTCTCATGACTGGGGTGCTCCTGTGACCAGCCTTCCTTGCTTGGACTCTTCCTGAGGCTGACCCAACGGCTATCATCTTCTCACTTGACTCCTTCATGCTCGTTAACACGACCCTGCAATTTGTAGATTCTTCCAGGAAGTCTGGAATCTGGCCTCCAAAGGGAGACTCTTGGTGGAGTGGGCTCGCGCCTCTTGCTTACTGAATCAGGGAAGGGCATGCTGGCCAAGAAGTGACATGGCTGACAGGGGCTTCTGGGGAAGTTCCTCTTTCAAAAACGGACGTAAGACACTAGTGTGTCCCCTTTCATTGTCTCTGGGCAGTGCTGTCTCTGTAGTGTGTAGAATGGTAAGGCCATGCCAGCACCTTCGGGAAGCCAGCCCAAGAGGCCAAAAAAGTCGACATGCTGAGAATGGCAGAACAGAAAGATGGAAAAAACCAGAGTCAGTAATGGCATCCTCCTTGCGTCACCGAATCAACTAATGTTGCCTGTGTCCCCCTGGAGACTTTTCCTTCTATCATACATGACCTTGTTTTTATTATGGAAAACTTCAAATGTAAAAAAGTGAATAGTGTGATGAAAACCCATGCTTCCCTCCATGCATTTATTCAACTTCATTTACTGTCCTCATTCGGCTTTTTATTTTTAAAGATTTTATTTATTTGACAGATCAGCAGCAGGCAGAGACAGAGGGGAAGCAGGCTCCCCGCTGAGCAGAGAGCCGGAGGTGAGGCCCGATCCCAGGACCCTGAGATCATGACCTGAGCCGCAGGCAAAGGCCTTAACCCACTGAGCCAACCAGGTGCCCCCTCATTCAGCTTTTTAAGCTTAATCTTCTCCCCACTTGATCCCAGCCACTGCTGCATTATTTTGAAGCAAATCCCCTATTGTTTCACTCATAAATATCTAAGATTCTATCTATAAAAAATAATTTTTAACTTTTTAAAGATTTTATTCAATTGAGAGAGAAGGAGAACACAAGCAGGGGGAGAGGCAGAGAAAGAAGGATAAGGAGATGCCTCACTGAGCTGGGAGCCTGATGTGGGAGCCCGATCCCAGGACCTAGAAATGATAACCTGAGCCTAAGGCAGATGCTTAACCCTCTGAGCCAATCAGGAGCCCAAGAATTATTTTTGGTAGAATACAAAAATCCATACAGAAAATAAATAGTGGTTGCCTAGCACTGGGGAAGTTTGAATAAAAACATGAGGGACTGCTACATGGGTATCAGTTTCTTTTGGGGTTGATGAAAATGTTACACAAAGTTGATTGTAATGATGGTAAAACATTAAAAACCATTGAATTATACAGTTTTAAGTGGGTATGTGTGACTTATGTCTCACTAAGGCTACTTAAAAATCAGTACATAATGGGGCGCCTGGGTGGCTCAGTGGGTTAAAGCCTCTGCCTTTGGCTCAGATCATGATCCCAGGGTCCTGTGATGAAGCCCTGCATCGAAGGCTCTGCTCTTGGGGAGCCTGCTTCCTCCTCTCTCTGCCAGTCTGTCTGCCTACTTGTGATCTCTGTCAAATACATAAATAAAAATCTTAAAAAAAAATCAGTACATAAAGGGGCATCTCGGTGGCTCAGCTGGTTAAAGCATCTGTCTTCTACTCTGGTCATGATCTCAGGACTCGGATTGAGTCCCGTGTGGAGCCCCATGTTGAGATTGCTGAGTTTGGTCCCCTGCTCAGCAGGAGTCTGCTTCTCCCTCTGACACCTGCTCATGGTCTATCTCAAATGAATGAATAAAATCTTGAAGAAAAAAAAAAACAGTACATAAGGGTGCCAGCATCTATTGGGGAAATAAAAATACAGTGGGGGAAAAGATGACTTTTCTTTTTAAAGATTTTTCATTTATTTGACAGATCACAAGTAGGCAGAGAAGGGGGGGGGAAGCAGGCTCTCCACTGAGCAGAGAGCCCAATGCAGGGCTCAATCACAGGACCCTGAGGATCATGACCTGAGCCGAAGGCAGAGAGGCTTTAACCCACTGAGCCACCCAGGCGCCCCAAAACAGATGACCTTTAAGTACATAACTACATTAATAAACACATCCAAAAGTATTAGCAATAATTCCTAAATACCAAATATCCAGTGTTCACTCTATGTGGGTCCATTTTTTTTTTACATTTTATTTAAATTAGGATCTGAACAAGGCACACACTTTGCATTTGGTTAATGTGTGCTTAAGTCTTGTAATTTATGGGTTTCCCTGACATGCACTTTTCCCTTTTGTTTCTGTTGAAACCAGGTAAATTTTTCCCATAGGATTTACTACATTCTGGATTTTGGTGATGGTATCCTTATGATGTCATTTCTCATTCCCTTGTTTTTCCAGTAAACTGGTAGTTGGGTCTAGAGGCTTAATTAGTTTCAAGTTTTTATATTTGACAGTCCTTCATAATGGTGCATGTGTGTTCTTTTGCATCATAGCCGAAAGTGCATAGGAGCACCTGGGTGGCTCATTCGGTTAAGCCTCTGCCTTCCAGCTCAGGTCATGATCCTGGGGTCCTAGAACTGAGCCCTGTGACAGGCTCCCTACCCGCAGGGGGCCTGCTTCTCCCTCTCCTCCCTGCTCATGCTTTGTCTCTCTCTCTCTCAAATGAATAAATAAAATATTTAAACAAAAAGAGAGAAAAAGAGAAAATGAAGAAAGCGAAAGTACATAATGTCTGGTGCACTTCTGTAATGTTTATTTTGAGGAAGGGTTGACAGCCTGATTCATCTATCATAGATTTGTCCAACATTTTTTTGCAGAACAGTTTTAGCCATTATTGCTTATACCCATTATTTCATTAGGAGTTATAAAATGGTAGTTTTCTAATTATATCATTTCTTTTGCATCTTTTTGCTGGAATTCTATCAAGGAAATCTTTCCCGTACTAAATTTTTGGTTACTTTGAGGAGGTAGAGTTCAGGAAAAACATGAGCAGGATAAAAAAATAAAGGCATTCTTTGCCTTTCCTTTGAGAAATCAGATGTGCTAGCAATCTCCAAAGGTAGCCAGTGAGTATGTTTTTTTTTTTTTTAAAGATTTTATTTATTTATTTGACAGAGAGAAATCACAAGTAGATGGAGAGGCAGGCAGAGAGAGAGAGAGGGAAGCAGGCTCCCTGCTGAGCAGAGAGCCCGATGCGGCCTCGATCCCAGGACCCTGAGATCATGACCTGAGCCGAAGGCAGCGGCTTAACCCACTGAGCCACCCAGGCGCCCTAGTGAGTATGTTTTATATACATGGATTTTTAACATATTCTGTGTGTTTTAATCAGTTGTAGTGAATAATGCTCTGGTTGTCCAAATGGTGGCCACAAGCATCTCTTTCAAGGTGTCTTCTGTGTACTTTTGACATGATCTGAGTAGGTTTTGATAACTTCTTTGCTTTCCAGTCAGTGAAGATGTTACAAGGCTCATTCTGTAAATCTCCTGCCTTGGCCCTGGAATTAGCTACATCCTTGAGGAACCCTTGTTATTTTTTAGCAGGAAATGTGTTTTAGAGATCAGGCACGTAGAGTACCGTTACTACTAGGGCAGTTTTTGTTACAAACCTCTTCACTGGACAAAATTAGGATATATATTTTTAAGAGAAAAAAATTTTGGATTAATCTTGATAGTATTCTCTTTCAAATTTAGGATTACAGGACTAATTATTATTGCTGAAATCTTGGTTCTTAATTACATCAATAGGATTACTTGGTTTATGTTTCAAATTATCTTCAATATTATTACTGAGAATTCAAGATTTCTCTGCAATTCTTTTTGCCCTTAGACTATATCTCCATAGTGAGATTACTACGCTCTAAAGTTACTGGAAATAATTATTATCAATGTGGTAACCTTTTCACTGAAGTTTAAATTTTTAGAGATCACTTAGAAAAAACCTAATTTGGGGCACCTGGGTGGCTCAGTTGGTTACATGTCTTCCTTTGGCTCAGTCATGATCCCGGGGTCGTGGATCAAGCCCGACATCTCGATCCCTACCCCCTCTACTGACTTGTGCTCTCTCCCTTTCTTTCTCTCTCAAAATCTTTTAAAAAATCAAAATTTAAAAAAAATTTTAAACCTAATTTATATTAATACAGAACACTTTCATGGCTCCAAAGAAAAAACTACAAAAACAACTTACACTCAGAAGCCTAGACTCTATGCCTGTTCATCCCTCTATTCCTGCTCTCCTCCACTGGTAACAATTTATATAAATTTTGGATTATCCTTCCATTTTATTTTTCTTCCCCATCCCGGCTCCCCACTCCTTCCATATGCAAATAACATTTTGCTTTTGTAGTACATCCCCTTCCTTAGGTAAAGGTCCTATGCCACGCATAGTCCTGTGATGTGCTTTGTTGTTCCCATCTAACCAACTGGCTGGGGAGACCATTGTCTGACAGTTGCCCTTAGCATTGTTGAGTGGCAGGATGGCGGTTCCTTCCATCAGTCCTCTATTGATGACATATAAGCTGTGTCCAGATTTTTGCTACTAAAAACAGTGATGCATGGGGCGACTGCTTGGCTCAGTTGCTTAAGCTAGACTCCTAGTTTTGGCTCACATCATGACTGAGCTCTGTGCTCAGGGAGAAGTCTGCTTGAGATTCTCTTCCCCTCCCTCTGACCCCCCCTTTCTCTTTCTAAAATACAATAAATAGATCTTTTAAAAAAATAGTGCTGCAGTGGATACTCCCGTGTCTGGGTCATTTTGTATTTCTGCAACCGTATATTTGGAATAGAGTAGAAGTGGAATTGGTTGGTCAAAGGTAAATGTATATGTAATTTTGCCCAATTTCTCTCCTTTGGGGTCGTGCCTTTTTGCATCCCACAAACAATGTATGGAAGTGCACACAGTCTCATCAGCTGGATGTGGCATCAGACTTTTGACTCTTTGCAAATCTGATAGGTAAGAAACAGTATTTCAGTGTAGTTCTAGTTGGCATATTTTTATGAGTAAGAATTTCTCTAATTATGAGCATCTTCTAATATGTTTAAGAGCGATTTTATGTCTTGTTCATATTTTGCCCATTTTTCTGTAGGGTTGTTAGTCTTTTACTCTAGCTTTAGAAGTTCTTGATTGGCAATATTTTAAATGGTTTAAATTACAAATTGTAGTTTTTCAGTTTATAATCTTTTCTTTAGCTTGCTAATCATGTTGTGGGTTTTTTTTTTTTTCCATGTAGAAGTTTATTTCCTTTATTGCCTCTGGATTTTGATTCACAGACAAGAAATATTCTCAAGTTATGGGGGAATTTATCCATGTATCTTCTAGAACTTGTGTAGTGCTAGATCGATAGTTAGTACTTCAACCTAGTGTATGGTGTGAGGAATGACTTTCATTTTATCTTTTGCTATATGGCTCCATAGTTATACCAGCTAAATAGTTTCCATTTCCTCACTGTTTGGGGGTGACCCTTTTATCATGCACTAAATTTTCCTATGCATTTGAGTATTTTTGGATTTTGTGTTGAGCTGATCTATTCATGTGCCTATATTAACAATTTAAAAATTATAGATGCTTTATGTCTTACTATTTAGTGGAGCTCACCCTCTCTCATTGTCCTTTTTCAGGGTGATTCTGGCTCTTCTCACTTTTTTATTATTTTTAGGGCTTATAAATTGGAGGGTTGGAAAAGGAGCTAATAATAATTGTAATAACAATAGTAATAGATTAAGGACCTACTGTCAGCCTGTAAAGCACACGTATGTATTAACTCAGTACTTTTCTCAGCAATCCTGTAAGATAGACACTATTTTAAACTTCCCTGTGGAATAGCTAGGAAAACTGAGGCACAGGAGAGGTTAAGTAACTAGCTCAAGGTGGCACAGCTGATAAGCAGAAAAGCTGAGATTAGAACTGAGACCATCTCACTCCAGAGGTTGGGTTTTTCCCCACTATATGTCAGTTTTAGACCACACTGACTTAGAAATCCTGGATTTCTCCCACTCCTGGTTTGGTCTCAGCCATGTCTCCTCTTCTCCTGGAACCTCAATTTCTCATTGCTTCCAGGGAGGGCACCCTTAATTGGAGCCCTCAAAGTCAGGGTGTTCAGGCTGAGCATTGGTGCCCCTGTTAGGCACCACTCCTTCTCACGCACAGGAGGGGAGATGACAGGCAGAAGCAGCCCAGAGCATCCCACCCTGGGACTGGATGGAGTGCTGCTGATCAGCTCTCCTTTGACCCAGCTGGGCCTCCTAGGTTTGGATGTGTTCCTAGCAACAAGAACAAAACACTCTGCCTGACATTAATTACCCCATTGGACAGCCCCTCACACAACTCCAGGGGGCATCACTCCCGTATAGGACATTGCTCACTCATCATTTTTCTTCCTGTTTTGTGAGTTTTTAGCTTCTTTTTAAAAAGTTTATTTAACAGAGAGATCACAAGTTGGCAGAGAGGTAGAGAGAGACGGGGAAGCAGGCTACCCGCTGAGCAGGGAGCCTGATACAGGGCTTGATCCCAGGACCCTGAGACCATGACCCGAGCTGACGGCAGAGGCTCAACGAATTGAACCATCCCAGTGTCCTGAATTTTTAGCTGCTTCTTCTTCTTCTTCTTTTTTTTTTTTTTAAGATCTTATTTATTTATTTGACAGACAGAGATCACAAGTAGGCAGAGAGAGAGAGGAGGAAGCAGGCTCCCTGCCAAGCAGAGACTCGATCCCAGGACCCTGAGATCATGACCTGAACCGAAGGCAGCGGCTTAACCCACTGAGCCACCCAGGTGCCTGAATTTTTAGCTTCTTAAACCTGCTTTCCTTTCTCTTGATGTTGTGAATGGAATTCCTACCATTGGCTCTTCTCAATGCAGGTAGAAAAGCCCCAGTGAGATGAGAGCAGGGATATCCCCTTTGCCACTAAAGCTGCAGAAAGGCTACTTTGTAGAGTAAGAAGACCTGTGAGCCAGCTGGACTTTAGATGTTATCATGCCCTCTTTGAGAAAATGTTAACCTCTAAGTATAGTTTCCCAATTCTGATTATTTTATAACCGTTATATCCCTGATGATACATTTCTGTTAACATCTTGTTTCTTGTGAGAATGTTCACTTTATCCCAGCCTTTATTCCTGGAAAACAGCAGCAGCGAAGAAATCTCCCCAGCCTTATGTTCCTGGAAACGTCTTACTACAAAAAACAACCATTCCCCACTTGAATTAGCTAAGACCCCAGATAACACCATTGTTTATCTAGGATAAGGCCAGACACTTTCCCATTCTTTGTCTCATACAAGATTAGCAGAATTATTTGTCCCTGTTGATCAGCTGGAACAAACTATTTCAGACCTTGGGATGCCTGTCTGGATCAGTCTGTAGAGTGTGCAACTCAAGCTTGGGGTTGTGAGTTAAAGCTCCATGTTGGATGTACAGTTTACTTTTAAAAAGGTAAGAAGGAGGGGCGCCTGGGTGGCTTAGTGGGTTAAAGCCTCTGCCTTCGGCTCGGGTCATGGTCCCAGGGTTGTGGGATCGAGCCCTGCATCGGGCTATCTGCTTGGCGGGGAGCCTCCTTCCTCCTCTCTCTCTCTGCCTGCCTCTCTGCCTGTCAAATAAATAAATAAAATCTTTTTTAAAAAATCCAACAATTTGTAAGCAATATGGGCTTTCTGGGCATGGGTCCCAGCATGAGTATTCTTCAAGTGCTCCAAGTGAGTCCAGTGTGCAGTCAGGGTTAAGCCCCTCTGCAGAAATCTGAAAGAACTGGGAAGTTAGTGCTGGCAGAGCTCTGCGTTCTTTTAAATACTAAATGCACACACTAAACAGTTTGATATCCACAATACTTTGTGAAGTAGCTTTTATTTTCTTCATTCTAAATGCAGAGAGACTGAATCTAGAGAGAGCAAGTTCACAATCAACCAATTAGGAAGTGTTGCTGACAGGATTTGAACTCAGGGCTTTTTGCCTTGCCGCACTGAGTCTCAACTCCATCGTGCTGCTGCCACTACTGCTGCTCCTCCTCCTCCTGTCAACCTGAGAGACTTTTTAAAAAAATATTTTATTTATTTGACAGAGACAGTGAGAGAGTGAACACAAGCAGGGGAAGCTGGAGAGGGAGAAACAGGCTTCCTGCCGAGCAGGAAGAGAGACTCGATCCCAGGACTCTGGGATCATGACCTGAGCCAAAGGCAGATGCTTAACGACTGAGCCACCCAGGCGCCCTGAGAGACTGTATTTTTTAGAGCGATTTGTTATTGCTTGAGGAGCGGTTTTGGTTTCCACCATGGGATGCTATGCCCCTTGAGTCTTTTGCCTGAGTTCAGGGATAAGCTGGAAAGAAGAGCTAAAGGGAAAATGTGGGACAGAGGTCGGTACGTACAAGCAGGTAAGGAGTAAAGGTCAGATATTGGGGTCGGGAGGTGGTCTAGCAGGTGACAGTTTCACAACCTTCCCTGGACCCTTGGGCACCTGAAGATTCACAGATCTCAGTTACATCTTGATTCCAACCCCTCCCAACTCCCCCTCTTCCTAACATAAAAATAAAAGAGGACTGGGGCCCCTGGGTGGCTCGTATGGCTAAGCATCTGCCTTCAGCTCAGGTCATAATCTCAGGGTCCTGGGATCGAGCCCTGCATCAGGCTCCCTGCTCAGCAGGGAAACTGCTTCTCCCTCTCCTACACACTTGTGGTCTTTTCTCTCCCTATTTCTGTATTGATCTCTCAAATACATTAATAGAATCTATAAAAAAGAGAGAGAGAGAGAGAGAGAGAGAGGAAGAAAAAGGACTTCAGGTCCCTCTGTTTTGACTTCCAATTTTCTAGTTGGGATTCTTTACAGCTTGTCTCTTGACCCTGAGCCAGCAAGTCCCCACCTGTGATTGACTCTGAGACAGTGATTGATTTGACCCTCAGTGTTTACCTTCACATACCTACCCACCTTTGCTCCACATATTCCTTTTATAAATATGGAAGTATTTTCAGTACTTTGGAAATACTCTTTGAGATATTAGTCCACTGTCTTCCTGGGGTTGGCCTCACTGAAATAAATTTCTTTCCTGTTTCACCACCACTTGTTTCTCTGCCTTTGGAATTTTTTAAAAAAGATTTTACTTATTTATTTGTCATAGAGAGAGAAGCAAGAGCAAGCACAGGCAGATAGAGTAGCAGGCAGAGGCAGAGGGAGAAGCAGGCTCCCTGCCAAGCAAGGATCCCGATGTGGGACTTGGTCCCAGGAAGCTGGATCATAACCTGAGCCGAATGCAGCCGCTTAACAAGCTGAGCCCCCCAGGCGTCCCTGCCTTTGGATTTTGTTGGCATTGAGTGGCTGAACCTATTTTGGGCTACAAAATTTTGGGCTACAAAAGCAGCTCAAACTTCACACTAGCATGGTTCTTTAGGACATAGCTGCTATCTTCTCAGTCTTCTGGATTCCTGAATAGTCACTTTACTGACTTGGACTTGGTTACTTTACCATTTTCCCTCCAGAGCTGGATGTGTTGTCTTAGGGGCTGACCCTTTCATCCCCAAGAACAACTTACTTTAACTTGGGCATTCTTCCCCAATCTTTCTACGCAGAAAGAGTTGAGATGGAAGGACATATGGAACTTTAGTCTCATACCATGGCCCTGTCACAGGTAGATAAAGTAATGAAGATAATGGAAATCATATTTAAAAAAGCAACAACTCTGTGGGGCACCTTTGTGGCTCAGTTCGTTAAGCAGCTGCCTTTGGCTCGGGTCATGTTCCCAATGTCCTGGGATCGAGCCCCATGTTGAGTTCCCTGCTCAGGAGAGGGTCTGCTTCTCCCTCTCCCTGCTCTTATGCTCTTGCTTGATCTCTTTCCCTCTCAAATAAAATCTTAAAAAAAAATCCTGTATAACATCAAATGGCTACTTTTTAATTTTGCTCCAGTATTACAACACTAGATTTATCCCATTCTGTGCACCCACTCCCTGGCCCTGGGGTTATGCTGTAACTGGGGAACATAGACTACAATATGAGTTCTTTGATGTTCAGTAAAGTTGGAATTCTAGTTGAAAGAGTTTTCACATTTGTGACACTCATGAGATTGCTCTCCAGTGTGATTTCTCTATGCTCAATAAGTAAAGAACTCCGGCGGGAAGATTTTCTGCACTGAGGGTACACATGCCCTTTCTTTCCAGTATGAATTCTCTGAAGAATAACAAAGTGAGAACTCCCACTGAAGTATTTCCCACACTGATCACAACCATAAGGTTTCTCTTCAATGTGAGTTCTCTGCTGTGAAATAAACCAGAGCTCTGAAAAAGATTTCCTATATTGACTACACTCATAAGGCTTCTCTCTGAGATGCTTTCTTTGATAAATATTAAAATCAAGGATGTGGGGGTGCTTGGGTGGCTCAGTGGGTTAAGCCTCTGCCTTCGCCCCAGGTCATGATCTCAGGGTCCTGCGATCCGGCCCAGCATGGGGCTCTCTTCTCAGTGGAGAGCCTGCTTCCTCCTCTCTCTCTACCTGTCTCTCTGCCTACTTGTGATCTCTGTCAAATAAATAAATCTTTTTTAAAACAGAAAACATGTGACTGAAAGATTTCCCAAACTAATTACAACAGAATAATTTCCCTTCAGTGTGAGTTTTCTGATGTCTAATTAGTTGAGATGTCCTACCAAAAGCTCTGCCACATTCATGATATTCATGGGATCCCTCTCCAGTATGCATTATAGAATGTCTAAGAGGTAGGGAAGGTCAGCTAAAAGGCATCCCATGTTGATTATTCATAGTTTTTCTTGGGGATGAGTTCTTTAGACTGTTGAATAAACTTCATTGATAAATTTTCTGAAACTGAAGCATTCTTGTATTCTTGAAATAAATTGTCATAATGCTGTTCTTTAGACACACTGCTGGGTTTGATTAAATTCTTCTTTTCTCTCTTTTTAAGATACTTTATTTCCAACTTATGTATTTATATTCATAGATGAGTCTGAGTGGTAAATTTCTTTTTTATACCATCCTTATCAGATGTGGATATTATGTTATCTTCATTTAATATTTTGTGAAGCTGTCCATTTTGTTTTGATGTGGAATTATTTAACAATTCGGAACAGTCTATTCAAGTCAGCTGTATAGTCTCCTGGGCTTTGTGCCCATGTCACTTCCATGATAATTATTTCTGCTTCTTGGGTCACTTCTGGTTATTTGTATTGGGAAAATATTCATATAGTTCTGTGTAAGTTCTTATAATTCCTTTACTCTTTTCTCTATCTGGGTTACCTTTTTTTCATTTATACTACTTTTATTTTCTGTCAGGCTTGTGAGGGGTTTGTCTATCATCTTAACCTTTCCTTTCCCTTTGTTTTTCACTAACTTTGGCTTTAATCTCAATGAACTTGAACAATTTGGTTTATTGTATTGAAAAAACTTTATTATACTGTTTTCCCAATTCCTTAAAGCAAAATATTAATTTCTTTCTTCTTGATAATTCTACTTTAATAATACAATCAAGGCCCTAATTTTTCCTGTTATACAGCTTAGCTGTGCACCATTTATTTTGTGTTCTCATTTTGATTATTTTTTTAAAAGATTTATTTATTTGAGAGAGAGCGAGAGAGAGAGAGACAGTATGCACATGCATGTGCGAGCATCAGGGACAAGGGCAAGGGGAGAGGAAGAGAGAGAATCTCAAGAATGTTGCATGCTGAACACAGAGCCTGACTTGGGGCTTAATCCCATGACCCTGAGATCATGACCTGAGCCAAAATCAAGAGTCAGATGCCCAAGTGATTAAGCCACTCAGGCACTCCATGTTTTCTTTTTTAAGAGAGTTGGGGGGAGGCAGAAGGAGAAGCAGGCTCCCCAATGACCAGTGAGCTCATGCAGGGCTCCATCCCAGGGCCCTGTGGTCATGTCCCGAGCCGAAGGCAGATACTTAACCAACTGAGCCCCCAAGGTGTCCCTCTTTTATGATCTTCCATTGGCCATATTTTTCTGAATATAACTGAAGTCCCTGGAGGCAGATGGATGATTCTCATGTGGCCTTTGAATATTTTCCAGGCATGACTGCTTGTTGAGCAAGTGACCAAAAGCATGTAGATCTCCCTGTCTGCCACTTCTACTTCTACCCTTTGAATAACTTGCTGAGTTTCCTTCTGTTCACCCACAATTCAGGAGGAATACTGCTGACCTGTCCAGGTTCTTTATTATTTTTTTTTAAATATTTTATTTGTTTATTTGACAGAGAGCTAACGAGAGAGCACAAGTAAGCAGAGCGGCAGGGAGAGGGGGAGAGAGAGAAGCAGGCTCTCCGCTGAGCAGGGAACCCAATGCGGGGCTCGATCCCAGGACCCTGGAATCATGACCGGAGCCGAAGGCTTAACCAACTGAGCCACCCGGGCGCCCCACCTGTCCAGGTTATTGTGGGCACGAAGAAGACACTAAAACCAAGCAGGGGTTCTGATGGTTGTCCAGATTGTTGGCTGTCACTAAATGCCAGCTCTGAAGAGTAATACGGTTGCTTCTATGTTGTGATCCAAGGCTCTGAGGAAAGCCAGGTCTCGGCTTGTGAACTGGACCATTTTCTCCAGCCTTCAAATGACTCATAATTCTACCTCATCCACTTCTGCAAGTGCAGCTGCCTCTCCCCCAGATGTTACATTTGTACCCTTTTCTCGCAGACAACAGTCCTTGTCCCAAGCTCACCAAAAAGTCTAAGCATCCCACTCATTCTGACTGTTAGACTTCCTCCCTAACCAATCTCTGCATTTCTGTGAGAACTATGAGTCATTCCACTTGAACCAAAGCACTAGTTCCTTTCAGATTGTCAATCCAGGGCACAGTGTCTACCCCATTCCCTCCTGCAGATCCAGTGCTTTCTGTTGAGATATACCATTCCTTAGGGTGCAGATCAGCACCCATATGTAGAAACTGGGAAATCACGTATACCCTGTGCTTTAGTTTGCTATCATTGCAGAAATAAAATACCACAAAATTAGTGGTTTGAACAATACAGATTTGTTATTTTACTATCCTGGAGGTCAGAAGTCTATCACTGGCCTGAAATCAAGGTATCTCCAAGACTGTTCATTCTGAAGGCTCTAGGAGATGAGTCCATTTCCTTGCCTTTATCGACCTCTAGAAGCCACTCATATTCCTTGGCTTATGGCCCTGCATCACTCCAACCAGTTTTCATCATCGTATCTTCCTCTCTTACTTGGACACTCCTGTCTCCCTCTTGTACTGACCCTTGTGATGACACTAGGCCCATGGGATAATCCAGGATGATCTCCCTGTTTCCAAATCCTAACATAATCGATCACATATGCAAAGTCCCTCTGACCTTGTGAAGTACCATTTTCACAGGTTCTGGGGACTAGCAGTGGACATCTGTGGGGCCGTCTCTCTGCCTCTTGTGACCCCCCCAGGAGATTCAGATACACTGAACCCTGATGACAAACTTGTGAATGTAACAGTGGGTGCTGCTGCTATGAATTATGTGGGTGGGAAAAGATGGGGAACCACCACCTTAGTATATTCAAATCCTACACCAACTCGTCTTACTTTAAGGAAAGTGGGAATTCTCCCATTTACTTCAGAGAGGAATTTCTCTGGCCTTCTAAAGCAGCCAATGGGATTTCCAACTTGGTCACTTACAGTAAGTGACCCCAAACCTCAGAGGCCCTGGCTGAGCTTCTAGGCAAGCTCCCCCTCATCTGTTCACCCTGAGGGAATGATTTCTCCTCTCCTCATTTGCCACCCAACATCATGTAACCTGGTTCCAGTTCCAGCAGACAACACCGCCTCTCCTTTCCCTGAGGAAACAGAAAACCCCAGCATCCTTAATGGCCTTATCTCATGGAATTTACACAGCGTGACTTCTGCCGACGCTATGAATGGAAGCAGTCACAAGCCCAACCAGATTCTAGGACTGGAGGAAAGGCAAAGCATTTGTAGCCATATCTTAAACCAGCACGGATGTGAAAGCAGTTAGCTCACCTCCTTCAGAGACCATCTTCTGGCAACAAATCAGTATATGACATTTCAAGATGAACTGACCTTGTTTGAGGATACGGTTATGGCCTTCACCAGTGGACACTAGGCATCACGGTGAGGCCAGTCCCAAGGTAAACAAACAGACATCTCTGCATCACTAGGACTTGGAAAAGGAACTGCTGATGTTCTCCATTAAAAGTGTTCTCTCGGAGCACCTGGGTGGCTCAGTGGGTTGAGGCCTCTGCCTTCGGCTGGGATCATGATCCCAGGGTCCTGGGATCGAGCCCCGCACTGGACTCCCTGCTCAGCGGGGGGCCTGCTTCCTCCTCTCTCTCTGCCTGCTTCTCTGCCTACTTGTGATCTCTGTCAAATAAATAAATAAAATCTTAAAAAAAAAAAAAAATACCAAAGTGCTCTCCCCCTCCTGAAAGGTCTCCAGGGGAGGGCGGGCAGCAGGCCCTGGTAAATTCTCCAGCCCCCAGATAGTTCATCTCTCGAAGATGTGAATGTGTTAATATGTTTAAATGTGATATAGCAGCCCTGAGCGCAGTGCCTGATGCATGAAGGGCAATAGGACAGGGGGCGTGCCATCACCAGTCTCCAGGCACCTGGCCTCCTGGCTCTTTCTGGTCTCTCTCCAGGGTCTGTTCATTCCTGTAGAGAAAGGAGTGAGGTACTCTCATTCCAGAAGGCATGACTGTGCCTCATCCTTGTTAGCATGGGTTGACATGCTCTCCAGAGGTGTGCCTAGCAGCATTCAGCCAATGTCTGGTGAGCACAAGTTCAGTATCTGACCCAGAATTTTAAACATGTATTGAAATATTATGCACAACTCAAGAGAGCAGAGGTGGAGTTGTAGAGCAAGGAGTGGGATGGACTGCAGGTTACAGGCTGTGTGACCTAGAGAAAGGCTTTTAATCTGTCCTTTCAGGTAAAACATGAAATGTGGGCATCAAACACGTGCCCTAATGCTGCCAGTTTCCTTAACTTGGTGATGAGCATCCAGTAAGGGTAACTCCTTCCCTTGAAGGAGTCCTGTGGGAAAAGTGGATGTGTGAAGTGAATGAACATTCCCGGGGAGTTCCCACACTGGCCTGGGGTTTCCTTCCCTCTAGGCCTCCAGTGGTTGTTCAAGGCTCCCATTCCCTTAACCTAACATTCCCTGCATGTTGATGATGTTCTAAGGATCAGAATGATCCACTCATCTTACCTCATCTGGAATCTTGGGCCAGAGGCACTGCAGCCTTGCAGAGTCTTCTAGAACTGGTCTGACAATGTTTTGTTTTCGTGCTGCTTACTATAAATATGAAATTATTAATGAAAAGATATTTAATAGGTGAGGAAAACACACAGATTCTATCACAGAAATATACAGTTTATTTATCCTTGTTCTCTTTTAGGCCTTGTCCATATGGATAAATACTTTACCACAAATAAAGTATCAGTGCACAGACTTTTTGGTACCTGGCTTTTTAAACTTACATTATAAGCATTTTCGAGTTTTACTGTTATCATTTTTAATGACCAAATTGGACCAGCAAATCAAGTGAGTGAAAAATGTTTTCCCAACCTATATTCATTAGCAACAACTCCCCCACCAGTTTTCTTTTTTACTCCTGTGCAGGGCGGTCTCCTTGGTTGTCCTTTGCTTTTGAGATCATCACTCAGTGCTGCTTTCATATTCGGTTCAGGCCCGTTTGTGTTACGTGGCAGGGTCAGGCTGAAGAGGCGATATCTTCGCCTGGCTCAGCTGGACGGCTGTGAGGCAGGCTGTTTCTTCTTGCATCTTACCCTACTGTGTGTCTTCTGATGCCCGATGAGGTGTGAGCTCTGGGTGAAAGCCTTTCCGCATTTGTTGCACGTGTAGGGGCGCTCCCCAGTGTGCGTCCTCTGGTGCCTGATGAGATGGGAGCTCTGGCGGAAGGCTTTACCGCAGTCCTGACACTGGTAGGGCTTGGCTCCGGTGTGAGTCCGCAGGTGCTGGGAGATGGCCGAGCGGTCATTGAAGGTCCGCCCGCACTCTGGACACTCAAACGGCCTCTCTCCAGTGTGGATTCTCTGATGCTGTGTGAGGGAGGAGCTCTGAACAAATGCCTTCCCGCAGTCTTGACACACATACGGCTTCTCTCCTGTGTGGATTTTTTTATGTACAGAGAAATATCTTGGGTTCCGGAACGTTTTGCCACATTCGCTGCATCGGCAGACTTGGCTCCCTTTGTGGATTCTTGTGAATGTGATCTGCTGAGCGCTCCGGCTGAAGGCTCTCCCACAACCACTGTTTTCTCTGGCTTTTTCCCCTTTGCGGTCCTTCTGATGAATTTTTACACCTGGACTACGTGTCACCTTCTTAACCCGTGAGCCACACTTACGCAAGCGTTTTCTAGGGAGAGTTTTCTGGAGTGAAATATGGCTTGTGCCAAGGCCAGTGTTCACCCGCAACGAGGAGCTTTTCTGAGGGAGGGTTTCTTCCCGAATTGGCCCTACCCGCTTCAGTGCTGCGTCTAAGACTTCCTGGGCCTCACCCTGTGAGACATCTCTTGACATAGGGGACCAGGTGTCATCCCTTGAGAATTCTTCCAGTTTCAGGTCATGGGCTGGTTCTTTCTCAGGAGTATCAGACTTCGGAGTTAACTCTTTACTTTCCAGTGTAGTCTCCCACCCTAAAAGAACCCAAAAGGTATGGATACGGTAGAGAGAAAGTGCTAAATGGGCTAGGAGTTATGACATAGCTAAGTATTCAAAAGCTGCTTTCCCCCCCCAAGAACAGTCCTACAGCCTGGGGGGACTCTGAAGAGCATGAAGGAGCAAAGGGAGGAACATGAGCTCGGCGGCTGGGGCCGGGGCCGGGGCTGGAACTGGGAACACTCTCCTGGCTCTCTGACTCTTCTTATGCCTTCAAGGTAGGCAGCAAGTCAGTCCTTCACTGGATCTGAGGCTGCTGCTGCCCACACAGTGTCCACCCCTCCAGGTCCACAGGGCCAGCTGAAGGCACAGATGGTGCACGGAACTCTCCGGGGCATACCCAGTTCTCACACTAGGTCCAGAGAAGGCAAGAGCCCCAGCCCAGGGCTTCTGGTGCTCCCAGTCCTGGAAGGCTGGAGTGGCCAGCACGGGCAGAACCTTACCCAAAGAGACCAGGTGTCCAAAGGTTTCCAACATCACATCATGGTACTCAGTCCTCTGTGTCGGGTCCAGCAGCCCCCACTCTTCCTTGCTGAAGTCCACAGCCACATCCAGGAAGGTCACTGGTTCCTGCAATGCCACATTCTGTGTCTGCTAAGCGGTAGGGTCATTGACAAGGACAGAAGGAAGGATGACTGGTGCCTCCCAACAGTCTGCTGAGTAGAGGGCACCCCTGTTTGCACAGAAATGCTGACTTGGGCCATAAGAGGCCCAGTAAGTCCCTTCTCACAAAATTCTCACAAAATCAGAGTGTGGGGTCCAGGCTGGAGGCAGAATCCCTGCTTCGCTAAGAGCTACAGGTGCTATAAGCAAACTGCTTCCACTCTACCCACCCCTGGGTGCAGCTCACCATTTCCCAGCAACTCCCTACAGAAGGCTGCCCCTGAGACAAACCCCCCGACTAGCCATACCCCCAACCCCCGACATGTGGAGGAACTGCCTTTGTGGACTAGGGCTGCTTGAGGGTGGGTAACCAGAGGCTACACTGAGGTCAGTCCTTCTGGGGAGCTGGTAAGAACTCCAGCAGGAAGAGGCCTCCCCATGGCACTGGGCCTATATGTGGGATGTCTTCTGCCCATGAGGGGCAGAGTCTGCTTGAGAAGGAATGGGAGAAAGCAGAACCATTAGACCAGGACTAGACAGACATACCCCTCTCTCAACACCAGGAAGCCCCTGGATACAGCCTTGCCTGAAGCCTACTCAAGACCACTCGTTATGTGAGAGCCAGTAAGTTTACCTTATGCTTGAGCCAGCTGTGAGCCACCTGCATCAGAAAGAGTGCTGACCAATGTCACACACACACCATCATTCAGTCGTACTCTCTGAGCCTCAGTAGTTAGCAAGACAGGGACAATGCTGTTTCACCTATGTCCTGGCTCTGGGATATTTTTGAAGCAAATCCAAGACAATTTTTTCTGTCATAAATACCTACATATGCATTTCTTTCTTTTTTTTTTTTTTTTTTTTTTTTTAAAGATTTTATTCATTTATTTGACAGAGAGAAATCACAAGTAGATGGAGAGGCAGGCAGAGAGAGAGAGAGGGAAGCAGGCTCCCTTCTGAGCAGAGAGCCCGACGCGGGACTCGATCCCAGGACCCTGAGATCATGACCTGAGCCGAAGGCAGCAGCTTAACCCACTGAGCCACCCAGGCGCCCTACATATGCATTTCTGAAGGACAAGAGCTCTCTTGTTCTCACCCAGATCCAGACATGGTCCACAAGCCCCTACCTGGAGCTCCTAAGTGTCTTTAAATACTTGGCCCTTCCCTCTTGCCTCCAAATTTTTTGACTTCTAGTCACTGTGCCCTTTCTTGGTCTCCATGGTCGCAGCAAGGCAGTCCAGCCCTTCACAATCAGAAACTCTGAAAGGCCTGAATGGTGGGAGATGAGAGGTGGAAGGGGAGGTCATCTCACAGGAGATGTTCTGACCAGAGAAGGAAGGGGTGGCACTCCTCACTCACCTCAGGTGGTTCAATTGCTGGCCACGTAGTCACTTGCTCCTCCTCCTCTTCCTCAGGAGCCGTGGTCTGGAGAGAGCAGGTGGTGTCCTGGCCGGGTAATGCTGGGAGGAGACATCAGCACAGGTGATCAGCCAGGTGTGGTGCTACTTCCAGGACAGGACAGTGACAGCCATTTCTCTTTCTGGGACCCATGGGGCCAGCACACGTGTATCTTGTTGCTGCTGCTGTCAGGGACATCTGTGCCCACCTTCTCCTCGCCAGCTCAGGTCCCCATGCTGGCTCCTCTTCACAGCCCGTGCCCAAATCCCCACATCTGGATCGTTCAGGATGCATCACCCCATATGACTATAGAGCACTGGTGTCCCCACTGCTGAGACCCCTGATCTCACTCCTTCCCTCACCAGACACTGTTCTGGACCCAGTCCCAACTCCAAGGCAGCTGCCTCTTCTCTCCATTAGCGTCGGCAGCTGGCCTCACACCTGTCCTCAGAACAAAGACCCCATTTCTGGCCTCTAACTCCCAAGACTAGATTTATTCTCATAACACATACCCATCTTGATGAGAATTCTATCAAGTTTCCTCTACCTTAGAAAACAGCTCTAATTGGCCTTACGGCCCCCTTTCAACCACAGCTCCTTCATGCCTGACTCTTCATCTGTCCCCAGCTGGTCCATGTGCTTCTATAATGACCTCACCCCCCCCATCAAGGGGAACACTTAAGTGACACAAGCTTGCACACCAGGCTGTTGCTTCCTTCTGGCCAAAGCGATTGGATCGTGGATGAATACAGGGCCCACAGCTAGACAATCAGAGCCAAAGAGGCTTTTGTTAACACTTAGGAAAGAGAAATTCTGTGTGGGGAGGTCCCACATGGAGATAGCTTGCCTGTGAGTGAAACTGACAGAGGCCAGGAGAAGTATGACAGAGGAGAGATGAGTCCTGAGGACACTACAGGAGGCCCTGGGTCCAGCCATGCCTGAAGCTAGCAGATCACCCTGGGACTTTTTCAGTAAATTCTCCTCCCTTGGCAATCACAATTGAGAGTCCCAACTAACTTGCTGATCACAAATGCAGGATTTTTAGAATTATCTGTAAGCCCTCTCTGCCCCGTCCTCTATGATATAAACTGACTTCATCCCAAGGTGTGCAACCTATGACAGACTCGCTTTCATCTCGTGAGCTCTACAACTATCTCCTCGGCATCCCTATCAGTTTCCTGTTGCTGCTATAACAAATGGCCACAACAGTGGCTAAAAATAGTATGAATTTGCTTTCTTGTGATTATATAGATCAGAAGTCTGACACCAGCCTCATTGGGCTAAAATCAAGGTGTTGGCAGGGCTACCTTCCTTTTGGAAGCTCTGTGGGAAAATGTATTCCTCACCTTTCCAGTTTCTGGAGGCCACCTAAAATACTTGGCTTCTGGCCCTTTCTCGTGTCACCTCACTTCAGGGGTCATATGTCTTCTCCACCCTTAATTCATGACTACTTCTCTGTAGGTACCCTTGTGATTGCATTTGAGTCCACCTAAGTAATCCAGGATAATCTCCCCGTCTCAAGACCCTCGGTTTAATCAATGGCATCTGAAAAATCACTCTCAGTGTGTGAGGTTATATATTCAGCGTCCGTGTTCCATGGAACTCAGCCGGACAGAAATCAAGTTTCATGGCATCTCACCCCCAAATGCACCCTACACATGTACTCCCATCTCCTCTCCCCACCATTGTCACTCCTGCCCTAGGCACCACACTGCGTGAAGGGCACAGTGATAGCTCTGGGTGGCCAATCTGCTTCTCATTTTGACCTTCTTCTCTGTCCACCATCCAGAGCAAGCTGCTACCTGGTCGGTCTTTAAAATGCAGTCACACCATGCCACATGTCTCTAGGGAGGGTTCATGGATTGGTTCCCACTGCTTTAGAGTGACACTTCTCATTGCTTTAGGACAACATAAAAAATTTCTTCAAGGGGCCTGCCAGCCCTGCCCCTGTTCCCTTCTACTAAAGACCTTCCCAATTTCTCTCTAATTTTGGATTATACTGTTACTGCTCCTATTTTGGCCCTTCACAGGTGATGCTCCCTGCCTGGCACATCCTGCCCACTTCTTTTTTTCTTTTTCTTTTTTTTTCTTAAAGATTTATTTATTTTGGGGGCGCCTGGGTGGCTCAGTGGGTTAAAGCCTCTGCCTTCGGCTCAGGTCATGATCCCAGGGTCCTGGGATCGAGCCCCACAAAGGGCTCTCTGCTCAGTAGGGAGCCTGCTTCCTCCTCGCTCTGCCTGCTTCTCTGCCTACTTGTGATCTCTGTCTGTCAAACAAATAAATAAAATCTTAAAAAAAAAAAAGATTTACTTATTTGGGAGAGAGATAATTGGGGGAGGGATAAAGGGGAGCTTGAGAGGGAAAGAAGCAGACTCCCTGCTGAGCATGGAGCCTGCCCTGGGGCTCAATCTCTCTACCTTAGCTGAAATCAACAGTCAGCCAGTTAACCAACTGAGCCACCCAGGTGCCCCTTCCTGCCCACTTCTGAGTTCCACTCCACACTAGATGTTGGCTACAGCAGTTTGCCTCCTGGAGCTCTGCAGGCACCCTTGAGTTCTTCTCAACCCCGTATTTGTCACATGCATATTTGTCAAATTCCCATCAGTCCTGCTGGACCTAAGGCTTACTGAACTCATGAGTCTGAGTCCTGTCTGTCTTGGTCACCACTTTATCCATAGCCCCCACTGAGCGCATGACATCAGAAGGCACTCTGGGAGGGCGTCTGGCTGGCTCAGTTGGTAGAGCATGTCACTCTTGATCTGGGGCTGTAAGTTCAAACCTCACATGGGGTGCAAAAATTACCTAAGAAAATAAAATCTTAAAAAAAAAGTGCATTCTGGGAGTATACCTATGTGATTAAAATAATATTTTCTATTAGCTTGTAGTACAGAAAAGATCCCAAAAGGACGAAAATGAAGGCTTTAACTGTAAGCTTCTCTCAGAAGCCTCGGGACGGCTGGTTAGAGTGTAGTCCCAGAGCCTACCCAAAGGTTTCGGTAGCTGTGAGGTGCAGCCTGAGACTCTCCATTTCCACAGAGAGGTCCAGGGATAAGGCCATTCTCAGATTCTATGACCTAGAAACTATGGTAGGTACTTCAGCCAGGAAGCATCTAAAACTCTGACTCAGAAACATGTTCGGGAAGCAGATGCCCTTGGCCTAAATGGAAACAGCACGACCTTTCCCCAAGCTCTCCCAGGAAGCCTGAGTTCCTCCTCTCCCCATCCTCCAGTATGCCCCCACAGGAGTGTCTCTCTCTACCCCTCCATTGCACTTACTTTCCTCCTCAGACATCCAGGTTACATCCTCCACCAGGGACACTGCCTCCTGGCAGTCCTCTGGGTGCTGCGACTCCACCCACATCCGGAGCTTCCTGGGCAGTGAGCCCAGGAACTGCTCCAGCACCAGCAGCTCCAGCATCTGCTCCTTGGAGTGCACCTCGGGCTGCAGCCACTGGCGGCACAGCTCACGCAGCCGGGCCAGGGCCTCTCGGGGCCCCGCCACCTCCTCAAAGCAAAAGCCCCGGAACCTCTGGCGCGCGGCCTCAGGGTCAGCTGGCTGCTTGCCTAGCTGTTGAGTGGGCTCCCCGAGCACATCTGAGCTCAGGCCCTCATCTTCGGCATAGAGGGCCCGGATCTGGGCGTTTCGGGGTCGAGCTACCTCTTGGTTCAGTGTGAGGACTTCAACGACTTCAATCTTCATCAGGGGATTCCAAGCAGGAAGAGGATCCAACTGAGGGTCCAGTGGAGCTGTAGGATACTCTGTGAGTCAAAAAAGCACAGCCAGACAGATGGCCAACAAGCACATCAACATTATCTGCCACCAGAAAAATGTAAATCCAAACCACTGTGAGATACTACCTCACACTCACAAGGAAGGCTATTATCAGAGATGAATGGTAACAACTGTTGGTGACGATGTGGAGAAATCGCTATTGGTGGGAACACAGAATGCTGCACCATTTTGCAAAACAGCCTGTGAGCTCCTCAAAAAGTTAAACAGACTTATGTTATGACCCAGGAATTCTCCTAGGTATACCTTCCAGAGAAATGAAAAGAGGTCAATACCAACACTTGCAGAGGAATGTTCACAGCAGCACTATTCATAAGAGCCGAAACCAGAAACAACTCAAAATATCCACCAAATGAAGAATGGATAAACCAAATTTGGTATACCCACACAATGGAATATTATTTTGCAGTAAAAAGGAATAAAGTACTGACACAGGCTACAGTACGGCTGAAACCTGACAACATTATGCTGAGTGCAAGAAGTCAAACACCAAAGGCTACCTATGGTATGACTGCATTTACATGAAATGTCCAGAAGAAACCAACACAGACACAAAATAGATTAGTGGTTCCCAGGAAATAGGGAATTGAGGCAGTTGGGGAGTGTTGCCTAATAAAAATGATTTTTTTGGAGGATGAGGAAAAGGTTTTGAAATTAGATTGCAGGGACGCCTGGGTGGCTCAGTTGGTTAAGCAGCTGCCTTCCGCTCAGGTCATGATCCCAGCATCCTGGGATCGAGTCCCACATGGGGCTCCTTGCTCCGCAGGGAGCCTGCTTCTCCCTCTGACTCTGCCTTCCACTCTGTCTGCCTATGCTCGCTCTCGCTCGCTGTCTCTCTGACAAATAAATAAATAAAATCTTTAAAAAAAAAAAAAAGAAAGAAATTAGATTGCAGTGATGGCTACACAACCCTGTGAATATAACGAAAATCACTAAACATACACTATCAAAAGGTGAACTTCATGGTATATAAATTATATTCCAATACAGAGTGGGGGAAAAAACGAAGAGGCAAGAAAGATTAAGAGACCTGTGATGCTGTATAAGTCTGCAGCCATGCACAGGGAACAGAATCTGATCCTGCCTCCATGGGGGCCAAGATGACTGGGAAAGTCAGCGGCTCTGTGTCTTGGCACAGAGTTCCCAAGAGCATCTGCTGAACACTGAACAGAACTCCAACATGGCCCTATGATGCTAAGGAGAAAACACGAGCCAATAGGAAATAAGAAAGCTCTCTAGACTCCCAGAAAGAAATGCTAATTGACTAAAGGACTTAAAAGCTTTAAGAAAAAAAGTTTATAGAAAAAATTTAACCACGGATTATAGTTTACTTTCATTAGATTTATGATTCTATAAACACAGAAATGGCAGGGCTGATGTCTAGAAAAAAAAGTACTCTCTCACCCTTGCTGTTTTCAATACACCTGATTAGCACAACTCTACCTGGAACAAAGTGGATTCAAAGCCTTAGCAACAAATGCCCAGGGGAAGGCTGGGGGACTTTCATCAGATAAATCTACTGGTGGTCCAGGAGCTTTCTGAAGACAAACACAGATGTAAAGACAACAAGAGGAGCGCCTGGGTGGCTCAGCGGGTTAAGCCTCTGCCTTCCGCTCAGGTCATGATCCCAGAGTCCTTGGATTGAGCCCTACATCGGGCTCTCTGCACAGCGGGGAGCCTGCTTCCTGCCTCTCAACCCCACCGCCCGCTGCCTGCCTCTCCGCCTACTTGTGATCTCTGTCAAATAAATAAAATCTTGAAGAAGAAAAAAAAAAAAAGACACGAAGAAAAGGAGTATTCAGAGCGAGACCACTTAAGACCGTAAAACTCTTGACACTGGAACCCGTGTCAACAAGCCCAGACTACCAGGGCCTGTGTCACGACTGCCAGTGTCTCCTCATGCCCATCCAAGTCAGTAACCTCCAGGGAAAACCTTCCTTTCTCGCTGTAACTCTCCCCAGTCCCTGCTTCCTTCGCAGCGGGCTCCCAAAAGGCAGCCTCTGCCCACCCTCACCTGGGGGGTCCTTCTTGCACAACACATCGCTGAGCAAGGGCACACGACGGAGCAGAACTGGAAAACAGGCGGTGTTAAAACAGGGCTCAAGAAACTGTGGATTCACGTGCAAGCGTTATTTTAGTGTGACTCTTCCAGCGCAGAAAAGCTGCTGCCACGGGAAAAAAAAAAAAAAAAAAAGCAGGAAGCTACTGGTATGGCGTCACTGCAGCTGTGTTATTGAAAAAGAAAAAGAGAAAGAACCACCGACTCGTTAAAGACGCGAACAGCGGCGGCCTGCCCAAGCGCCGCCAGTTCCCCGCCCACTGCTAGCACCTGCAGATCAAATCCGCCATCAAGCAGCTTTTCAAGCAGCGCTGGACGGCTGGGCTTCCCCATTGGCGTGAAAGACGCTCCGGCGGAGGCTGCAGCCACAAGCACACGTTTCCGCTCGCTTTCGGGAGACTGAAGCAGCCTCCCTCCCGCTCCCCGCGGTAAACGCGGTGACACCAAGTCAGCACAGCCACGCCCCATCCCCGGTCCGGAAGACCGCAGGCCGCAACTTCCGGCTCAGCCCAGAAGTGCGTCACTCGCCCGACAAGGGCGCACTACAGCTCCCAGGGGCCTCCGCGACATAGACCTCCGGTGCCGCCATGTTGAGGTTCTGGGCCCGGCCCAGGCCCTGCCCCGGCGGCGGCTCCTTGGGGCTGCGGCCTCTTCCGCTCTGTCCCTCCCATGACCTCCTACGACCCCCCGTGACGGCGGGCGCGCCCTGGGGCGGCGCGGGCGCAGCTGGAACTTCCACACCCTCCTTGCTGGTTTGCGCATTTTTTCCCCTTGGGGCAAATGTGGTAGAGCGCAGTCGCTTCCCCTTAAGGCAGCGACGCACCCGGACTCCTAGTCCATCTTCGTGCCCCCGACTCGAAATCCTTCCCGTTCCCGTAGAGCTTCCCATCCCCCAACTCCAAATTCCTGATTACAAGTCTTGGTTCGCCTGTGGGTTCCTCGTTTACCGGTTTCACAAACCTGTTGCTGGAGACTGCTGGCGCGCTATCCAAGAAGTGAGTCAGCGCGGGGTCAAGAGTCGCTCGCGATGGGTGGGGCCGCGCCCGCCGCCCGGGACGGGCCTTTGGGCGCTTGAGGTTGCAAAACCCGTCCTGGTCCGTGCTTTTAATCTTGGCAACAGCCACAGCCACATCCACATCCTTTCCTAGGCTTATATCCCTTTTCCGACCCCTTCCCCTAAACTTTTGTATTAATTTTACCGGGGGGCTTTCCTTTCCAACTCGTTTACACCTGCGTTGTGTCTGGCGTTTAATTACCTTCCTGTGCTCAGGACTTCTGTTGGCTCACTACCCCAGCCCCAATTCCCGATTTGAAGGCAGAGTTCACGTATTCCCTCCCTTTCAGTTAGAGCTCTTAAGAGCCTGAAATTTCCCTAGAGTAACTCAGGAAGCCAGGGACGGCAAGTTCCCGAATTCCCAGCAGCCCTGGACCTTCAAAGTGCCCCTGATAGAGATATTGGGGCGCGAGGGGAGGTAGCGCTCCCTAGCGGCTCCTTGCTGGGCCACGAGTACCATTTTGAGCAATAATCGTGCATTAAACTTGAGCAAAACCAAAACAAAACTTCATTCTTCACAATGCTTCCCAGCCTTCTAACTTCTAAAACTCGGTTTTACTCCTTGGTTAATCACAGGCATTATTTAGTACTTTCTCTCTTTAAATTAACTGTAGGTTTTTATTTCACTTCATGCCCCGGTTTATCTAATCCTGATCATGTATTTTGTTCCTCCTCTTATCCTTGGAGGAACCAGGGCAATTTCTCCAGATCTTGAACTTAATGCTCATTCAAAAATGTTTAACTCTTACCGTTTTAAGTTTTAGAGCCTGTAGGTTTGTACGTTGGGAACTGTGCTGATCCTTGTGGTGCTGAGAGCTCAGTGCATCTGCAGCCTGGCTCTCCCGGCTGTAGCCGTGCTTCAGGACAGCACATTTTGCAGGGTAATCGTAGAGCACCGACTGGGTGCTACACAGTGAATGAGACGGGCCTCAAGCCTAGAGGCTGGTGGGTATGCATCATTCTAGGCACTGTAGTCCTCTGAATCTCATCCTTTAGACGTCCCTCAACCACTGTCTGTGCCAGGAAGTTTTCATCCCACTTCACAAAGTGAAACCTCTTAAGTTTACCAGCCGGCAGAGCTAGAATTGGATCTTCAACTCACTGGGGCATACTGGGAATCACTGACCCGCTTGTCTGCGTGGGGCTACACAAAACAGTCTATCAACTTCAACTCCAAGAACTGGTTTCCAGTCCCCCAGCTAAATGATCTGGGCTGGGCATTTGAGTAATTTAGTCCCCTCATTTGCAACTATCTATTAAGTGAGTTGTTTACAAATTCCCAAGCCTTTAGGCAAGGTGTTTAATCCTTTTTAATTTATTAGAGACACAAGTGATTAGGTATAGTATGTAGGAAAGGCTGATGGGAGCTGCTGTTTTCTTCGTCCTTACTTTTCTTCTCCCATGTTGTCTCTGCTGCTTCCCTTCCGTGGTAAGCCAGCTCTCCCTCAGTGCTCAAGAGTTCATGAATAATCTGGTATCCTAAGGCTACCAGTCCACAAATCTAACAGTTACTAATAGTGACTTTTCACACTCTTGCTGGGGGTCAGGGTCAGGAAGAGTGCTTCTCTCAGCGCCCCTCATCTCTGTGCGCTCCCCTGTTCCTTTTCCTCCTTGTCCAGAATGTCCCCTGCTCCTCATCCTTTCTCCTCCTCTCCCCATCATTCACTCTTCAGCTCTGCTGGGCACCCAATGCCATCACCTAAGTTTGTCTACTCCACTGGACTGCTGAGGATGTCAACTGGGTCTTGTGCCTTCAAAACCCTAAAGCCAGGCCCAGAGGACCTGCCAAAGGTGTTGATGATCTTCTTTACATCAAAGTCTTTGAGTAACAATAATTACTGTTACATGAAGGTCTCCAAGACCTGGGCTTTACATACCATAATCCCGTAAGCAATAACTTCCATCCTTTGGGCGCCTGGGTGGCTCAGTGGGTTAAGCCGCTGCCTTCGGCTCAGGTCATGATCTCGGGGTCCTGGGATCGAGTCCCACATCGGGCTCTCTGCTCAGCAGGGAGCCTGCTTCCTCCTCTCTCTCTCTCTGCCTGCCTCTATGCCTACTTGTGATCTCTCTCTGTCGAATAAATAAATAAAATCTTTAAAAAACAAAAAACAAAAACTTCCGTCCTTCATACAAGGGGAAATTCATGCTGGGAGCGCCTAGGAGCCCTGCCCAGGCCACAACTGGGAACATAGCAGCTGGGATCCAAACCCTTTATTTTATGTCCTTTACAGCAAAGGGTGCTTCTCACAACGTGCCAAAGTATGCCTTGTCTATAGGTATTTGTACTGCCCTTATCCCTGCCTCGTAGTCTTTCTGACATCTTCACTTGGCACCTCTTCCAGGTTTTTTTTTTTTTTTTAAAGATTTTATTTATTTGACAGAGAGAAATCACAAGTAGATGGAGAGGCAGGCAGAAAGAAAGGGAATCAGGCTCCCCGCTGAGCAGAGAGCCCGATGCGGGACTCGATCCCAGGACCCCGAGACCATGATGAGCCGAAGGCAGCGACCCAACCCACTGAGCCACCCAGGTGCCCCCCTCTTCCAGTTTTTAACTCAAGTATCACCTCCTTAGAACAGTCTTCCTGCTCAGTTCTGAAGTAGTTCTGCCTACCCATGCCATTTCCCTCCAGCATATTCCACAGTTTCATTTTTCTTCAGGGCACTGACTGCCAGTTTGAAGTATCTGCTTCATTATCACTCACTCTCTACCTTCTCTACAGCACTGCCCAATGCAGCTCTTTAAGAAGTGTTCTTGATAGGGGTGCCTGGGTGGCTCAGTGCATTAAGCCTCTGCCTTCAGCTCAGGTTGTGATCTCAGGGTCCTGGGATCTAGCCCCGCATCAGGCTCTCTGCTCAGCAGGGGGCCTGCTTCCTCCTCTCTCTCTGCCTGCCTCTCTGCCTACTTGTGATCTGTCAAATAAATAAATAAAATCTTAAAAAAAAAAAATAAATAAAAAAGCCCCTGTCTTTGGCTCAGTTCATGATCCCCGGGTCCTGGGATCGAGCCCCTCATTGGGCTCTCTGCTCATTGGGGAACCTGCTTCCTCCTCTCTCTCTGCCTGCCTCTCTGCCTCTTGTGATCTCTGCCTGTCAAATAAATAAATAAAATCTTAAAAAAAAAATATTAAGTCTGTGTTGGTGTTTGGGATCGTTTCAAGATGCAGAATCAGAAAATAGACTGGGTGCCTGGGTGTTTCAGTCATTAAGCGTCTGCCTTCAGTTCAAGTCATGATCCCCAGGTCCTGGGATGGAGCCCCGCATCGGGCTCTCTGCTCAGCGGGGAGCCTGCTTCCCATCCTCTCTCTCTCTCTCTGCCTGCCTCTCTGCCTACTTATGATCTCTGTCAAATAAATAAAATCTTAAAAAACAAAAAATGTTCTTGATACACTATCCAGCACAGTAGTCTTTAGCAGCAGGTGACCAGTGACCATCTGAAAGATGGCCAGTGTGACTGAGGAACTGAACTGCTCAAGTTCACTGTATTCTGTTCACATGTAATCAGCCACATGCTAGCCCCTCCTCTGGAATGCAGACCCAAGGAGACAGGGGCCTTACTACCCTGCGCAACACTTAAGGCATTTTGACAGGCGCTCAAGCAGTATTTACTGACGCAACACAGCTTCAAAGAGTGATTTGAGTGTTTTAGCTGTCTGATTTTCCCATATTTTTATCAAAATACAGGAAATCTCACTAGCATTTTTTTTTTAAGATTTTTTATTTATTTATTTGACAGAGAGAAATTACAAGTACACTGAGAGGCAGGCAGAGAGAGAGAAAGAGAAGGAAGCAGGCTCCCTGCTGAGCAGAGAGCCCGATGCAGGACTCGATCCCAGGACCCTGAGATCATGACCGGAGCCGAAGGCAGCGGCTTAACCCACTGAGCCACCCAGGCGCCCCTCTCACTAGCATTTTAATTGGATCCCACCTGTAAATTATTACGAGATGATTGCTGTTGCTACAAAGTTCCCTTCTACTTTAGAGCCTGAGCAGGATAGGAATGCAGGCCATCAGGTAAGATGACACCTGGTTTACATTCCTGCTTCTTCCCAGACCAGCCAGGACAGACTTGCATTTCTGCTTCCACTGGTAGGATGGCTCCATCAACACTTCTCTAGAGGCTGCTGGCTGGAATAATGGTAGGATTTAAGAAAGGGACTTCATACACTTCTAGCCTTTGTTAAGTCCTCAAAAAGAAGTCACTGCATTCTACCTCTGAAACTAATGATTAAAAAAAAGTCATTGCTTCCACTTATTCTATATCCCACTTAAAATTTTTCAAATAGAAATGCCTTAATACTTTATTCCTTATCAGTTCCAAATCATTTCTTAAATAATTTATTCCTAGATCCCATTTCAAAAACCTATTAAAATCTTTTAAGTTGGCTACTCCTGGTATAAGCCAAGGCTATTAGTCTATTATTTTATAATTTGTCACACTGATTAACTCTTTAAAAACTATTTCAGAGGATTCATTTTTTTCCAAGTCATCGCTGAATTACAAATATTTCCTTTTTAATATTTTTCTTACTCTATGCTTTAGTGAGAACAGTGCTAAGTATACTTTGTGGAATCGGTCAACATTCCAACCTGTTCTGTCACTGAACTGCTCATGTTCATGGAAATTGTCTTTTAACAAGAGGTAGGGAAATACTCACTGCCCAAGTCAGTAACAGGCAGCTGGCCACTTTGTTCTAATAAAGTTAACTTTGGTATTTTTCCTGTGACCAATTTTGACAACCTTACACTTTTCCAGATATCTCTGCATTTTATTGTTTGTTCATCCCTACCCTCAACGATTACTGGGCACCTATACCGTGTCAGGGACTAGTAATACAGCAGGAAGGAGACAGCAATTTTCGATTTATCAGCATGGTTATGGGCAACATTTCTTAAAATGCAACGTTACCCTCCCAACCAGTTTCTTCTCAGGAAGCCATCACAGCCTACCAGCTTCTATATTCAGTGATAACCAAGTGACACAATTGTTTTTGTGTATTTTCTTAAAGACATTGATATCACGTGCATCTATGTACTTTATACATCTTAAACTATATATTTAAGAAACACATATATCTTGGAGACTTTCACATCAGTACACAGACCTGGCTCACTTTGTTACAGCTGTACAAAGTATTACACTGAAAACTATACATATTGCTGAATGTGTGTACTGCGGTTTCCCTGCAGGTTTTTATTTTATTTTTTTCCCCTGCAGGTTTTTAAATTGCCTTTTATTTATCCTCTATTTTATCAGTTGGTTTTTGCATTTTACCCTCCCAGAAAATTAGCTTGGGTTCCTTTTTTTTCTTCTCCATTTCTGATTCACGTATTTGAACCATATTTATCTTTCCTCCTTCCTTTGGACTTCTGGAGTCAAATGCTTCATAGTTCATTTTTTTTCCTTCTTCTTCTTCTTTTTTTTTTTTTTTAAAGCAATCTCTATACCCATTGTGGAGCTTGAACTCAAGACCCCTGAGATTGAGTTACATGTTCCTCCTTCTGAGCCAGCCAGGTGCCCCTATTGTCTTTCTTATCAATTAAAAGGCATTTTCGGGCCTTAAAATTATCCCAGGAATTACATCTGGACTCCAGGCAAAGCAGTTTCAAGATAAAAGGATCAAGATTACATGGGTCCAAAAGAGCAAATATATGGAAGGTGACAGAGAATGTTTTCTTGAGTAACAGTTGCACAGTATATGACCACACTCTGCCAGGCTGAATTCTTGCCAAAAATGTTCTGATAGTCCCTCAAGATTCTAAACTCTTGGCCCACTCCCTAGGATGTGAGCCTGTCAGAGTTCTTAACGGTATTATGTACTTCAAGATTTCCCTATATCATTACCCACCCTCCTGTCTCACAGCCTGGCATTGTCTTCAAAATCTCCGAGTTGGGGGCGCCTGGGTGGCTCAGTGGGTTAAAGCCTCTGCCTTCGGCTCAGGTCATGATCCCAGGGTCCTGGGATCAAGTCTCTGCTCAGCAGGGAGCCTGCTTCCTCCTCTCTCTCTGCCTCCCTCTCTGCCTACCTGTGATCTCTGTCGAATAAATAAAAGTCTTAAAAAAAAAAAAAATCTCTGATTTGAAGACATCCTCTTGTTCCATTCCTTCTCCCAAGTTTCCTGAGCTAGAGACTGTCACTGTCTTAGCAACTAGGAACATACATGGGAAACTAAAAGACTCCCCTCATGTTGTTTAATATTTGTTCTAGACGTTCAGGTCAGATAACAGAACAAGATAGGAAAGACAAGATCTGTTTTGTTGTATCTGTATACTTACGTGACCAAAGTTTTATTTAGAGTTTGCCTACTGCATGCTTATCTGATATAAAAATAGAATAAGATATTTCATTTTTATTCTTTTTTTTTTTAAATTTTATTTATTTATTTGACAGAGATCACAGTAGACAGAGAGGCAGGCAGGCAGAGAGAGAGGGAAGCAGGCTCCCTGCCAGGCAGGGAGCCTGATGCGGGACTCGTTTCCAGGACCCTGAGATCATGACCTGAGCCGAAGGCAGCGGCTTAACCCACTGAGCCACCCAGGTTCCCCTCTTTTTTATTCTTTAATGTGGTTTTCTCCAGTATACGTTTTTTGTTTTGTTGTTGCTACTCTGTCAAATACAGTGGGAACTATGGTTTATGATTTGCCTGCACAGATTACATTGAGGGTCTGCTTTCATATGAGTCCTCTGATGCTGAGTACAATGAGGACTCCTACTGAAGGACTTCTTGCCAGTGGGTTCAGTGCCTCTGAAGCCTTCCTAACACTGCTTATTGCATTCTCAGGTGTTTTCCAGTATGACTGCTATGATGTTGAGTAAGAGAGCTGTGCACGAAATCTTACCACAGCAGTCACATTCCCTTGGCTTTGGAGTTCTCGGAGGTAATTATTTGGCGTGAGAACTTTACCACATTTGATACAACTGGGTTTTTGTGTTTTTATTTTTTCCAGTGTGAACTTTCTCAAGTCAGACCAAAGTGAACTAGGCCGGAAGCCTTTCCCGCTATGATAATATTCCTGGGCTTTCTTCCCTGAATTCTCACATCAAAAAACTCAAGAATTTCCTCCATTCAAGGACTTTGCACATTAGTCTCCCATGTGAGCCTTTCCTTAGGCTGACATGAAAACAGCCTTTCTCACACTAAACACATTTACGTACTCTTATTCTTAAATGGATTATCCTTTGTGTAAAACAACTGATTTCCTACACCCACTACACATTTGCTTTATAGTTTGAGTCCTCTCAGGCTACACAAAGGGTGAAAAGATAGAAAAGGATTCCTTCTCATCCTCCCCAAAAATAATCTCCTTGTAGAAATTATTTTTTTTTTGCTAAAGCTCACAATAATTATGTGTTGCTACATTCATATTTGTAGGGTTCATCTCTCCTGCTTCATTCCTTGACAGGTCCAAAGAATTAAATGTCCTGCAAGCTGTAATCCGAAGGTTGTAAAACCTGAAGGTCATGATTCAGTGTCTTTACTCCATTGCTTTCCTAAAGATCTACTTTCCAACAGATTAAATCCAGGTTATATCATTTTCCAGCCAAAACACACATGTGGCAATACTTTCTTGAAAGGATAGAGTGATGGCTAAATACCTGAGTGCCATCAAAGTGTGGTCCACATTCCTTATATTCACAACATCTTCCCCAATCAGTGCCTTCTTAAAGATGAATGTCATGTAGGGGCGCATGGGTGGCTCAGTGGGTTAAAGCTTCTGCCTTTAGCTTGGGTCATGATCCTAGGGTTCTGGGATCGAGCCCCAAATTGGGCTCTCTGCTCGGCGGGGAGCCTGCTTCCCCCCCCCCCTGCCTACGTGTGATCTCTGTCTGTCAAATAAATAAATAAAATCTTAAAAAAAAAAAAAAAAAAAGAATGCCATGTCTTAAGCACTTATTACTCAGTGTCCCTTCTACTTCAGCCAGTGTCTGTGCTGGCATTTTTGCTGTCATGGAGAGCTGCAGAGCCACACAAAATGAGTTGTATCAGAAAGGCTGAGCTTTCCACTTAAACCCCGTTCCCTGCATTGGAAGAGGTACCACTACACCAGTGATGGCAGAGACCACTGCTGGAGATGATGGTCTCATCTTACAGTAAATAAAGCATGCCATTCCAAACACCTATGATTCCCAAGACTTTATGCCTCGCCACGACTCCTTCTGAAGTCCAGAGAAGGGCATTCCACTGGCTTCACAAACCTCTACTTGGAGGTCTCCAAGTCCCTTCTTATTCACACTTCATTAACAGAAGGAGCCAGGACATAGGACAGTTCCACAAACTTGAATCTAGGTGAACGCTGTAGGGGAGTTCTTTGTACCATTCATGTAAGTCTCTTTAAAATTACTTCAACAAAGAGAAGACTAAACCAAACCTTTATTTCTACCCTTCAGAAGTTTATGCCTTTACCAGATTTCCTCATGTCACTGACTAAAACCAAATATTCAGGAAGAATAATTTTTCTCCTTTTTAAGTTAGATGATGATACATACAAAGAGTGTATATGGTAAATGCATACATTACAAATAGTAGTAGGAAATCCCTGAAGCTTTCACCTCTGAAGGATTCTTGGCAGCTTCCTTTCCTTTGGCCACTACTCACCTGGCTCCAGTGAATCCACTTATGAACTGGGAGAAGGCCATGCAGGCTTCTCCCCAGCCCCTCTGTTATTCTCAGGCCAGGAGTCATCACCTCTTCCCTAGATGCTACCTACCACAGCTCCCCGGCCTGCTTTCATCTGTGCCCTGCTATAGTTCCATCTTCATAACCACCTGAAGCGTGCTTGAAAAGCCACATCACACACCTGCCTGATAACAATCAAAACTCTACTCACAGTGGAAGCCCTGTGTGCATTGCCAAACCTAGCTTGTTTGTCAGTGTACCTCAGCTACCTCCTCCCAGCCCACTCAGTGGCTGTTTCCTGAGTGTGCCAAGCTTACGCCATTCTCATGGTCACCCCAGATACGGTCTCTGTATCTGAAAGCTCTCTTTACCACCACTCACATGTCTGCAGACTTCTTCTTCTTTGGGAACTGGCTTAAAATTTCACTCCTGCAGTGCCCCCACAACCACTTCCTCTAGCGTAATTCCCAATGACCCCCACATCACATTCTTTTTCTTCTCAGTCCTTCCACTACTTATCTGTTCAGAGTTGTATCTGGGGAACTTGTTTGTAGAGGCCATAATCCATCAGACTACAAAGTCCAGCATGGCAAGGCTTATGTTATCTCTGGTTCCCTACCAAAGTGGTTAGTGTACTATGTAAGACCCAAGAGAACTTCCACAAGTATTTGTGAGGTGTAACCAGGACAGGCAGTGGAGGGAAAACAACAAGCAAAGGACTCTGTGACAAAGCAGAAAACACCTATTACCTCAGGCACAGTCTGTAATAAAGTGTCCTGGTAAGCCTCCCTGCACATAGTCTCTTGCTCTGGGATATCACCTCAGAATCTCCTGTCACCTTTTAAGCCAGTCCTCCCAAGATGTGCCCCAAATCCCTCAGGCAGCGAGGTTAGAGGAACTACTAGATCATCCAGAAATGCAAAGCTGGAAGGTTTGCCAACACAGGACTTGAGCTCCAGGGAGGATGAGACACAGACCTGCCACAAGCAGTGCCACCACCGAGGAAGGGGCTGTGGAAGGCCAGAGCAAGGGGAACAACTAGGAAAGACACCTCAGTGGGTGGATACAAAGTGCCTGTGTTGCTGGGAACCTTCCACGTGAGGTATAGTCTAGTGACCTGTGCTAATGGCTGGAATTCATAGGGAATAAAAGGAATGACTCTGATTATGGAAAAGAAAAAAACACTAATGCTGAGCCATCAAACTAGTCCAGGAAAGGAAGGGCAGAAAGTCACAACAGATGCCAGTCTGTGTTGTAGCAAGTGGAAAATCATCACCAAAGATGGGGATCAGGTGCAGATTTCATAGGTGAATACAGCTAGAAGCAGGTAGTTCCAATATCACTTGCATTAGAACACACAGAACAAAGGGAAGGGAGAGCATCCCAAGTTTTCTTTATAAAGTCAGCACATCCCAATATAAAAGCTGACTAAGAAAAACCACAACAGGGTGCCTGGGTGGCTCAGTGGGTTAAGCCGCTGCCTTCGGCTCAGGTCATGATCTCAGGGTCCTGGGATCGAGTCCCGCATTGGGCTCTGCTCAGCAGGGAGCCTGTTCCCTCTCTCTCTCTCAGCCTGCCTCTCCGTCTACTTGTGATTTCTGTCAAATAAATAAAATAAAATCTTTAAAAGAAAAAAAAGGGGGGCACCTGGGTGGCTCAGTGGGTTAAAGCCTCTGCCTTCGGCTCAGTCCATGATCCCAGGGTCCTGGGATCGAGCCCCGCATCGGGCTGTCCGCTCCGCGGATAGCCTGCTTCCTCCTCTCTCTCTTTCTACCTGCCTCTCTGGCTACTTGTGATCTCTGTCTGTCAAATAAATAAATAAATAAAATCTTAAAAAAAAAAAAGAATTTAAAAGAAAAACCACAAGAAAGAAATCCAGCCACCTCCCCCACCTAATTTATGAATACTGATGTGTCAGTGGATGCCAGCATCATGTTACAACAAAGGTACTTCTATTTTTATTAGGTCACTGTGTTAACTGTTCAAAAGAGATAATCACTATGATTACCTTGGAAGGCTATGAGGGAAAACTGGGGCTACTGCTATAATTTATCAGAAAGGACTAAATGACGATTTCTTTACCCAGATATAACTGATTTAAATTAAAGCAGAGTCTAGCACATGCTCATCAAAGGTGAGAAACTTTCTTATTTAGGTCAGACATTCACTCTTCACCCTCTCAGCTTCAGTGTTTTAGAAGTACCAGCTGTGATGAATGTCATTATGTAATTGGGCAAAAGAAGTAAAACAAACAAACAAACAAAAAAAACCACTAATACAGTCGCCTCTTTCTTTATACTTGCTGATAAAATGACTGAACTGAGAAAATCAGTAAGAAACTAGTAAGGCAACTAGTAATAGAAGTTAGCAGCATGCCAGGTTCATCTGGTCAACTAAGTGACATTGCAAAGACTAATATGAGCAGATCGACCGCAACCACAAAGAAAGCCCAACAGCACTCAGAAGGCTTGACATAGCACAGTGAGGAGAGCAGATCTCTTTATATACTTGTGTCAAATCTTTTTTTTTTTTTAAGATTTTTCATTTATTTATTTGAGAGAGAGAGAGAGAGAGAAATCATGAGAGAGGAGACAGTTAGAGGGAGAAGCAGACTCCCCACAGAGCTGGGAGCCCCATGCAGGACTCGATCCCAGGACTCTGGGATCATGACCCAAGCCAAAGGCAGTCGTTTAACCAAATGAGACACTCAGGCGCCCTACTTGTGTCAAATCTTGACTAGACAGACCAATTCTGCCTCAAGGAATTCTAAATCCAATCATTCTAACAGGATTTTCTCAAAGAATCCCTGACAAGCTGATGCTAAGTGTTCATATGGTAAACCATGCGGTTGAGAACAACAAAGAATTTTTTTTTAAATGAGAGGAGCTCCCATTTATCCAAGTTTGTTATAAAACTACCAACCATACAGCAAAAAAGTTGTTTACTCAGACCGAGATGAAGGACACAGAAGGGACCAAGACGGAGGCCTGCACCCCATGAGGACTGTGGGAAGTTACGTGTATGATAATGAAAGTGTTTCTGGTAAGTGGAAGAATCTGGTCAGAAAATATGCTGACAGAACTTACGTTCCATGCCTTATACATAAAGAAACTCCATGTAAGTGCAGCCATAAACAAAAACCAATACTGAAACATAAGAAAGTATTTATAATATCTTCCTTTCTGTGTTATGAATAGGAATAAAAACAGATTTGAAAGGAAAAATACCTGAATCATAAAACTTCTTTATGGCGACTAAATTTAAATTTAAAGGTAGTGATAAATGTTTGTCTGGGATATTTGTATTACTAAGACCCATAATCAAGAGTTCCCAACAAAATATTGCACCCAAAAAAACCAAAAATCAACAGAAAAAAAAAGGGGAAGTAAGGTATATAACTCACAAAAGAAAAAATATAAATGGTCTGTAAACTTGTAAAAATACTTCATGACGGATGGGGCTCCTGGGTGGCTCAGTGGGTTAAGCCTCTGTCTTTGGGTCCTGGAATCAAGCCCCACATCGGGCTCTCTGCTTGGTGGGGAGCCTGCTTCCCCCTCTCTCTCTGCCTGCCTCTCTGCCTGCTTGTGATCTCTGTCAAATAAATAAATAAATAAATCTTTAAAAAAACAACAACAACAACAACTTCATGAGGGAAATGTGAACTAAACTCAACATACTATCAAATCTGAAAACCTTAAGATCACTCTAAATTTCTGGCAATGAACAGGAAAATCTCTCACGTAACTGAGAAGCTCCATGTATTTTAAAGGATTTTAGACAGCAATCTGTTGCTACCAGATTTTTAGCTTCTATTTGGTTGATTCTGAAGTTCTATCTCACAAATCCTACCTACAAAAAAAAATCACACACACAAAAAAGCTTGAAAGTGCAAAAAGATGTATGCAACGAAGTTTTCTGCCAACAACTTGAAAGATTTTATCAAGAGGAAAAAATCAAATGTGGATCACAGTATGTTAAAATGATTAAAACAGGCCTGTTTGTATATAGTATAACACCCCCAAGTCATAAACATACCTGCAAAGATCTATAAAGAAAAAGTCTGGAAAGACACACCAGTTACTGGTGATTACATGAAAGAACAGTAGAACAGATGGAGCCCCAGGGCCAAGCTGCCACTGGCAACAAGTTCATGTTCAACCAAGTCGGACACCCCTGACCCTTGAGACCAGAGGAAAACAGTTTGATTCAGCTTGTCTGTAGCTACTCCTCATACAACCCCATCTGGGTTTTCTCCTGTCCATCTCCTTTTCTCAGACACTAGTCCCTGACTAACCCGTCAGCCCATTCCCTACCAGGACTCTGTGAGCCTGGTTCTCACCTGAAAAGGTGTCTTGAGGAATTCCTCTCTCCACCGACCAGAGCGCTTCCTCCTCCTCTAACTGAGATACCACATCTGGCTTGGAAAGCTGATGTTCTGCCCAAGGGAAAAGAGACAGGGCTTGGGGGTCTGTGTTCAGGAGAAAATGCGTTTGTGCTGCGGCATATGCTGTCCCTGAATTCTTCCCTCCAAGGGCATGACTCCGGGTCTACCGTGGTGATGATAACCCAATCCATTCCCTTTTTTAGCTACGTGCCTTCCTGGACTCCCTTGCCACTAAAAGAAGCAATGGGACCCAGTTCTGGCTGGCAAGATACAAAGAAAATATGTCAGCTGGGGACCTTAAGGCTTTTTTCTCCCTTGCTAAATATGGAAGTGGAAAAAGAGAACTAGTCAGGGCTGCCCCCTCCACTTCTTTCTGCCCTGAATATGAACATGATGCTGGATGCCACAGCCATGCAGTCACTAACCTAAGAGTGGAAAAGTTCACACCACAAAGAAATGGAAGCAATCAGTCTCCAGTGATACTCCTGAACTTCTGGAACACTTGACCCCACATCCTATGGAATTTCTGTTACATGAATGAGCATCTACTACAGTCAGCTACATCCCTGACAGACCTTCCTCCCTAGTGTTCAAAACCTCTGAGGGACAGACTAGGTGGCTTCAGAAGTCATATGTGAAGTTGCCCTTTCCCTGCAAGTACAAATTAAAGCCTCCCTCAGGCCCCAGGGCCATGACAACTGCACGCTCCTCCCTGCAACCTGAGCCCAAGCAGACACACACTTCAGAGGCACCACATTCGTGCTGCAAAGCGCATATCTTTATTGACACGGAGACCATCCTTACCCACTGAGACCAGGTTCCTGTAGTTCTCCAGCATCACCTCCCTGTACAGGGACTTCTGTTCGAGGTCCAGCAGTCCCCATTCCTCTGAAGTAAAACCGAGGGTCACATCTTCAAAGGCCACTGGTTCCTAAAACCCACAGGTTTCTGTTCAGCCACGGTGTGTCGTCACCTACACTGACATGAGGGGGAAGGCTGACCCAGCACGTGAGGGCACAGTCTACAAGGTGACCTGCATGCATTCCAGGTGGCTCAAGTGTTCCTGCAATTGTATTAAACTGAGCAAAGGCAAACTTGACCCTGTTCAGGTCACGGCAAGGAGGACAGCATGAGAGTTCAGAGAGGGCTCTTCTTTCTCTGGACCTCTCCATTTTTCATTAACTCGGGGATACTGCAATTAGCGTCTATATCCCCTAGCAGGGAATCCTGAGAACGGAATCATCACACCCAAGCCTTCAGCCCCCACCCACTGCCTGTACTGCTTCTATACTTCCTTCACGGGTCAAGGATCCATCCTGTTTTCCCTTAATCCCCTCCAGCTTAGACGCCAAAGTACTACTGAAATAAAAATGTTGAGTCTAATCCCTGTTTAAACCTACTCGTGCCTACCCACAATAGAAAGGATGAATCAGAATCCCCCAGACCCCAGCCTGTACTCTAACATTTTTCTGGGAAAGCTAAGCAACCTTCGGTTCATCCGTTCAGCAGCGTCTCATTCCCGGCCAGTCTCTCAACCCTCCCCAAGATGCTCTGCGGCCTGACATTACTTCAGGGAAGGTGGCATCCCACTACCATCCGGCCGCCCCCACACCCAGATCCAGGGGTAGACTCAGAAACTCTACTCACACGGAGCCAGGCCGTCGGAAGCCCGGAGGCCATACCTTCCTTCTCGACGTATCTCGTGGGAGTGGGCAGTTCTGAGAAGGTCGAATTTGGGAGGTAGAAGGGGTGTGAGGGCTACGCAGAGGGGTGGCCCCTCCTTTGCCCAGTAGCAGTCCTATCAACGTGAAATGATAACCCCAACCTAGAAAAAGGCCCTGAAAGGGTCGTCTCCACCTACTCCCGACACCTAGAGGACCCGTTTCCCCTAGTCGAGAGGAGACCCTCCTCATATCTTCCCACCCAAAAGGGAGTTACTCCCTTTCCCAATCCGCACACCGCTCGGAGCGGGTCGGGCCGCCCTGACCCCACGCCTGCAGAGTTTGCTTTCCTCAGGGCCCCGAGTCCCCAGCCACACCGCTCCTTCCGGCCCCGCGGCGGGAAGACGGCAGGCAAGGCCGGCCTCCGGCTGCTGAGCTTGGCTGGTAATGGACTGAGGCTGCACACCCCGAAGAGTGGCTCTGGGACCGTTCCGCACAGCCCCGACGGGAGATTTCGCGCCACACTCACCCAGCGCGCGGCGCGCAATGGCTACCGTCCGCCTGCGGCGAAATGCGTCAGCGCGTCAGCCTGGACTACAACTCCCAGCCACCCCTGCGGCGTGCCCGCCCGACCTAGCCCAAGTGGCGGCCATCTTGGCCGGCCATCTCGAATAGCAGGCGAAGCCCGGGCCGCCCAGTGGAGGGCCCTCGCCGGCGACCCTCGGTGGGCCAGCTGGATTGGGGGATGGCTCGAGTTGGGTACGCCAGGCCGCGGGGCCTCAACAATTTTCCAAGTAACAGGGCAGGCCAGGACAGAGTCGAGCTCCGCCACGAGGGCGAGCACTCGTGGGATGAACCGGAAGTTGGGAAGGGAAGGAGCGCCCAGGGGTTAGGCCGGAAGTTAATTTAAATTGGGTTGAGGGTGTGGTTGGCGGATTACTAAATCCTTGCGCGGAGGAGGAAGAGCGGGCAGGGACGGAAGCGCAGAGGGTTGGGGCAAACTGCTAGTCCTACCCAATGTAGAGGAAGGAGGGGTGGGAGCAAGGCGGGCGGGAAGCGCGTAGGGGACGGAGCCAAAGTCCAGCCACGCTCGGGGGAGGGGTAGGGACGGGCGAGTGACGTGGAAGGGCGGAGCTAAAGTCCACCCAAGTTCAGGGATGAGACTGTGAGACGGAAGACGGAAGTGAGTGGGGGCAGCGCCGAATGTGGATCCTAGTCTAGGGGAGGGAGAAGGGGCGGAAGGGGGAGGGCAGAAGTGTGCCGGAGGCGGCGCTAAGGTCACCCCTGCGTTCTGAGAGGAAGGGCGGGTAGCCCCTGCCCAGAACGTGCACCTGGCGGGGTTCTGTGCCCTCCATGGGAGGGGAGGGGTGGGGAGGAGAAGCATGCATAAATGTCCGCTCAAGCTGTGGGGAGAACAGGGTTAATTGTGCCCTAAACACAGGTGTGGGGGGAGGTTGTCAAAACCAGAGCTGGAAAGACGTTAAAACAGTAGAAATAAATTTTATTTACAAAAATGTCGCAGGGAAGGAGACACTGCAGTATGGACCTGGGCTCCGTTCTGAATACAACTAGATCGAGTGGGACCTCATAGCTAAGAAGCAGTTGGAGTGTGAGGGAGGCGGTGGGGGTTGTTGGGTGATGGAAAATGACAGTCTGGGGGCGCCTGGGTGGCTCAGTGGGTTAAGCCGCTGCCTTCGGCTCAGGTCATGGTCTCGGGGTCCTGGGATTGAGTCCCGCATCGGGCTCGCTGCTCAGCAGGGAGCCTGCTTCCGTCTCTCTCTCTCTCTCTCCCCGCCTGCCTCTCCGTCTGCTTGTGATCTCTCTCTGTCAAATAAATAAATAAAATCTTAAAAAAGAAAAGAAAATGACAGTCTGGGGGCTGCTGGCTGAAGCAACCCAATAAGATTCTCGCTGAAGGCAGGTGGGGGTGATCAGATGCCAGCTGAGGGCAACAGTGGGTATGAGAAGTTCGATCGGTTTCGAAGGTAGAGAAGTCTTGTTAAACTGACTTAGCAGGATTCTTGCTAAAACTAGGTCCTAGGAGGAGGCACGTGGATGGGCCTTGTCTGTTAGGGAGCGCTTCAGGGGAGCCTGACTAATGGGTGGGTAAGCAAAGAATCTTTGTCAGGGAGGAGGAGTGAGGTGGGTAAGATCCTTGGTAGAGCCTCCTCCTCTGTGAGCGGGGTGCCTGTGTCAGGAAATGAGGGGTCTGCCACTGTGCAGGATCTGATGTGTGCTCAGTGTGGCCCAGTGTGTTCTCGTCTTCCTTGGGAGCCAAGGACCAGATAGTCTCCTATCTTCCTCAGAGTCCAGTATCTGGTGTTCATGCATCTTCCTTAGGTCCCAGGGCATACTGTGGTCTTGTCTTCCTCAGGGCCCAGGCGCTGATGTTCTTGGGGCTCTCCTATCATTCTTGGGCCCAGGACCTGACATACTGTCCTCTTGGAGTTTCCTAGCAGATTTGAGCAGCCCTGTGCATCCCTTTGGGTCATCCTGCCTGCTGGCTACCACACTTGTTCCTGGAGCTGTTAATTTTTATGGTCACTGTGGAGAGCAGCCATTTGCAGACTGCTCATTGTTTATCTTATTTGTTGCAATTTTGATTAATATTTACTCAGAGACCATACAGATGTTTTTCATTTTAACAGTATCCTTGGATTTTTCTGAGGCTACTGTAGATAAAACACCATCCACATTCCATAGGTAATTTGGCTTCTTCCCTTTCCATATTTTGACTTAAAAAATTGATGTTGTAAAGCCCTAGGTAATGCAACAGAGCCACATTAATTAGTCATGTTATTATTGCTTTATTTTGGATGTGACTAGGGATGCTTGTTGTGGTTCACCAACAAGTTTGATGGTGAACTTTAACAACGTCCATATGGCGGGCTCGATCCCAGGACCCCCAGATCATGACCTGAGCCAAAGGCAGACCCTTAATGACTGAGCCACCCAGGCACCCCGTGTTAGAGCATTTCTGAACAAATGTTAACTATTATGCATGTAATATATCAAAAATGTTATGCATCCTGTTTGCACTCAGGGCCCCAATCCTTCATTCAAACCTTCAGGGCCAGAACTAGTTTGCAACCCACAAGGGTTTTAGCAGGGTGGTAGGGTGCATTCACCACACGGTATGTAACAAGCTCAGCAGGTCTGAGACAACATCTGGCTTTATATACATATAGCTGTAGCAAAATACATGAAGAGTCACCCTAAGCTGGAGAAAGACAATGTGTACATACCCTGGTTATTTCTGATAAATTTGGCAGATACATGATAGAGGAAGAATCTTGATTAGCAAAGATTTGGGAATTTAGAACTGCAGAAAGGGCATTTGGGTTATGTAAAAATGGCTGGATTAGCAATAATACTTGTTTCATTCCATACCAAAGTTTAATTTGTACTTTTCCTCTCTTCATATACCCCGTATAGTCAAAGACATATTTATTATTGAAATATATTAGCATTCTTCCTTATGCTTCCTTGGTATTCTACTGATTTAATTTAAACAACATATGACTAAGAATAAGAGATATAGAACTGTATATTGGCCAAATCTCTATGGCAGCTAGTGGCATTCATTTGAGTCTTAAACCTGCCATGAGACTCAATCATGAACCCGATTTGATCTCCACTCACCATTCTCTTTTCTTTTTTCATCACACAGAGCATCTCAGATTGTTTCATGCAAAAGGGAGCACATGTTTAAAAGTCACTTAAAAAAAAGAAGAAACACAGGCCTCTAGGCCACTTCTCAGAATTCCTCAGACCTTTAAAACTTAAGGTTGGAGAAGCAGGAATGAATTCGCATTTTACCTATAAATTATTACCATGTAAATAGTAATACTATATAAATAAATGTACATAAAATATCTGGGATTAATTTGTTGGGAAATGCAGGGGACCTATAGGAAAATAAGTTTCTGGAAAGAGTTACAAGTAAACTTACATTTTAAAAAACGCTTATCATATTTCAGGATGGGAAGTCCAATTATAAATCCCAAATGATCACTAGGTTCAATTCAAGAGGAAACAGGATTATAGCAGGGCCTGTTGGGATCCTGGACCTTGGACTTTACTCTGTATTTCCTTCTTCCTCAAAATGTGAGGGAAGGAACTGACTAGTTCTTCACAAGAACAATCAAGGTTGGTGTGGTTGGGTAGTGCAGTCAGTTAAGCATTCGACTCTTGGTTTCTGCTTGGGTCATGATCTCAGGGTCATGGATCTCTGCATGGAGTCCTGAAATGGGCTCCATGCTCAGAGTGGAGATTGCTTAATTCTCCCTTTCCCTCCCCACTCTCTTCCTCAAATAAATAAATAAATAAATAAATAAATGAATAAATGAATAAATAAATAAATAAATCTTGAAAAAAAGAAAAGAAAAATCAAGATGGATTCAAACTCATCTTAAGGAGAAATGGTCCCAGAAACTACTACTTCAAAAATGTCCCTTGTGTGGCACCTGGGTGGCTCGGTGGGTTAAAATCTCTACCTTCAGCTCCGGTCGTGGTCCTGAGGTCCTGGGATTGGGCCCTAGCATAGGGCTCGCTGCTCAGTGGGGAGCCTGCTTCCCCCCTCTCTTTCTGCCTACCTCTCTGCCTACTTGTGATTTCTCTGTCAAATAAATAAAATCTTTAAAAAAAATAAAATTTAAAAAGTCCTTGTTTTTTTGCCAGTAAATTTATTTTTTTCAAGATTTATAATTTATTTACTTGACAGGCAGAGATCACTTGTAGGCAGAAAGGCAGGCAGAGAAAGAGAGGTGGAAGCAGGCTCCCCATTGAGCCGAGAGCCTGATGCAGGGCTCGATTCCAGGACCCTGGGATCATGACCTGATCCAAAGGCAGAGGCTTTAACCCACTGAGCCAACTAGGTGCCCCATCACAGAACATTTTTTATGGTGGTGGTGGGAGACTCATTTTATGGTTCAGCAAGTTGGCACATTTTTAGATAAAGGCATATGGTTTGTTTCAAGCATTCTTATGTCACCTACTATGAAAAGGGACATGAGGGAGAGACTACCCATGTGTGTATGTGTAATTTGATCAAGCCACCATCTCAGCCTGGAGCTGCTCTGTGTTTCACCTAGTACCTTTGGATCTCTGAAATGTCTCTCTGCCTTCTCTGTAGCCCCTTGGCTATGCCTGTGAGACTGCAGCTGAGAGGATTGGCCCTTCCTGCTGATTGTGGTGGATTTGTGCTCTTTGTGGGCTGTCCACCTCCTGAGGATTGGCTCTAAATCAAATGAGCACGGGTCAACCCGAGCCTGCAGAACTTGATTACCTATGATAGCTACTTCTCTCCCTAAATCATAGTTCAGCATGACTAAGGAAGAGCCTTGAAAGCAGAAGCTGGCTGGGAGTGAGAAAGGGTTACAATAAAGAAATTTGTGGGTTTTCTCTTCCAGGTAACAGAATATGCCACCATTCATTATCTGACACTGCATAATCCAGAGGCAAAGGGCTTCCAGGGATAGTTCCTGGGCTTGACTATCACCTTTAGCCAGGTACTGTCACTTGTAGTGTACTGTCTTGGTTATTCCTAAGGCTTGTGTCCCCATGGTCTCAAAGTGGTTATCACAGTTTCAAGCACTACATGGAGCCATAAAACATTTGGCTGAAAATATCGGCATTGGGGGGTATATTTGTTTCCTGTGCTACTTTAACAAATTACGACAAATTTAGTGGCCTAAAACAACACAAATTTTTCATCCAAAGCTCTGGAGGTCAGAAGACCAAAATATGAGTGCCTGAGTGACTCAGTCAAGCACCTGCCTTTGGCCCAGGTCATGATCTGCAGGGTTCTGGAATCAAACCCCACATCTGGCTCCCTGCTCAGGGGGGAGTCTGCTTCTCCCTCTGTCTCTGTCCCTCCCCCCACTTGTGTTCTCTCTTTCTCTGCTCTCTCTAAAATAAAATAAAAAGGCCAAATGGGTCTTAATGGGCTAAAATGAAGACATTGGAAGAAATGCAGTCCTTTCAGAGGCTGTAGGGGAGAATCCGTTTCCTTGTCCTTTCCATTGTAGAGACTTCGTGCATTCCTTGGCCCATGGCCTCATCCTCTGTCACTTTGTGGATTCTGCCTCCTTTGTGGTTTATGTCTGATGTTAAATGAAATGGAACTCCAACTAACAGCTTTTCCATATTGATTACAATCAATGAGTTTCTCAAATCTGTATGAATTTCCCAGGGTCAACTAAGGTGAAAGCCATAGATGAAAGCCTGCCGACATTGACTCTATTCATAGTGTTCTCTAGTATGAGTCCTCTTGTGTTGAAAAAGTGAGAACACCTCCTGAAGGCTGGTCCATGTTGATTACATATACAGGGGTTTTCCCAGTATGAGTTCTCTGATATAGCAACATAAGTGCTATGTTTAAAGCCTTTTCTACAATGAGTATCTCCATAGGTTTCTCTCCAGCGTGAATTCTGTGGTGTTGAGAAAAGAATGAGAAAAGCATGAAATTTTTCCTGAACGATTGCATTGTAGTGTTTCCCTTCTTTATAAATTATTAGTTGTAGAGTAAAGCAGTCCATCCTTGAAAATTATTTCCTGAACTTACTGCAAATATAAAGTTTTCTTTAAGTATAAATTCTCTCGTACTGAGTAATGGCTCATTGGTGTTTATACATTTATAAGGTTTTTATCCTGTATGAATTCTGAAACCTATGAAAGGCAGTATTTCTCAGTGAAAAGTCTCCCACACTCAACACATTTGTGAAGTTTGTCTCCTGAGTGAATTTGCTCTCAGTTAAAAGGGTTGAGCTCTGTTTGAGCTTCTCTACATTCATTACATTTATATGATCTCTCTTGCGTATGACTTCTCTGATATCATTGCATAGTGGAAGAAGGGTCAAGTTCTAATCAGCTTTTCCCCCAAATTCATTATTATTGCAGCCTCTGTCCTGAATCAGTGTTTCCTGATAAGTACTATGTTTCACAAGAGATCAAGTAGAAGGAAAATAAATAAATGCTTTGTTGTAGGCAGCTTCTAAGATGGCCTCTGGTGATTCCCCATTCCTGGAATTCACACTGTCCTGTGGTTCCCTCCTCCTGCACTGTGCCAGGATTGGTCTGTGTAACTCATAGAATGTGGTAGAAGTGATGGTACATCCCTTCCAAGAGTAGATTGTAAAAGACACTGTGGCTTTAGTCTTGACTTGTTTCTCTCTCTCTCCTCATTCTGGAGGAATGTTATGAGGACACTCAAGCAGCCATGTACAGAGGCTCAAGCAATGATGATCTAAGGCTTCTTGCCAACAACTACATAAATAAACTTGTAAAATGTGGGACGCCTGGGTGGCTCAGTTGGTTAGGCAGCTGCCTTCGGCTCAGGTCATGATCCCAGCGTCCTGGGATCGAGTCCCACATTGGGCTCCTTGCTTGGCAGGGAGCCTGCTTCTCTCTCTGCCTCTGCCTGCCATTCTGTCTGCCTGTGCTCACTCTCTCTCCCTCTCTCTCTGACAAATAAATAAATTAAAAAAAAAAATTTTAAAGAAAACTTGTAAAATGTATCCTCCATTACAGTTAAGCCTCACGTGACCACAGCCCCAGACAATATCTTGATTATAGCCTCATGAGAGACCTTGAGGAAGAATCACCCAGTTAAGTTGCTCCTAAATTCCTGACCCACAGAAACTGTGACAATATCAAATGTTTGGTGTTTTAAGCTAGGAGTCAGAAAACTTGCAGCATCCAGGCCTAATATAGTTGGCTATCTTTAAAAAAAAAAAAAAAAGATATTATTTATTTATTTGACAGAGAGAGACACAACAATAGAGGGAATACAAGCAGGGGGAGGGGAGAGGGAGAAGCTGGCTTCCTGCTGAGCAGGGAGCCCGATGTGGGGCTTGATCCCAGGATCCTGGGATCATGACCTGAGCCAAAGGCAGATGCTCAACCAACTGAGCCACCTAGTCACCCCCAAAAATACCATTTTTGTGGTCCCCTAAAGATAGCTTTGACCCTGGGTACTGTGATTTCTGTGCCTCATGGAAATCTAGGATGTCTAGGAATTGAAAGATCAGAGGCCACACACACCAAGGGGCTAGAACTGCCGTAGCCGAGGGGCATGGCCTTGTGAACTGAATGAAGGAATCTAGTCTTAAAAGGAACACCTGTGGGGCACCTGGGTGGCTCAGTGGATTAGACCTCTGCCTTCAGCTCAGGTCATGATTTCAGGGTTCTGGGATCAAGCCCCGAATTATTGGGCTCTCTGCTCAGTGGGGAGCCTTCTTCCCCTCTCTCTCTGCCTGCCTCTCTGCCTACCTGTGATCTCTGTCAAATAAATAAATAAAATCTTTAAAAAAAAAAAAAAGGGACACCTGTATCAACAGAGGAGAAGGTGCCACGGATAGAGACTTGGTTTGGCTGCTTCCAGAGTTCCCCTTTAAGGAGGGTCCTGCCATCATAAGCGGTGAGTTCCTCCAGGAGCCAAGGTCATGCTCCTTTTCTAGCAGCCCTGGCCACTAAGCGAGTAAGGCCATGTTCCAAAAGCCTGAATGTTTGCATTTAACATGACGCTCCTGTAACCAGCAGTCTCTTCTCTGGAGCACACTGCTGGGCGGCACTGTGGTCACAGAGTGCTTCCTCCCCTTTTTAGTCTTTTTGTCTCTCATCGGTGTTATTCCCCACTAACCCATTTGAGGCAGGTAGAATAGGGAAGGGAGGGGAAATTACAGGAGGATCAAACAGAAACTAACGATGTGACACCATGAGTAGTTTAGCTTGTATGAAAGACGACGGGATTTGGAAGATGCAATTAAGGTTACAGATTAATTGATTTAATTGAATCAAATGGGAGATTCTTGTGGGTCGGCCTGATTTGGCCAGTGTGAAGTCTTGAAAAGAGTGTTAAGAGACTCTATCCATTTTTTTTTTAAAGATTTTATTTATTTATTTGACACAGAAAGAAAGATCGCAAGTAGGCAGAGCAGCAGGCAGAGGGAGAGAGAAGCAGGCTCCCCGCTGAGCAGAGAGCCAGATGCGGGACTCCATCCTAGGAAACTGGGATCACGACTTGAACCTAAGGCAGACACTTAACCTACTGTACCACCCAGGTGCCCAGGACACTCTCCTGCTGGCTTGGAAGAGGCAAGCTGCTGTGAGCTCTACAGCTACAAGGAAATGTATTTAGTCACAATCTGAATGAGCTTGGAAGCAGGTTCTTACACATTAAGTTTATTGATGAGAATGCAGCCCGCTGCCACCTTGACTGCTACTTTTGGAGACCCGGAGACAGAGGACCCAGCTAAGCCTTGCCAGACTTCTGACTCACAGGAGCAATGAGAAAATAAACGCATGTTGTTTTAAGCTATTAAATTTACGGTAGCTTGTTATACAGCAAGAGCAACAATAGAAATAGGCACAAGTCCAGGTGAAAAACGCTGTGTACCTGGGCGCTTTGTTACTGTTAGGCGCTTCTACCAAAGAGCAGAACCGGGGTGCAGCCAGGATATGACCAACCCCATATACAACCCAGACTTAAAACAGAGGACCCTGACTCCAAAAAGCACCAACGAGTTGCCTGAGTTGACTGCCAGTATCTACCAATCAGAATGCATCATTTCCCCCCTTTCCACCGTTAGCATATTGGGCCTGAGGAGGAGACCTAGCAGGGCGGCACTTTATATAAGCAGGGCCTCTCCACAGCTAGGACTGGTGAATTTAGTTGTCCTGTGTCAGTGCTGTCTTCCTTCATTTGAGCTGTCACCCCAATATATCCTTGCCTTTGATTTCTGGTCCTGCCTCATTTCTTTCTATTCTTTTTTTAAAGATTTTATTTATTTATTTGACAGACAGAGACCACAGGTTGACAGGCAAGCAGAGAGAGGAAGGGAAGCAGGTTCCCCACTGAGCAGAGAGACCAATGTGGGGCTAGATCCCAGGACTCTGGGATCACGACCTGGGCCAAAGGCAGAGGCTTTAACCCACTGAGCCACCCAGGCGCCCCCCCCCCCCCATTTCTATTGTTGGTCCCAAAGACCTGACTTCAGAAACACCTGCTGGCCAATGTGGGTGCGAAAAGTATGAAGGGAGATTTCATAAAACATGAAAGTATTTAAAATGTTTATACTATGCTATGGGGCGCCTGGGTGGCTCAGTCCTTAAGCGTCTGCCTTCAGCTCAGGTTGTGATCCTGGGGTGGTGGGATGGAGCCAGCGTCTGGTTCCTGGTTCAACGGGAGGCGTTCTTCTCCTTCTCCCACTCCCCCTGCTTGTGTACCCTCTCTCGCTATGTCTCTGTATATCAAATAAATAAAAAAAATATATAAAAAAAAATATATATATATATATATATATATATATATATATATATATGAGTTTATATATTTAGGAGTTGCACTTCTAGAAGTTCTTCTTTAAAAGACCTTAGTAATTAAACAATAGTGAATTTACATTGAGGGTTTAGTGTGCGTCGAGCGCACAGATATGAGCAGTATAGTCTTCTCACAGTTTTCTAATTACTCTGATTTGCAGATGATGGTAAGTCTTAGAGAGTTGGGGTCTTTTTACTTGGGTTAGGGAGCTGGGAAGCATCTGTGCTAATCTGAGGCACAGGTTGTGTCTGTTTAAATCCAGTCACTCTTAATCCCATTTGATTATTATCAGATGTGTACAGTGATAAAATACATTGTCAAACGTATATTGTCTAATTTAGGAGCAGGGTACACGGCTGCTCACACAATCTCGTTATCAGAATATCCGAAAATGTTGTAAACAGAATGTTGAGGAAAAGTAAATCCAATAAATGCAATATTTTCTGAGGTTCACATATCTCTGGCTGAGGGAGTTACCCCTCATTCGTTTCTAGACAGATCGTCTCCAAGCCACTGACTTTTCCTTATATTAAAAATAGTAAGAGCCCAAAGTACATTTCAGTCACCAGAAAAAGGTCTCTACCGCCCCTACAGGCCGGCTGGGTGCTCCGCGTGTAGTCGGCCAAGGGGAATCCAATGAGGCTGCGGTGGATTTCAGGCTCTTGTTGGCCTGTGCTCGAGGCTGAACTCAGCAGATGAGTTTCCCTTTTACTTGTGGGGTCACCTTAGAGCGTCGCGATCGGAATCCTTCGTGAACGCCCCGAGGATCTTAACATTCCAGGATCCGCTGTCGTCTCCTCTTATCGCCAATAGAGGGCGCCGCCGCCGCAGCCAATGCAACCTACAGGAAAAGGCGTTGCGCCGCGTCCCTCCGCCTCTGGGAGATGTAGGCGACGGTGGAGTACGCACGCGTAGCGGAGAATCGGAAGCGGGTGCACCTGCTCCGGCAGGGGTGGGCGGTAGCGTTGCGACTGGGAAGTGGTGGAGATCCTGGCGTCTATCTTGCTGTTGGTGGGAAAGCTGCGCGATTAGCGCTAGGGCTGAGGCGGCGGTGGGGCTGCCGGGAGGACCCCGGGCAGGGTCGCGGGTGGCTTCAGTGGGGCCAGGTGGCTGCTGCTGGCTGTCACTGGGGTGTCTTCTCCCAGATACGCTGTCTGGACAGAGCCTTTCGCAGATCCAACCTCGCTTCCCAGCAAGACGTCCGTCTTCTGGAGGAGGAGAGGCACTGGAGCAGACCCTCTCTGGCCCCTGTAGAGAGGAGCAGACCCTCTCTGGCCCCTGTATATCTGTACATCCCACACATACTGCGCTCCCCTCCCAGGGGGTAGCTCAGTTCCTGTCCAGTCACAAGAGACTGCTGAGGGCCCTAGAGTCCTTGGGATCCACTGACCTTGAAGCTAAAGGGCAAGTTCTGAGCTCCCCCCCCCCCCACTCCCCATGTACAGTGGTGAACAGGGACCAGATTCTCAATGGAAAAGGCAGATTCCAGTGTACGGCCCTTTAAAAATCCTGTCCTGACCACAGAGGAGACTTTTGTTTGTTTGTTTTAATTTAAAATCAATATATAGTGTATTATTAGTTTCAGAGGTAGAGTTTAGTGATTAGGCGGGGTTTGTTTTATTTTGTTTGCCCTGCTTCTTCCCTCTGGAAGAGAACGTCCTTTTCTGTGTCCTCCAGGGTCCCTGGCCTGGTCTCTGGGAGGCCTTTTCTCAATTCTGGAAGGAGTTATCACAAATACACAAATCAAAAATAAAATATATTTTTTTAAAGATTTTATTTAACAGAGATCACAAGTAGGCAGAGAGGCAGGCAGAGACACAGGGGTAGCAGGCTCCCTGCTGAGCAGAGAGCCTGATGCCTGGCTTCATTCCAGGACCCTGGGATAGTGACCTGAGCCAAAGGCAGAGGCTTTAACCCACTGAGCCACCCAGGCGCCCCCCAAAATAAAATACTAACGTGCCCCCAAGATGCTTCCTTTCTGTTTCATTCCAGTCAATATCATCTCTCCTCCGAAGGTTTACAAACACTATCCTGATTTCTATTGCCATGGATTCCTTTTGGCAGTTTTTGAACTTTGCATAAATGGAGTTAAGTACGTATTCTTTTTGCCTTCTTTTGCCCAACACTGTGTTTTAAAGACATCCTTTAATTGAGTAAGCAGTGGTCTCATATCCCGCTGTATGAAAATGCCAGATTCAGTTCATTCTACCACTGGTAGGTATTTGGGTTGATTATACTTTGGGACCTTTATGAAACTACTGTTAGGGACATTCTTGCATATAGCTTTAGTCGCATCTTCATATGCCCTTTTTTTTTTTTTTAAAGATGAGTGTATTTTTTTTTTCTTAAGGTTTTATTAATTTGACAGAGATCACAAGTGAGCAGAGAGGCAGGCAGAGAGAGAGGAAGGGAAGCAGGCTCCCCGCTGAGTGGAGAGCCCGATGCCGTACTCGATCCCAGGACCAGAGATCATGACCCGAGCCGAAGGCAGCAGCTTAACCCACTGAGCCACTCGGGCGCCGCTTCGTATGACTTTCTGATTGAGACTATGCCTCAGAGTGGAATTGCTGGGTGACAGGTTGTCCTGTTCAGCTTTAGTAGATGCTGCCAGTCTTCCAAAGTACTTCTACTAACTTATACTCCTGCAAGTAGTATATGAAAGTTCCAGTTGCACTACATTCTTGCCAATGCAAAGATACTATTAATCATTTTTATTTTAGCCATTCTGGTAGGTGAGATTTAGTATCCTGTTTTTTAATTACCACCATTGAGATATAATTTATGAACAATAAAATGTACCCGTTTTATGTTGATTGTGTTCTGAGAAATGTATGCAATTCTATAATGGTCAACACAACCAATATAGAGAAAGTTTCCATTACTTCAAAAGTGCCCTGTGACCCTTTTAGTTGATTCCCTCTCTTCACCCAAGATGCTTGCAATCCTGACCTGCTTTCTGTTTCTACAGTTTTGTTCTAAAATTGCATATAGTTTCTGGTGCTGGTCAAGCTGGTGTAAGCCAATTACAGCCTACCTCTCCAATTGACTACAAATGAAATCTCTGAATAGAGTTCAAAAACAGCTACTTAAGGGGCACCTGGGTGGCTCAGTGGGTTAAGCCTCTGCCTTCGGCTCAGGTCATGATCTCAGGGTCCTGGGATTGAGCCCCACATCAGGCTCTCTCTCAGCAGAGAGCCTCCTTCCCTCTCTCTCTGTCAAATAAATAAAATCTTAAAAACAAACAAACAAAAAACCCCAGCTACTTAAGAACTCTGAAAAGTAAACAACAGCAGGCAGATTGGGGACCAAAATAAAAACTTGAATGATGATATGTATGTAATAGAGGTGTGGTTTGTATTTTCTCCCCCTACATTTTCTCCTAGTTTTGACACAAGAGCAGGCCAAATCCTGGAACTATACCGTACGCACAAAGAGCAAAACTCCAGGACCCTTCCCCCACCTCCATATTTCTAGCCAGAGGACCAGTAAGAGAAACTGTACTTGACCAAAGAGTTTCAGGGGATTTCTGTTAATTTTTCTTACTTTTTTCACCCACCAATTGCCTGGAAACCATACCCCATTGGATGGAACTGCATAATAGCACAGGGGCTAAAACAGAGAAGCTTGTCTCTCTGGCCAGAGAAACCAAAAAAGGCCACTACTGTCTGAAGACTGTGGGGGCGGGGGAAATCTCTGTTACTTTTTCTGTTGTTTTCCTCACTGCTATACGCAAATGGTGGCTCCAGTGGATAGAACTGAACTCTTAAAGAACCCCAAATTTCTGGCCAGAGAAACTAGGAAAAAGAGCTGCTGGGTGCCCAAGTGTGTGTGTGGGGGGGGGCAGGGGGGATCCTGGTAAGGAGAGAGCTGAAGAAGAGCATCCTGAAATCCATTTCTGAAATGACATAAATCCTGGCCTCACCCTTGTGAGCAAATATTGAAACAGCCAAAAGGAAAGGGTTTGAGAACTAAAATATAAGCCACCACCAAAATTCTAGAATAACTCTGAGTGATGCATATGTCAGGTAGACCCACACACCATACCAGAACTAAAACAGCTGACACTGGGGGAAAACTGGGTGGCTCAGTTGATTAAGCCTCCAGCTTCTGCTCAGGTCTCGATCTCAGGGTCCTGGAATAGAGCCCCACAGTAGCTCCCTACTCAGCATGAAATCTGTTTCCCCTCTCCTTCTGCCCCCCCACCTCAGTTCTTGCTCTCCCTGTCTCCCTCAAATAAAATAAAATAAAACAAAACTGAACTGAAATTGGAACCATCATCTGCTGAAAATGAAGCAGAACTTACACTTTAAACCTAGCTTGGTTGATTGCTGATAAAACAAAAATTCAACATTTTCCAGCTGATTTTAACAAATCCCAGAGTCTTATCACATAATATTCAAAATATCCAGGACACAATGCAAATTATTTGACATAAAGAGAACCAGGCAAGTGAACAATGACCAACACTTAAAGGAAAAGACCTGGATGCCAATCCTGAGATGAACCAGTTGTTGCAATTATCAATTTATCTTTAAAAAAATTATCAATTATCAACTTATCTTTAAAAATTATCAATTTATCTTATTATATAATTAGCAATTATCAATTTATCTTAAAACAAAAAAGAAATAATGGCTACAAACTCCCCAAATTTGGTAAAAGGCACAAATTTACAAAATCAGGAATTTCAGTCATCCCCAACAGAAAACTATGCCCTGCCCAGATATATGATAATCAAACTGCGGAAAACTGCCATCTGTCAAAAAAAAAAAAAAAAAAAAAAAAGGAAGGAAGGAGGGGAGGGAAGGAAGGAAGGGAGAATATTGAAAGCAATGAGAAAAAATATTTTTTAAACTTTTTTTTTTAAGATTTTGTTTATTTATTTGACAGAGATCACAAGTAGGCAGAGAGGCAGGCAAAGAGAGAGGGGGAAGCAGGCTCCCCGCTGAGCAGAGAGCCCGATGCGCGGCTCCATCCCAGGACCCTGAGATCATGACCCGAGCCGAAGGCAGAGGCTTAACCACTGAGCCACCCAGGCGCCCCTCTATATTTTATTTGAAGTATAACATAAATACTAACCCTAGGTAGACTACTAAACGTTAGATATGCATACCATAATCCCTAGAGGAACTGATGTAGTTTTGGAATGTAGATGAGGTTTGGTGGGGGTGAGGCCCGGAGCTGACGACCAAGAAAGAATTCTTGAGATGTCTTTGGTGCAAAATGATAGTTTTATTAAAGCACGGGGAGAGGATTCATAGCAGAAAGAGTTGCTGTAGTGGGGAAGTTGTGTGGGGTGACTGATTATATACTTGGGAGTTGGGAGAGGTAAGGAAAAGGGAGGTTTCAAAAGGATTTTCATATGTTAAAGATTTAGGATACTTGAGTCCTTGCCTTTGTGAAGTTAAGGTTGTTTTTCCCTTTAGCAAGGCATTCATGCTAAGATAATTGGAAGAATCCAAGAGAAATGTCACTCATAATCCCACACAGGGGTGGGGGGAGAAGGTTGTGGGGTGTCAGCTTCCGCTTTGTTCTCCACTAGCTTGCCCGCCTCATCAGAACCACTAAAAAAATGTGAAGATATATAGCTAAAATGCCAACAGATAAACTAGGATGGAATGCTACAAAAATTTGAATAATCCAGAGTAGGCAGAAAAGGGGAAACAAAGGAAAATTATAGGAGACACAAAGAGAAAACGTAATAATATTGTAAGCCTTAAATTTAACCTTATCAATAATTACATTAAAAGCGAATGATGTACGGGCTCCTGGGTGGCTCAGTGGATTAAAGACTGCCTTTGGCTAGGGTCCTGGGATCATGACCCTAGCCAACGGCAGAGTCTTTAACCCACTGAGCCACTGGGTCATGACCCTAGCCGAAGGCAGAGGCTTTAACTGACTAAGCCACCCAGGTGCCCCCAAAGTAGACTTTAGAGCAAAGAAAATTACTCAGGATAAGAAAGGAAATTACATAAAGATAAAAGATGAAATTTATGAAGAAGACATAACTATCCTATCTATGTATGCACCTGACAACAGAATTCCAAAACAAATGAAGCAAAAACTGGTAGAATTAAAGGAAAAGTAGGAAAAAAAAAAAAGGAAAAGTAGATACATAATTGTAGTTGGAGACTTTAATACTCCTCTCTCTGTAATTAACAGAAAAGTGTTGGAGGCTGATAGGGATATAAAGACTCAAACAACACTATCAACAGACTTAACCGATTTGTGATTTGCCCCATCATAAGCCACATTTATGGTTTTTCAATTCTTTTTCTATTTTTTTTTTACAAAAATTGAACCACAGTATTGTTCAGTGTAAGCTTTTGCCTACTATTAAGATGAATTTATTTGATATGAATAATTACAGGGGTGTTGTGAGATTGTTGAGCATTAAGGTCAAAAAAGAATTCTTAATACATTTTCTGGTGCAATTAATAAGTAGCACAGGGACAGTATTTGTAAGCAGAAAGAGCTGCATTTTTGCTGTATGAAACTTGGTTATATGCTAGTGCTCAAGGGGGAGGGACTGTGCAGGCAGTATTAAAACCTCAATGTCTTCTTCGAATTTCTACTCGTAAACTTCTTTTGCAAGATTTCTCTGGTGCTTATCATTCAGCTTGGTATTAACTATTGGTGAGGTGTACAGGCCTTCGCGAGACTGTTCAAGAATGTAGCAACCAGCACTTATTTGATCCTTAAAGGAACTATACAGGCTGTAGTTCAGTCCTCTGGGCTAAAGGAGAACATCTTTCTGTTTCTATCCCTCATCAGGAGTAGAGCTTTTTTCCTAAATTTTTATTTTATAAGTAATTTTAATCTTACAACTGTTAAAAAACAAAATTCAACCCAGTACATTTGAACTCTGATTCGGTTTATTAAAGGATCCATGAATTGGGCAGCATCCCATCTAATAAATAGAGAGGAGCGCCAAACGGCTACAGAATGGGAAATGTTTTTAAGGACAGGACAAGCAAGAAAAAAAGATTATTAGTGAGGTCACTTCATTTCGGGACAAAAGGGTCTTAGGTCTTTTTTTTTTTTTTTTAAAGATTTTATTTATTTATTTGACAGACAGAGATCACAAGTAGGCAGAGAGGCAGGCAGAGAGGAGGAAGCAGGCTCCCCGCAGAGCAGAGAGCCCGATGTGGGGCTCAATCCCAGGACCCTGAGATCATGACCTGAGCCGAAGGCAGCGGCTTAACCCACTGAGCCACCCAGGTGCCCCAGGTCTTAGGTCTTATTAGGTGGATTCACTTTCCTTTGGGGAATGAAAAGGGCCCTTGTGACAGATTACCTTTTTGGTGCTCATCAGTCCTTTTGGTCCTGACAATGGATTAGTACTGCATTTTTTTTTTTAAGATATTTATTTATTTATTTATTTGACAGAGAGATCACAGGTAGGCAGAGAGGCAGGCAGAGAAAGAGGAAGGGAAGCAGGCTCCCCGCTGAGCAGAGAGCCCAATGCGGGGCTCGATCAGAGGACCCTGAGATCATGACCCGAGAAGGCAGAGGCCTTAACCCACTGAACCACCCAGGCGCCCCCCTAGCACTGCATTTCTGAGGGAGACTGGAGTGCAGTTAGTTTAGGTATTAAGCCCTGGTTTGGTGGCTTGGCCTAAGTAATACCATTTTGGGCCTGTGGTTTTCTTTTTTAAAACATTTTTATTTATTTATTTTTTAAAATTTATTTATTTTATTTATTTATTTGACAGACAGAGATCACAAGTAGGCAGAGAGGCAGGCAGAGAGAGAGGAGGAAGCAGGCTCCCCGCTGAGCAGAGAGCCCCATGCGGGGCTCGATCCCAGGACCCTGGGATCATGACCTGAGCTGAAGGCAGCGGCTTAATCCACTGAGCCACCCAGGTGCCCCTTAAAACATTTTTATTAAGTAATCTCTACTTCCATAGTGCGGCTGAAACTCACAAATTCAAGATCAAGAGTCACATGCTCCACTGACTGAACCAGCCAGGTTCCCCTGTGGTTTTCTTTTTAACATCGAAAAGCTGCAAATAATAGACTTTCATAGACCTTTAACCAGCTTCCCCTAATGCTAACATTTTAGGTAGCCATGACATACTTAGCAAACTGAGGAAACTACCAGAGTGCCTGGATGGCTCTAGTGGCAAGAGTTCACAATTCCTGCTCTCAACGTCTGAGTCCCCCATGTTGGGTGTAGAAATAACTTTAAAAACAACAACTAGGTGGGGCACCTTTGTGACTCAGTTAAGCATCTGCCTTCTGCTCATGTCCTGATCTCCTGAGCAGTCCTGGGATGGAGCCTATTTCAGGCTCTCCTCAGCCAGGGCCTGCTTCTCCTTCTCCCTCTGCCTGCTGCTCCCCCTGCTTATGCTCTCTCTCTCAAATAAAAGTCTAAAAATAAAATAAACAACTAAGAAATGATCACTGGTTCACTGTTAATGACTGAAGTACAAACTTGAATTCTGTTTTTCCCCAAACGTCCACTTTTGTTCCAGGATCCCACATTGCATTTATTTGTGGTATCTCCTTAGTCTTTTCCAATTGGTGACAATTCCTTCGTCTTTCCTTCGCTTTCATGACCCTGATCCTTCTACATAGTACTGCTCAGTTATTTTTGGTAATGTCGCTCAGTTTGGCTTTGGTGCTTTTCTTGATTAGATTGAGACAATGCATTTTTTTTTTAAGATTTTATTTATTTATTTGTCAGAGAGAGAGAGCGAGAGCGAGCACAGGCAGACAGAGTGCAAGGCAGGGTCAGAGGGAGAAGCAGGCTCCCTGCTGAGCAAGGAGCCCGATGTGGGACTCAATCCCAGCGTCCTGGGATTG
>NC_081573.1:12791267-12802464 GCF_022355385.1 Mustela nigripes | reverse complement strand
GAAGCAGGCTCCCTGCTGAGCAAGGAGCCCGATGTGGGACTCAATCCCAGGACGCTGGGATCATGACCTGAGCCGAAGGCAGCTGCTTAACCAACTGAGCCACCCAGGCGTCCCGAGAAAATGCATTTTTGACAAGAATTCCATTGAAGTGATGGTTAAGGTGGTGCCTGCCAGTTTTCTCCATTGTCAAGGTACTGTTTTGCCCTTTAGAATAAAAAAATACATTGGTGGAGATTCTGAGTCTCCTCATGCTTTCCCAGGCTGTGCTGGAGGATCCCGACCTAGGACCCTGAGCCTCAAACCCTGCTGGGGCTACTCTGGGGTCTCGCACATTCTTCCCCAATGTTACTGCTGGATGGTGGGAATAGGAGTATTACTTTCTTTCTTTCTTTCTTTCTTTTTTTTTTTTTAAAGATTTTATTTATTTATTTGACAGATAGAGATCACAAGTAGGCAGAGAGGCAGGCAGAGGGAGAGGGGGAAGCAGGCTCCTTGCTGAGCAGAGAGCCCAATGCAGGTCTCGATCCCAAGACCCTGAGATCATGACCTGTGTAGAAGGTAGAGGCCTAACCCACTGAGCCATCCAGTGGGTTAGCCATCAATCTAAATTGTTATTGGAATTATTAATTACACATGTGGAATTAATTACCCATAATAAATAATTACACATATGTACATAAAATTGATAACAAGTATTTCTTTTCAAAGCATATTTTCTGCTTGTTACCAATATATATTTTCCATAATGTATTTACTGATTTTTATTAATATTCTATCTAAAATCCTTACTTAGCTGTCTTATTCAAAATTGTGTAGTTTGTTCTAAGGAAATAATTATATTGTCAACGAATAATGAGATGTACTTACCTGAATTTTTAACTTATCTTTCTCAGAAATAAATGATAAATTAATAAAGGATAAATTAATAAATGGAAAATTATAAATAAATGATAAATTATGGTATAAATTATAGTATATGGTATAGAATTACGGTACCTATTATGGTATAGAGTTTATTTTAAAATTATTAAGTTGTATTAATTAAATTATAACTATAGAATTAAATTACATTAAATTATTTAAAATTATAAAATATGCTGTAAATAAACATAAGGCTGCACAATCATGATGGCGTCAGATTAAAACCATAGGAGAAAAAAATTACCCGTGAGCCCGTATTGATTTCAATAAATATTCGGGTCAATAAGGAGAAAAAAATTACCCGTGAGCCCGTATTGATTTCAATAAATATTCGGGTCAATAAGTAAAAAGGGGAGTAGGGACGGCTCTGCCGGAGAACTCTCTCCCCCGACCCGCGCTGCTGGGGTCAAGGATGAGCGAGGTGCAGACGCGGGGCGGCCGGGGCCCAGGCGGAGGGGTACACCGGCCGTGGTGTCCACGATCGGCGGCACATCTCACACACCCGTTTCCACGGCTCGCGGAGGTCGCAGCCGCGGAGGCTCCTGGGCGCGCACATCCGGGTCCCGGCGCGCGCACGCGTAGCCGCCCCAAACATGGCCGCCGCCTCGCGCTCGTCTGCCTTCCCGCCTGAGGTGAGTACCCCCGTGCCCTGGACCTCTCGGTTCCTCACACTCCCTGGGGAAGGTGATGTGTGTATGTAGCGGGGCGTGCTGAGGCGGGGAGAGGTCCGCCGAATCCTGGTGTGGCGTGTGCGTGCGCGTCCGCGGGCGGTTTCACGAGGGCAGTGGGCGCGTCCGGCTCGCAGAGGCGCCGGTCGGCCCGGGGCGCGACTGCCCCGGCGACGAAGGACGCAACGTCTGCCGCGGGTGTGGACGCACCCGGCGGGGGTGAGGACGCTTCTGTTCTTTCCTGCGCGTCGCTCCGGGATTCCGCGTTCGCATCCGGCCGGTCCTTCCGCAGGGACCGTTCAGCCCGGGCTGCCGGATGTCCTGGCCCGGCCGTGCTTCTGCCGGGAGCCGGTGGGTCCCGGTCGTTGGGTCTCAGGCCCGAGTGACCACCTTGCGCCGGCGACTGTGCTGTTTACCGCGGAGCCCCGCAGGGGTGAGATCCCGGTTTTCCTCCACCTAATAGCTGCCCAGCCAGCTCGGGCCGCGTTTCCCCACCCGTTTCGTGGGTGTCCGGCTTTACTGTTCCTTCGTGTCGTTCGCTTTCCCGACTCCTCTTCCCGCACTGGTTCGTGGAGAAAGTGTTCGTACATACAGAGAAGCTGACGTCTTGTGCGACTTCCTGCGACCCGTTAAGATCTACTCTGCTTGCTTTATCCCACGTATTCCCCTTTCCGTCTTTTCAACCATCCATTCATCTTTTGGGGGAACATTTAAAGTGAGTTGCAGATTTCACAGAGCGCCCCCCTCAAGCACCTTATTATTGCTCTTCGAAAAATATGAGGCAAAACTGACTTAGAGTGAAACGGTGAAATGCGTAGATCTTCATTGTACCACCGGATGAGTTTTGACAAATAGAACCCAAAGCTTTATCAAAATTACTGTCACCTCAGAAAGGCCCGTTATTCTTTGCCAGTAAAGAAAACGGGGGTTGGGGCGGAGCATGGAAGAAAAAAAAAGAAAAAGAAAAGAGCTTTATTTCTTTTTAAAAGATTCTGTTTATTTATTTGACAGAAGAGAGATCACAAGTAGGTAGAGGGGCGGGCAGGGGGAGGGGGGAGGCTCCCCGCTGAGCAGAGCGCCCAACGTGGAACACGATTCCAAATCCCTGAGATCATGACCCCAGCCAAAGGCAGAGACCCAACCCACTGAGCCACCCAGGCGCCCCAGAAAAGAGATTTATTGAGATATAGTTTATATAGTATACCATTCATCATTTAAGGTATACAAGTCAGTGTTTTTAAGTATACTCACTAGGTTGTGCATATATCGCTGCTATCAATTTTTTTTAATTTTTTTTTTTAATTTTATTCATTTATCTGGTAGAGACACAGCGACAGAGGGAGAGAACACATGGGCTCACAAGCAGGGGGAGTGGGAGAGGGAGAAGCAGTCTTCCCGCTGAGCAAGGAGCCCAAGGCAGAACTCAATCTCAGGACCCTGGGATCATGACCTGAGCCAAAGGCAGACGCCCAGCGACTGAGCCACCCAGGTGCCCCCAATTTTTAAAATATTTTCATCACCCCCCCAAAAAACAAAACCTATGCCCATTAGCAGTCAGTCCTCATCTTTTATCCCTGCAACCTCTAGACAGTAATTAATATACTTTATGTCTCTATGCATTTGCCTATTCTAGACATTTCAAATAAATGACCATTCAATAAATAGTCCTTTTGGGGGCTTTCCTTGACTTAGCATGATGTTTTTACGGATCATCTGTGTAGGAGAGTAGCATCTATCAGTACCTAGCTTATTTTTATGGATGAGAAATGTTTCGTTTATTGGTGTACCTCATTTTGTTTATCAGTTCATCAGTAGATGGACATTTGAGTTGCTTCCACTTTTTGGATATTGTGAATAATGCTTCTGTAAAGATTGATGTATGCTTTTTTTTTTAATTTTTAAAAGATTTTATTTATTTATTTGACAGACAGAGATCACAAGTAGGCAGAGAGGCAGGCAGAGAGAGAGAGGAGGAAGCAGGCTCTCTGCGGAGTAGACAGCCCGATGCAGGGCTCGATCCCAGGACCCTGGGATCATGACCTGAGCCGAAGGCAGAGGCTTTAACCCACTGAGCCACCCAGGTGCCCCTGATGTATGCTTTTTAAAATTTTTTATTTTTTGGTAGATGTGTGTTTTCATTTCTCTTGGATAACAACCTAGGGATGAAACCTATTACAGCTATCCTACTGGATGTGAAGCGGTAGCTCAATGTGGTATTGATATGCATTTCCTAATAGTTACTGGTGTTGAGCATCTTTTCATAGTGTTTATTTGGCCATTTATATATTTCTTGGGAGAATTACCAATTCAGACCTTTGCCCCTTTATTAAGCGGGTTATTGATCTGCTGCTCTGTGGAGAGCCTGCTTCTCCCTCTCTCTCTGCTGCTCCCTTGCTTGTGTGCTCGTGCATGTGCTCTCTCTCTCTCTCTCATACAAATAAATAAAATCTTTTAAAAAATGATTTTATTTATTGGGGAGAGAGCATGAGTGGAGGAGATAGGTAGAGGGAGAAGGAAAAGTAGGTTCCCCTCTGAGCAGGGAGCCTGACAGTGCTCCATCCCAGGGACCTGGGATCATGACCTGAGCCTAAGGCAGACAGACATTAAACCCAGCCTGGCATCTGCTCCTTGCTCAGAAGGGAGCCTGCTTCTCCCTCTCCCTGTGCTGCTGCTCCCCCTGCTTGTGAGCCCATGCGTTCTCTCCCTCTGTCAAATAAATACATAAAATTTTTATTTTCTTTTTTAAGATTTTATTTATTTATTTCACAGAGAAATGGAGAGCACAAGTAAGCAGAATGGCAGGGAGAGGGGGAGAGAGAAGCAGGCTCTCTGCTGAGCAGGGAGCCCTATGTGGTTCCACTGTGTGTTTTGCTATTCTGGAATATGTATAAAAGAAATTTTATAGATAATATTAAACATCCATGTAACTTAAAAATGCTAAGGTCTTACATGCATGAAAAGAATCAATAAAAGGAAAGGCAGGGACTCCTGGGTGGCTCAGTGGGTTAAGCATCTGTCTTTGGCTCAGGTCATGATCCTGTAGTCCCAGTATTGAGCCCATCATCGGGCTCCCTGTCAGTGAAGAGTCTAACTCTCCCTCTCCTTCTGCTTCTCACCAGCTGCTCTCTTGCTCTCTCTCACTCACTCACTCTCTCAAATAAATAAAATGTTAAAAAAAACAATACAGGAAAGGCATTTGTGTAAAAATATGTGTTTCTTTATTTAAATGCTTGGGCACAATATCTTAGAAGACATAAGAAGCAGTCCAGTGCTGAAGGTTTGAATTAAGACAAACAGGGCAGGAATAAGTTACTGTCCTCAGTGAAACTGAACGGGGTGTGTATGTGGATGCTGCTGGAACTATGAGGGCTGGGGTTGGACCCAGACCAGCTGTATGGCATGGAAAAGGGAGACAGACCTTACTTTGCTGAAAGCAGATTCTAAGTACAGATGCATTAAGGCAGCCCAGGCTGTTGAGATGAGTTGGAACTTAGTCACAGGTGGAGGATCTGTCACCCCTTGGCATTTGGCCTGGAACAGCATCAGGACAATTTATGACAGAAAATAACTCCTCAGACCTGAGGTCTCAGCCTGTGCTGGGGCAACATTCAGTGTGTGAAAGGCCTTGGAGACTGCCTTCTTTGATGGCCACAGGAAGAGAAGGACAGGCTGGGGAGAGTACTGGGGCTTCAGAGAAGTAGTATGATAGACATCTGAGGGCAGGTTCAGAAGAAGAGTTGGGGTGAAACAGAACCCCCAAAATATGTATATGGCACCAAGGTAAATTTTTTACAGCATAAATTTTGTATTATATTACTAAAAGGAATAGTGCATAAATATATAGGAAGTCAATAATCTGAGATATTTATTTATTTATTTATTTTCTTAAAGATTTTATTTATTTATTTCACAGAGAGAGAGAGAGAGAGAGATCACAAGCAGCCAGAGAGGCAGGCAGAGAGAAGGGAAGCAGGCCCCCAGCTGAGCAGAGAGCCGGATGCGGGGCTCAATGCCAGTACCCTGAGACCGTGACCCGAGCCAAAGGCAGAGGCTTAACCTACTGAGCCACCCAGGTGCACCAATATTTTTTTTTTTAAGTTTTACTTATTTATGTAATCTCTGCACCCAGTGTGTGGCTTGACTCACAACACTAGAATCAAGAGTCGGCGTGTTCTTCTGAGCCAGACAGATGCCCCAACCTGAGATATTTTTAAGACAATCTTTATTAACAAAATTCAGTATAATTCCCATGTTAAATTTCCTAATATTATTTCCCTAAAGCCTATTCTAATGTCCTCCTGTGTACTGGAGATCATTTGCTCTTTTTTCCCCCCCCCCAAAAAGACTTTATTTATATATTAGAGAGAGAGAGTGCATGAGAAAGAGAGCACAAGCAAGAAGGAGGGGTAGAGGGAGGAGCAGACTCCATCCTGTTAAGCAGGGAGCCCGATATGGAACTCAGTCCCAGGATTCTGAGATCATGGCCTTAGCCAAAAGCAGACGCTTAACTGACTGAGCCACCCAGGTGCCTCAGGTCTGTCTGTCTGTCTCTCTCTCTCTTTTTTCCCCTGTAATTTCACTATGGCCCTCAGGCCCTCATTGATGGAGGGTATAGTTGGAATGGCCAGTTTTTGTCAAGGAGATGTAGAATAGGCAATGAGTCCATAAATTCAGGGAATTAGCTTGATTTCTTTTTAGCTTGGTTCTCTTGAATGAAGGCACCTTTTTCTTAATGTCTTGTAGTACATGAAGTATTGTTCTATTCTAAGGTATCCCGAGTTGATACCTGCAGGGACTTTGGTCCACAGGGTGTTCGAACATCATGTGGTCCTGAGCCTTGTAGCAAATCTAGTATTCCCAGCTGCCTGCAGCTTTCTGACAACCTAACACCTCCCCGGATTTTGAGATGCTTGCCGGAAGTACTATCAAGGTCAAGAGTTCTGATACAGGGTGAAAGAGACTATGTCTAGCATCACTGGCATCATTCTTGAAGGTGAAAATTTACTTATTACAGGTTTATTGAGATTTAATTCATAATATCATACGATTCATCCAAAGTGCACAAGTCGTGGTTTTTAGTATATTCACAAAGTTGTGCAACCATCACCACTGTGTAATTCCAAAATGTTTTCATTAGGCCAGCAAGAAACCATGTACCGATTAGTAATCATTCCCCTTTTCTCCCAGCTCCTGGCAACCACAACCACTGTCTATATGGGATTGTCTGTTCTGGACATTTCATGAGATCATATAAAATGTAGTCTTTTGTGTCAATGTTCTTTCACCGGTCACCGGACGTAATGTTTTTAAGGTTCATCTATGTTGTTAGACCATCTATTAGTAATTAATTCCTTCTTGTGGCTGAACAGTATTCCATTATGTGGATTTCTGTGTTTTTGTTGAGCCATTCCTCAGTTGTTGGACATTTATTTGTGGGTTTTTTTAAAAAAAGATTTTATTTATTTATTTGACAGAGAAAGAGATCACAAGTAGGCAGAGAGGCAGGCAGAGTTGGGGAGGGGGAAGCAGGCTCCCTGCTGAGCAGAGAGCCAGATGCGGGGCTCAATCCCAGGACCCTAAGATCATGACCTGAGCTGAAGGCAGAGGCTTAACCCACTGAGCCACCTAGGCGCCCCCATTTTTTGTTTTAAAATGTTTTATTTATTTATTTGACAGACAGAGGTCACAAGTAGGCAAAGAGGCAGGTAGAGAGAGGTAGAAGCAGGTTCCCTGCTGAGCAGAAAGCCCAGTGCGGGGCTGGATCCTAAGATCATGACCTGAGCTGAAGGCAGAGGCTTAAACCCACTGAGCCCCCCGGGCGTCCCCTAGGCACCCCTTTATTTGAGTTTCTACTTTTTGTTTATCATGAATAGTGCTGCTATCAACTTGTAATTCGTGTACAAGTTTATGTGTTGGACATATGTTTGCATTTTTCCTGAGTAGAAAACCAGGAATAGAGTTGATAAAGTTTAACATAACTATCTTAAACTTTTTTTTTTAAGATTTTATTTATTTATTTGTTTATTTATTTATCTATCTTAGAGGGTCAGAGGAGAGGAGGAGGGAAACAGAAAGGGGGAGAATCCCAAGCAGACTCCCAAGCAGCATATGTGGGGCTTGATCCCACAACCCTGAGATCATGGCCTGAGCCAAAACCAAGAGTCGGACGCTCAACTGACTGAGCCAGCCTGGTGCCCTGTTATTGTCTGTTTTTTATATTGACCACACTCATGGTTATGAAGTGGTATCTCACTGTGGTTTTGATTAGCATTTCTCCAATGACCATGATATTGATCATCTTTTCATGTGCTTATTGGCCATCTGTATGTCTTATTTAGAGAAATGCCTGTTCACATCCATTGCCTCTTTTTAAAATTTGAGTTGTTTTGTTTTTTAGTTGTTAGAGTTTTTTTTTTTTTATATCTTCTATATATAAGTCCATTATTAGTCGTATGCTTTGTAAATAGTTTCTCCCATTTGATGGGTTAACATTTCACTTTTTTTTTTTAAGTTTTTTTGTTTTGTTTTTGTTTTTGTTTTTGTTTTTTAGAAAAGCCAAAAACTTTAATTTTCAACATGAGCTACATGGTCATAAACACAATGCAATGTGAGCCGCACCCGCCCAGGGGCCCCGGAAACCCTCCCTCCCCAAAATCCCGAGCAGCTCCTTCTCCCGGAGAGGGAGTGAGGGAAAAGCGGGCAGATGGAAAGGCCCCCAGCCTGAGGACCCCGGGGTCCGGTCTCCCTGCCACCCTCTTAGGAGGCAGCCGTGGAGTGAAAGGGTTCAAGATGTGCTGCTTGAGGCCCCAGGTTCAAGTCTCCACTTGGCCCTCACAAAGTGCCACTCCTCATCGCTGGGAGTGCGGTGGGCACAGTCCGCCTCCCCCACAGGGCGTGTGAGTCAGACGTGGTGGCTTTCCGTCCACTCTGAAGTGCTGCTATTTTTTTTAAGTTTTAAAGATTTTTTTATTTATTTGTCAGAGAGAGAGAGAGGGAGAGAGAGCGAACACAGGCAGAGGCAGAGGGAGAAGCAGACTCCCTGCCAAGCAAGGAGCCCGATGTGGGACTCGATCCCAGGACGCTGGGATCATGACCTGAGCTGAAGGCAGCTGCTTAACCAACTGAGCCACCCAGGCGTCCCAACATTTCACTTTTTAAAATAATTTTATTCATTTATTTGACAGAGCGAGAGGGAGAGCGTGCGCAGGCAGGCAGAGTAGCAGATAAAGGGAGAGGGAGAAGGAGAAGCAAGCTCCCTGTTGAGCAAGGAGCCCAATTTGGGGCTTGATCCCAGGACCCTGGCAATTGTCACCTGAGCTGAAGGCAGTCTCTTAACCAGCTGAGCCACTCAGGTGCCCAACTTTTCACTCTCTTAGTGGTGTCTAACTCGTACTGCAATAAAGGAGGTAGCTATTATAGATTGAATGGGTGTTCCCTTTGCTCCTCAAGGCCCATTCTCCATGTGCCCACGGCAGTCGTGATCACAGCTTTGGTAGGTGTCTTGCTAGGGCATTACTTGCAGAATATGTGTGTCTAGAAAATTTCCCCAAGTGATATCCTGGTGTATATATGTCTGACTCATTTCTTTTAAGAACACAAATGCATCCTTCCCCTACAGACCCGAAGTAAGGTGCTCTCTATCTCTTGTCTTCATGGGACCTCCACAGGCCACCCAGGCCCCAGTGTACTCAGGAGACCCAGTATGGGAAACATGCAGTATGGTGGCAGGGCATCCTTAGGAGGCCTTTTCTGTAGGTGAGGAATGCAAAACGTTCAGGAGTAACATTTTGGGACATGGTCCTACTGCCCACCTAGCCCCTCCATATCAGCGTTGAATGCTGTGGATGTAGCAGGTGTTTTCACATTAGGTGTGATGTTTACTTTGATTCCTTGTGTCCCTAATTGTTAGAAATTTTCATCAAGAGTTGAGTTTCCTTAAAGCACTTTCTGAATTTATTGATATAGGTTAAGGGGGTCTACGACTTGAATCTGAGAGCAGTTTGGTCACGAGTTTGGGTGAGATTTCCTCAAATTACTTAGTTTATTGAGACATGGTGTAGGGGACTGTTTTTTACTTTTTTCAGAAGATATGGGGAGTTACATTAGTAGACATTCTAATTTGTGTGTGTGTGTGTGTGTGTGTGTGTGTTTTAAGGATTTGATTTATTTGACAGGGAGAGATGCAGTGAGAGAGGCAATACAAGCAGGGGAAGTGGAAGAGAAGGAGCAGAGAGCCTGATGCAGGGCTCTATCCCAGGACCATGGCATCCTGACCTGAGCTGAAAGCAGACACTTAATGACTGAGCCATCCAGGTGCCCCTAAACATTCTAATGTTTTACAGTCCTTACATTCTTAGGGTAAATCCAATGTTGCCATTTTGGTAACTTTCTTCTGTGTCTTAGTTAAATCCCCTTTCCATGATTGATAGTGCTAATGTGTGCCTTCTCTTTTTCTTGGGTCACTCTTGCCAAAGTATGTCTTTCAAATAACAGACTTGGTTTTCAGATAACAGATTTGGTTTTCTTTCTTTCTTTCTTTTCTTTTTTTTTTTTTTTTTTTTAAGATTTATTTATTTATTTATTTGACAGAGATCACAAGTAGGCAGAGAGGCAGGAAGAGAGAGAAAAGAAGGGAAGCAGGCTCCATGCTGAGCAGAGGGCCTGAATGTGGGGCTCGATCCCAGGACCCCGGGTTCATGACCTGAGCTGAAGGCAGAGGCTTTAACCCACTGAGCCATCCAGGCACCTGGTTTTCTTTATCTTCTTGTATATTCTTTATTTTGTTCTTTAATTTCTGCTGTTACCTTTATTATCACCTTCCTTCTATTCCTGTTGGCTTACTCCTTCGCTCTTTCCCATAAGTCTTAAGTTGAACCGTGACTTAGTCTTTTTTATATATTTTTTATTTTTTTAAAAGATTTTATTTATTTGTCTTTTTTTTAAACATAAATCTTAAAGGTCAATATTTCCTGAGGAATGGTATTAGCTGCATCCTGATTTGCCACATGTTTTGAGATATACCATTTCCACCGTTCAGTTTGGTTCTAGGTGTTTTCTAATTTCTGTTGAGATTTCTCTTTGATCTCTGAATTCTGAGAAATAGGTTTTTGTTTTTCCCAATAAGTAGAACTTTGTTTTACTTAATGTTTTTCTTGTATTTGGTTTTCTTTCTGCCACTGGTTCTTAACTTGACCACATTTCTAGTTAAGAGGTTGGGATCTGGGATGCCTGGGTGGCTCAGTGATTTAAGCGTCTGCCTTCTGCTCAGGTCATGACCCCAGAGTCCTGGGATAGAGCCCTGCATCAGACTCCCTCCTCCTCCCTCTCCCACTTCCCCTGCTTGTGTTCCCTCTCTCACTGTGTCTCTCCCTGTCAAATAAATAAATCAAATCCTTAAAACGGGCGCCTGAGTGGCTCAGTGGGTTAAAGCCTCTGCCTTCGGCTCAGGTCATGATCCCGGGGTCCTGGGATCGAGCCCCACATCGGGCTCTCTGCTCAGCGGGGAGCCTGTTTCCCCCTCTCTCTCTGCCTGCCTCTCTGCCTACTTGGGATCTCTGTCTATCAAATAAATAAATAAATAAAAATCTTTAAAAAAAATAAAAAATAAA
>NC_081573.1:12788642-12791167 GCF_022355385.1 Mustela nigripes | reverse complement strand
ACACACACACACACACACACACACACACACACACACACACTCTTTGGGCTCCCTGCTCAGGGGAGAGTCTGCTGCTCCCTCTCCCTTTGCTTCCCCCCACTCCCCACTGTGCTCTTTCTCTCACTTGCTCACTCAAATAAATAAGAATCTTTTTTTTTTTTTTTTTTTTAAAGATTTTATTTATTTACTTGAGAGAGAGACAGTGAGAGAGAGCATGAACGAGGAGAAGGTCAGAGAGAGAAGCAGACTCCCCATGGAGCTGGGAGCCCGATGCGGGACTCGATCCCGGGACTCCAGGATCATGACCTGAGCCGAAGGCAGTCGTCCAACCAACTGAGCCACCCAGGCATCCCAAATAAATAAGAATCTTAAAAATAAAAAGCAGGCTGCATGGTCTGTGTCATACTGTGGTCTTTGTTTGAACTTGTTCTTTGGCCGGGTTTATTGGCAGTGTTAGCAAATGTCCTGCTTGCACTCAGAAAGCACTTGTTTGGCTCTGACTGTTGTTTTGTGGCTCTTCATCCTGCTGTGGGTCAAGCTAGCTAATTACATTCTCTCCTTCATTCTGTCTTACTACAACAGGGGCTTTCTACCTCAGCACTATTGACACTTGGGGCTGGGCCATTCTGTGTTTTGAGGGACTATCCTGTGTATTTAAAGGTGTTTAGCAGCATCCCTGGCCTCTGCTTCCTAGATTCCTGTAGCATGTGCCCCCCACATTCATGATAACCTAAAACGTTTTCACACATTTCAGATGTCCTTTAGGGAGTAACACTGAGTCTGGTTGAAAACCACTGCTCTGTGGGTTTGGAAGTTTTACATTGTATTTATTCTCTTATTTCTGATTTGACTAGGTCTAATGTGAATTCTGACCAATGGATGGATGTCAGGACACTTAATTTTGTTATGCCTTTCTCATCTCAAAACGCATTGCCATTTGACATTTTAGTCCATCCTGTTGTTAACTCCCCGTCATTGTTACTGCTTCGTTTTTTGTGATGTTGCGTTTGATACATTGGATTTGATTTAAATACATTTTCATCATTTCCTTCTCTTTTTTTCTCTTTTTTTCCCCCTGTGAAGAACAACTTTTCATAATTCTTTTTTTTTTAAGATTTTATTAATTTATTTGACAGAGAGAGAGTGAGGGAGATCACAAGCAGGCAGAGAGAGAGGGGAAAGCAGGCTCCCTGCTGAGCAGGGAGCCCGATGCCGGGCTTGATCCCGGGACCCTGAGATCATGACCTGAGCCAAAGGCAGAGGCTTAACCCTCTGAACCACCCAGGCACCCCCAACTTTTCCTAATTCTTTTGGCTAGTATCCTTGGAGATAAACTCTTGCTTTTCTGAAGTTGTCTTTGTCTTACCCCATGCAGTAGTGTATCTGAGAGTATTTCCCCCTCAGCAATTTCCCCCAATCGGATGCTTTTATTTTTATTTTTTTCTCCACATTTTTAAAATTAACATATAATGTGTTATTTGCCCCCGGGGGTACAGGTCTGTGGGTCCTCAGGCTTACACTTCACAGCACTCACCATAGCACATACCCTCCCCAATATCCATAGCCCAACCACCTTCTCTATACCCCCCTGCCCCCGGCAACCCTCAGTTTGTTTTGTGAGATTAAGAGTCTCTTATGGTTTGTCTCCCTTCTGATCCCATCTTGTTTCATTTTTTTTTCTTCCCTTCCCCCCAAGCCCCCCCACTTTGCCTCTCAAATTCCTCATATCTCCCTTAGCACTTTTTTATAAAAAATAGATTTTATTTATTTGACACAAAGATCACAAGTAGGCGGAGAGGCAGGCAGAGGGAGAGGGGGAAGCAGACTCCCCACCAAGCAGAGAGCCTGATGCGGGGCTCGATCCCAGGACCCTGAGACTACAACCCAGGCCAAAGGCAGAGGCTTAACCCACTGAGCCACCCAGGCACCCCTCCCTCAGCACCTTTAAAATGACCTTCCATTACTTTCAGGTTTCTACTTTTGCTATTATTAAGTGATCTGTTGGACGCCTGGGTGGCTCAGTTGGTTAAGCAACTGTCTTCAGCTCAGGTCATGATCCTGGAGTCCCAGGATCGAGTCTCACTTCAGGCTCCCTGCTCAGTGGGGATTCTGCTTCTTCCTCTGACCCTCCCTCCTCTCATGCTCTCTTTCAAATAAAACTTTAAAAAAAAAAATCTGTTAAGATACTTTTTACTCCTTCCCCAGTGTTCTTTTTTCTCTCTGTTGGTCTTTAAGACTGTCTTCCTAGGTATAGATTGATACCCACTTATGCTTGGGACTCCTGCTTCTCAGTATGAGATGCCTACATGTGGAATTGCTGGACATTGGAATGTGCCCATTTTATGGTTTTTTTTTTTTTTTAAGATTTTATTTATTTATTTGACAGATAGAGGTCACAAGTAGGCAGAGAGGCAGGCAGAGAGAGAAGGGGAAGCAGGCTCCCTGCTGAGCAGAGAGCGCGATGCGGGGCTCGATCCCAGGACCCTGGGATCATGACCTGAGCCGAAGGCAGAGGCTTTAACCCC
>NC_081573.1:12689968-12788542 GCF_022355385.1 Mustela nigripes | reverse complement strand
TTTTTTTAAGATTTTATTTATTTATTTGACAGATAGAGGTCACAAGTAGGCAGAGAGGCAGGCAGAGAGAGAAGGGGAAGCAGGCTCCCTGCTGAGCAGAGAGCGCGATGCGGGGCTCGATCCCAGGACCCTGGGATCATGACCTGAGCCGAAGGCAGAGGCTTTAACCCACTGAGCCACCCAGGCATCCCCCATTTTATGTTTTGATGTTGCTACCATTCTGTATTGCTGAGTGTACTGACCACTTTACATGCCCACCAACACTCTTTTCCATGAGGTGCCTAAGCTTTATATTCTCATGCCTTGTTTTATTTTCACTTGAATGAAAAGTGAGCAGATACTCATGTTTTCAGGATATTTATGTTTTCTATAAAGTGCCTTTTTTTTTTTTTTAAAGATTTTATTTATTTATTTGTGAGAGAGAGAGAGTGAGAGCAGGCACAGGCAGACAGAGTGGAAGGCAGAGTCAGAGGGAGAAGCAGGCTCCCTGCAGAGCAAGGAGCCTGATATGGGACTCGATCCCAGGACGCTGGGATCATGACCTGAGCCGAAGGCAGCTGCTTAACCAACTGAGCCACCCAGGTGTCCCTAAAGTGCCTTTTGGTGTCCCTTTTCCCCTTTATGTGCTATTTTGTAAGAATTCTTTATAGATCTTAGGCACTTTTCCTTTGTCTCTTTTATATATTATGACATTATTTCTTCATTTGCCCCTGTGTTTTGGCTCTTACTTGTTTTTGTTTTTGTGAGGAAATTTAAAATGTTGATATTAAATTTATTATTCTTTATCTGTGTGGTTTATGTTTATTGATCATGAAGGTATCCTGTGTAATTTAAACTTTGATTTTGTGTCGGTATTTTTCTCCATCTAGAGTTTTTAAAAAAAAAAAAAACTTCTTTCTGAGGTAAGGAGCAAATTTCATTTTGCTTAAAAGAAACGAGGAGCCAGTTGTCTTGTTATCATGAAATCAAAGGGGTAGGGGGTTGGTTAGAGGAAGATCAATAATGGTGGAGACCTAGCAGCCACATACAAAATGCCATCCATTCCCGAGGTCAGAGGCAGTGTTAGACATGATCTAACTCTCATAGTAACCCTGCAGCGTGACAGATCTAGGACTTTTAAACCTTCATGTCTTCAAGTTTATGCTTTGTCCCATCCATGGAGACAGAACTCTGACTACAAAGCTGGGGTGAAAACTGCTCATTCAGCACTATCATAAGCACATGGAGAGGTTGGGTCTTTGAAAATATGTATTGAATGTCGATGTGGGCAGTGGGTGGAAGGGGCTAGCACACAATAGCCAAGATGGTGTTCCAGTGTGAGCAGTGACCCCTGACCTCTGGTCTCCTACATCTCAGTTTCATTCTTTTGGTGATACTTGTTTGTACTGTTCCTCCTGCTTGTTCTCTAGGGGAATGAAGATGCCATATAGGTCTTTGAAACTGTTCTTGGCTCCGTCTCTTGACTCTCTTTACCTTCCCCTTGTACAGGTGTTAGTTTGAAGAAGTCAAAATACCCACAAATGTAAATTGGTTCAGCCTCTGTCTAAAACAGAATGGAGTTTCCTCAAGAAATTAAAAACAAAAATGCCGTATGATGTAGTAATTCCACTACTGGTTATTTACCTCCAAAAAGGAAACAAAACACTAATTGGAAAAAATATATGCCCTACTATTCATTGCAGTATTATTTATAATAGCCAAGATATGGAAGCAACCCAATTGCCCACTGATAGATGAATGGCTAAGATGTGGTATGTATGGGGGCGCCTGGGTGGCCAAGTAAGTTAAGCCTCTGCTTTTGGCTCAGGTCATGATCTCAGGGTTCTGGGATCGAGCCCTGTGTCGGGCTCTCTGCTCAGCGGAGAGCCTGCTTCCCCCTCTCTTTCTGCCTGCCTTTCTGCCTACTTGTGATCTCTCTCTCTCTCTGTGTCAAATAAATAAATAAAAACTTTAAAAAAAATTAAAAAAATAAAAATATGGATCCACATACCTGGCCTGTCATTATTTTTTATTCCTCTTCCAGGTATAGCTTTACGTACTTAAGTCTGTCTTTTTCATTGTTTACTTTTCAGCCTGAGACATGAGATTGAAAATGACAGAATATTTCTGAGGAAGAACCAACCTGTGACGTGGAAATGGAAGGATTTACAAGAGAGGGTCCCCATCTTTCCATTCTAGGTGATAATTGGGACTGTAAGAACCGGGAGGGTTATTTGAGGCAATCAGCTTTAACTCAGGAGAAACCAGAGGCTCAGGAAGCAATCTGTCAATATTCTGGACTTGGAGAGCATTTGAGTGCAAGCTCAGACCTTCTGCCATCTAAGAGAGTACCTACAAATGGTTTTCATATATGTGATTCAGATGTTAAAAGTTTGGATTGTGACCCAGCTTTACAGAGTTGTCAGAAAAATTATGTAGCTAAGCGAAATAGTGACAGTGACACATGTGGAAAAGCCTTCAACCACTCTGTGGAAGTTTTTCAACTTGGAAGAGATCAAACGAGAGAGAAACCTTATAAATACCCTGAAAGTGGTAAATCTTTCAACCATTTTACCCCTCTTGGTGAAGAAAAAATAGTGAAAAGAGGGAAGAAACTGTATGAAGGTAAGGACTTTGGGGACATCTTTACGCTGAATTCATCTCTTAATGAAAACAGGAGGAATCACCTTGGAGAGAAACTGTATAAATGCACTGAATGTGGCAAATGCTTCAAACGGAACTCTTCTCTTGTTCTGCATCACCGAACTCACACTGGAGAGAAACCTTATACCTGTAATGAATGTGGAAAATCATTTTCCAAGAACTATAACTTGATTGTGCATCAAAGAATCCATACAGGAGAGAAGCCCTATAAATGCAATAAATGTGGGAAAGCCTTCAGTGATGGGTCAGCTCTCACACAACACCAGAGAATTCACACTGGTGAGAAACCTTATGAATGTCTAGAATGTGGGAAAACCTTCAACCGAAATTCGTCTCTGATTTTGCATCAAAGGACTCATACAGGAGAAAAACCATATAGGTGTAATGAGTGTGGAAAACCTTTCACCGACATCTCCCATCTCACTGTGCATCTCAGAATCCACACTGGGGAAAAGCCCTATGAATGTAGCAAATGTGGAAAGGCTTTCCGGGATGGCTCATACCTTACCCAGCATGAGAGGACTCACACTGGAGAGAAACCCTTTGAATGTGTGGAGTGCGGGAAGTCCTTCAACCGAAACTCTCACCTCATTGTACATCAAAAAATCCACTCTGGGGAGAAACCCTATGAATGTAAAGAGTGTGGGAAAACATTCATTGAGAGTGCTTACCTCATTCGGCACCAGAGGATTCATACTGGTGAGAAGCCCTATGGCTGTAACCAGTGTCAGAAACTTTTCAGAAACATTGCTGGCCTCATCCGGCACCAGAGGACTCATACTGGTGAGAAGCCCTATGAGTGTAATCAGTGTGGCAAAGCTTTCAGGGATAGCTCCTGTCTGACCAAGCACCAGAGAATTCACACAAAGGAGACCCCATACCAGTGTCCTGAATGTGGAAAGTCCTTCAAGCAGAACTCTCACCTTGCAGTACATCAGAGACTCCACAGCAGAGAGGGTTCCAGCCAGTGTCCTCAGTGTGGGAAGACATTCAGAAGGAGCTCTTCCCTCATCCGACATCAAAGAACACACTCTGGAGAACAACCCATGGAAATATGATGAATGTGGGCCACATTCGTCTCCTGCCTTGGTCTCAGAAAGCTGAATGAAGGAGGAATGTCTTCAGGGGTAGAACAGGAGTCTTTGAGCTACCCAGTGAATTACTGAATGTGAGGCTTTCCTTAGCCATACTGTTAAATCTGTACAGTAAGCAACTCCTGGGGAAAGCAGGATGGTAATAAGTGTAGAAAAGCCTTCAGGAATTATGTAGCCAATACCAAATGTAACAGCACACACACTGGAATAAAATCTGTGAATGTCAGCAAGATGCTTCCTGGAGATGCGTCAGAGTGCTTAAACAGTAAAGAGGCTGTGAACGCATTCAGTAAGTAATTGGTCTGTGGAACTCGTTAATAAGGAATGTCAGCCTTGTACATAAGCAAACTCTTAGTAGGATCCAGTATAATCAGTGAGAAAAGCTTTTGGCAGCTCATACCGTCTACTCTGTGTCAGCGAAGACATCCTGGTGATAGCCTGCACACAATTCTCTACCCTATGGCAACCACAGAACTGTAGTTAGATTTTGCTGTTTGTATGTCTGCCTCTGTCACAATCCTCTCAAGCACAAAGGATTTGTTTCGGAAGGGGCGACTGGATGAGGTTGTTGCTTGTGAGTCAACAATGAAATTGTCCCTGTGAGGACTGAAGCTGGCTTGTACCAAGATGGAAAGGGCTGCTTTTGAGAAATGGGATGTGTTATTTTAGTTGTGGAAATAAAAATATAATGAGTTCCTATGTTTCTGTTATCACCTCCCCCCATTGTTCATCCAGGACATTTCTAATTTGTTCTATGCAGTCATGCTGAACCGTAATTATGAAGGTTTTGTTACCGTGCTGAAAATGCTTATAATATGGTAGGCAAGAACAACAGTAAAAGAGGCATAAAATAGAAGACTTGCTGTTATTACTGCCATGTAAAGGTATGTACACATGTGGATGTAGACTGGATATTGGTCATGGAGAAATAAATGTGGTTTTCTTGGGGCCTACAATCATGTATGATTTTTTTTCTCTTATAAGCCATACTTTGTTGCTATAATAATTTGATAAGGAGTACAAAGAGGGAGCCAGAGGAAGGGAAATTTTGGGTTTCTTTGGATCTTTTGTTACCAGAAGGGTCACAGGGCCACTGTAAGCACAGATGGGAAACATCTGGGAAGAAGTTTTCTCTCATGTGAGAGCATCCCATGGTTAGGGGAATAGGAATAACTTCCTTCTTTGAGACTTGGAGGTCATTGTGAGGAGAGGATGGGTCTCGGAAAATGAGGAGTAGGAGGCCAGGAGAGGTGTAGGATGATCTAGGGACGTCCCACCTATGGAAATACAGTGCTGGCCACATAGGGACGTCCCACCTGTGGAAATACAGTGCTGGCCACAGCTGGTTGGCATAGCCTCAGAGCCCTGTGGGTGGCTCCCCTTGAGAGCCATGGAATAAAGGCTGTGAGATAATAAATGAGATAATAAGTTTGTGTTGTTTTAAGCTGCTAAGTTTGTGGTCATTTGTTATGGCAGTGATAGAAAACTAACACAAGCATTATAGGAAATTTTCACCAGCCCTTTTTCTCTCTTCTTTTGCTCTTTTTGCTTGCTTCTTCCTGAAACTCCAGCAGGGCCACTGCCAATTTACATTTCCCTTCCATACTAGTTAAGAAAAGGAGCTCCGGGCGCCTGGGTGGCTCAGTGGGTTAGGCCGCTGCCTTTGGCTCAGGTCATGATCTCGGGGTCCTGGGATCGAGTCCCACATCGGGCTCTCTGCTCAGCAGGGAGCCTGCTTCCCTCTCTCTCTCTCTGCCTGCCTCTCCATCTACTTGTGATTTCTCTCTGTCAAATAAAAAAAAAAAAAAAAAAGAAAAGGAGCTCCTTGGGGTAGTATAGAAGAAAATCTCTTCATTTGCTTTGGAGATACTGCAGCTGGGTACGTAGGGCTAACAGCTGAAACTGTGAGGTTGATGGACTGTGAGGAGTCTCGTGCGTTGCCCCTTAAAGGCCCTGCCCAACTCATGATCAGTACATGGCCAAAACAATAGTTTATTGTTTTATTGGCTTTTGTTTCTAACAGATTCTATTTGAGAGCACAAGCCCGGGGAGAGGGAGAAATGGGATCCCTGCTCAGATGTGGGGCTCAATCCCAGGCCCTGGGATGACAGCCAAAGGCAGATGTTGAGCTGACCAGGCTACCCAGACGCCCCCAATATGACTAGTTTTAACCATATGTGCAGACCCAATGTCTTCTTCATCCTCACACAGGCTGGGTTGCAATTCTTCAATACAACAATCAGGAACACCTGTTGGAAGGCTACATGATGGAATCCAGATCTTGCAATGTGGAGATGATCCTGGGTTATCTGGTGGTGACAGTGTCATCACAGGAGCCCTTATAGGGTCAGAGTTAGAGGAGGGGTGATGATGGAACCAGAAGTTGGAGCTGAGGAGTACCCTGGTGACTTGGTTGGTTGGATGTCCAACTCTTGATTTTGGCTCAGTTTATGACCTCGGGGTACTGAAATCGAGCCCTGCATCGGGCTCTGAGCTCAGTGAAGAATCTGCTTGTCCTTCTGCTCTCCCTGCTGTGCTTGCTCTCAAATAAGTAAGTAAAATCTTAAAAGAGAGAACCAGAACTGAGATCAAGTCATATACTTAACCAGCTGAGCCACCCAGGTACCCCATGGCCTGGCAGTGTTTTAATTCATGCCTCTGTCACCTCCTAGGCCTCTTCTCTGATATCGCCCTTAGTTAGTCTGTCCCAGTCTCAGTGGCCTCCCTCAAATCCTCAAATGCCAGTCATGTTATCTCAGGGCCTCTGCAATCAGTGTTCACTTTGTGGGGATCCTTTCCCCCCAGTACCTTTGGGATCACCTTGTTACCTGCAGTTCATTACTCAGACATCACCTTTTCAGTGAGCTCTTTGCTGACTTTTCTATTTAAGAGAGACTGCCCCTGCCCAACACACACTCCCCCATTCTCCTTCTCTACTTCATGTATCTTCAAGGCACTGACTGCCAACTGATTGATACATGATTCATTGTACCTGTTTATCTTTCCTGTTGGCCTGTAAAGCTCTTGGTTTGGTTTCTGCTGTATCCCTGGCCCTTAGAATACTGTAGCACATCCACATGAATGTTTGTTGAACTAAGTTAGATGGAGGTGGCCAGCACCAGTGAACAGTGGACAGCCATATCTTGGGTGCGTATCTTTGTTTTCTGTTTCTTTTCTTCCTTTCTTCCTTCCTTCCTTTCTTTCTTTCTTCTTCTTCTTTTTTTTTTATTTTCTATTTCTAAAGTAATTATTCCTCACTGAAAAAAAATATTCAGGATGTACAGAAAAATAACAAAATTAAGAAATTGCATCCAGCATCTCCCTTGTTACCAGCAATCATTATTAATATCTTGGAATATGCCTTTCAGTTCATACAAATCAGCAAACATTTGGTGAGTATCTCCTTTTGGCACATTGATCCCCTGTGGAAGACAACAGAGGTGTCCAGCCCCATGGAGCTGTCCAGCTAGAGAGCAAGTTGGGCATTTATCCAACAATCATGAAAACATAATGTGAGTTGTAAGAGGAGGAGAGGTTAACAAAGGGGTAAGGAGGGAAGACTGCCTCACGCAGAAAGCAGTATGTACTGACACAGGAGGGATTGTGGGGGCATCAGAGCAGGCACGATGAGGCAGGCAAGAGGCTTGTTAGACCTGATTATGTTAAGTGAACACTCAAGAGTGGTGACCAAAGAAGCAGTCGATCATGGGAAGAACAGAAAGGAGTTAGCCAGGTGAAGAAGAAATGGCTTAGGAGGGAGGCTGGAAGCCAGGGTGGGTGATGTTATGGACCAAGAGAGAACAGGATTTAGGGAGGAGAGACTCCCTCCACCTGTTAAATACCAGGGAGGGGCAACAAAGCTATTGGGATCCCTTCATGGGAAACAATTGGGGAGATTGCTTCACTGGAGAAAAGTTGGGTGTGGGTTGCAAGGCTGCATATTTGCCAAATAAAAAATCCACATTTACAAGGACAACACTTGAGACACGAAAAGATAAACGGGTTGAGAGTGTGTATAACCAAGTCCCAGGAGAAAGGAATAGCAAAGATGTAAGTATACAGGCTTCTAAGCTTATAGTTGTTAGGGTCCGTGATCAAAGGAACGAGACTGATGCAAAGCGAAAGTCAAGCAAAACTTTATTTCCCGCCAAGCATGGAAAATCAAACCTACAGGTAGGGGCCCTCTCTTATGAAGAGAAGAGGATGACAAGGCCGCTCCCAAGAAGGCTGCGCCGGACAAGGCCACTCTGGATGAGGCCTCTCCCCACGAGGCAGCTCTCCCAAGGAGGCCGCTCCCAGGATGAGGCCGCTCCCCGGACAGGCCACTCCCCAGACAGACGAGGCCGCTCCTGACGACGAAGAGGCGATGATGACGAGGACGACAGCCCTAACGACGCAGACTCTAATCTCCGTGACGCTGCTCCCGACGAGGCCGCTCTGGACGAGGCCGCTCCAGAAGAGGCTGCTCCCCGGACAGGGCCGCTCCAACGAGGCCGCTCCCTGGACAGGGCTGCTCCCAAGAAGAGGCCACTCCCGATGAGGCCGCTGCTGACGAGGTCGCACACCAGACAGGGCTGCTGCTCCCTGGAATGAGGCTGCTCTGGCGAGGCCGCTCCCCAGATGGGGCCACTCCCAGAATGATGCCGCTCTGGTGAGGCCGCTCGTGGTGGGGCCCCGCCGGGGCAGTGGGGCCACAGCCGGGGCGGCGAGGCCGCTCGCGGCAGGGCCGCGGCTCAGTGGTGGTGAGGCCGCTTACTGTGGCTAGGCTGCTGGTAGCGATGCCGTTTGCCGTGGCGCCTCTGCCTGTGAGTACGATGAATGCTCCAACTTTCCCGAAGACTACCCTAAGGGCTGTCCCAACGTCTATTCTAACGGCTATCCTAACAGCTATTCTAACTCCTCCTCCTACTCCCCGCCCCAGCCTCACAGACTAACCTTTATAGAGTGGTTGAGCCCGGCCACACACAGGTGGCAAATGGGATTTCAGCTCACCACAGTAAATATATGCGCGCCCCACTGATTGGATGTCTCCATCAGGCCTGGCCCGCCCCTATATCTGGGGTTTACAAGTAAGTTCCTCTGGCTAACCAGGCCCTTACAATAGTGACCAAAGCAGTTCAGCGGAATCAGTGGTCATTTTTGATAAAATAGATTAAGCAATTTTCTTTCTTTCTTTTTTTTTTTAAAGATTTTATTTATTTATTTGACAGACAGAGATCACAAGTAGGCAGAGAGGCAGGCAGAGAGAGAGGAGGAAGCAGGCTCCCTGCTGAGCAGAGAGCCCGATGCGGGACTTGATCCCAGGACTCTGAGATCATGACCTGAGCCGAAGGCAGCGGCTTAACCCACTGAGCCACCCAGGCGCCCCAACAGTTTTCAAGTTAAAGAAAAGATCACCTGGGTGGCTCTGTCAGTTAGGTGTCCGCCTTTAGCTCAGGTCATGATCCCTAGGGTCCTGGAATCAAGCCCTGCTCGTGGGGAGCCTATTCTCCTTCTCTCTCCTCCCAGCCCCTGACAGCCACTAATCTACTCTCTGTCTCCACAGATTAGACTTCTCTTGACATTTCATATAAATGGGATCGTAAAATATGTAGTCCTCTTTGACTGAGTTTTGTCATTTAGCATTATGTTGTCAGAGTTCATGATGTAGCATGTATCAGTACTTCATTCCTTATATGGCTGAAGAATAATCCATTGTGTGTCTATATCACCTTTCATTCATTCGTCTGTGGACATGGTTTTTCCATTATTATGAATAATGCTACTACTTCATGTCCAGGTTTTTGTGTCAACTTATGCTATCAACACTCTTAAGCAGATAACTGGAGTGGAACTTCTGGGTTCACTTAAGTCTCTGGTTAAGCTTTTGAAGGATTGCCAAACTTGTTCACAGTTGTACCCTTTTAGATTCCCACCAACAATGTCTAAGTGTTCCGATTTCTCTACATCCTTTGCACACTATTTTTTTAAAAGATTTTATTTATTTATTTTACAGAAAGAGATCACAAGTAGGCGGAGAGGTAGGCAGAGAGGAGAAAGCAGACTCTTCCCTGAGCAAAGAGCCCAATGTGGGCCTCGATCCCTGGACGCTGGGACCATGACCCGAGCCAAAGGCAGAGGCTTTAACCCACTGAGCCTCCCAGGCGCCCCCACACTTATTATTGTCTGTATGTTGGATTATAGATATCCTAGTGCGTATGAAGTATTATCTTCTGGTTTTGCAAACTTTTCAATAGTTAAAATTCAGTGATCATATCTCACTATATGTCAGAGGTCAGCAAACTTTTCTGTAAATGGTAATGTTGGGGTCCATGATCAAAGGAATGAGACTGATACAAAGTGAAGGTCAAGCAAAGCTTTATTTCACGCCAAGCATCAAGAGTCAAACTGACCGGTCAGGGCTGTCTCTTACGAAAAGGTAACGACAATGACCCGAGCAAGGCTGCTCCGCGAGGCCGCGGCTCGGGGCGGCGGGGCCACTGGCGGCTCTCACGGCTCTTACAGCTCTGACAGCTCTTATAAGAGCTCTGACGGCTCTTACAGCTCTTACAAGAGCTCTGACGGCTTTCCCAGCTCGGATGACTCTCCTACTCCTCCATCGGCTCTCCTTCTCCTCCCCAGCCTCAGCCTCGCAGATTAACCTTTATAGGGGTGGTTGAGCCCACACACGGGTGGCCAATGGGATTTAAACTCACCTCAATAAATATATGCTTGCCCCACTGATTGGATGTCTTCACCTGGCCTGACCCGCCCTTGTATCTAGGCTTTGCAAGTAAGTTCCTCTGGGAGGGGCAGGGTCAATCTAAGTTCACTGAAACAAAATGGCTCCCTCTGGCCAACCAGGCCTTTACATTCCCCCCTTTTCTTTGGAGATTAGTCAAATCCTTGACTTTTCAGCCAGTTCTATGTTATATTGAGCATGTAAGACTAATATTTTATCGCTCTAATTTTCTTTGGTACAAATCACATTAGGGCGTTTATAACACAGGGGCCAAAAAGTAACAGTAGTACACAGTCGACTGATAAGTTAGCCATTCAACACTTTGTATAACCTTTTCCATTTTACCTAATTCCGTTCATCTAATTTCCCACCTATACTTTACATAAACAGGTAACAATAGGAGCAACAATAAACTAACATTTTTTTTTTCCTAACAGTTTTTTTAGTCTTAACTTTAGTCCATGGTCAGCAAGGTCTATCGGCTGCAGCTTCCATCTCTGGGGGGTGTCCTTAAACTCTCGGCTCGTTTGACATGACCTGCATGAACCCAGGCTCTAATGCCTTCTACTTTTACTGCCATGGGGGTGGTCAGGATAACAGTAAACGGTCTCTTCCAGCGAGGCTCCAAGTTCCCCACTTGATAACGACGTATCCAAACCAAGTCCCCGGGTTGGTAAGGATGTGGTTCCACCTCTGTCTCCGTCCCAGTGTGGGCAGTCCGGATCCCTGCATGGGCTTTTTTTTTAAGACAGACTGTAATGCCTGCAGTGACTGGAGTACAGACTGATCAGTCATTTCTGCTAGGGCAACCTCCTGTAGCCGAGGACAGAGCAGGGCAGGGGATCTCCCAAACATTATTTCAAATGGGGTCACCTTGTTTAAATAGGGTGTACATCGTGCCCTGAGGAGGGCGATAGGAAGGAGATCCACCCATCCACCGTCAGTCTCCAGAATTAGTTTTGTCAAGGTCTCTTTAAGAGTCTGGTTCATTCTCTCTACTTGCCCAGAACTCAGGCTAATAGGCACAATGTAGTTTCCAATTAGTGCCCACGGCCTTGGCCAATGCCTGTGAGACTGAACTCACAAATGCAGGGCCATTGTCTGACACAATTGTGAGAGGCAGCCCAAACCTAGGAATTATTTCTTCTAGTAGCTTTTTGGCTGCCACTCCTGCTGTCTCATGTTTGGCGGGAAAAGCCTCTACCCAGCCTGAAAAGGTATCTATAAAAACTGACATATACTTGTGCCCATATTTTCTGGGTTTCATTTCTGTAAAATCTATTTCCCAATAAATTCCTGGTTCCTTACCTCTTTCTCTTTTCACTCTTTCCATTTTAGTTCTTCCCACATTAACTGCCTGGCATTGAGCACCTCTATCAACTACATCCTGAACCATAAGCCCTAATTTAGAAACCTGGAATTGCTTGCCTATAAGGTCCTTGAGTTTGCATATCCCCAAATGAGAACCCTGATGTATCTGGTCTACTAACTTCTTACCTAGTTTTCGAGGAAGAATTATTTTTCCTGCTTTAGTCTTAGCCCAGTCGCCTTCATAGTCCAATTTTTAAAATTTTTTATTTATTTATTTGACAGACAGAGATCACAAGTAGGCAGAGAGGCAGGCAGAGAGAAAGAGGAGAAAGCAGACTCCCCCTGCTAAGCAGGGAGCCGATGTGAGGCTCGATCCCAGGACCCTGGGATCATGACCTGAGCTGAAGGCAGAGGCTTTAACCCACTGAGCCACCCCGGCACCCTTCATAGTCCAATTTAAACCATTTCTGTAAATACTTTAAATCTTCTTCTGAATAGTTCATTTTTTCTGGTAGGGCTGGAGCCGGGAGTGTAATCATTTCTTGCACTGTTTCTTGGGCTGCTTCCTTTGCGGCTTGATCTGCTAAGTGGTTTCCTTTTGAAATCAGATCAGTCCCCTTTTGGTGTCCCGGGCGATGCATAATAGCCACCTCTTTTGGGTCCCAAATAGCCTGGAGGAGAGCCAATATTTCTCCTCTGTTTCTAATTCATTTTCCTTCTGCTGTTAATAGGCCCCTTCCTTTATAAATAGCCCCATGTATATGAAGAGTAGCAAAGGCATATCTGCTGTCTGTATACATGTTGGAGGTTTTACCTTTGGCCATCTGCAGTACCTTAGTGAGTGCAATCATTTCTGCTTTTTGTGCCAAATTTCCATGTGGCAGGGCTGCTGTCCAGAGTTTCTGCTCAGGAGAAACCACCGCAGCCCCTGCATACCTCTTTCCATTGACCATGTAGCTACTCCCACCTGTGAACAGAGTCATCTTGGCATCGGGAGGGGAATGTCTCTGAGATCCGGCCTTATTTCTGTGACTTGGGTTAGGACCTCCCCACAGTCGTGTGGATGGTCAGCTAGCTCCTCTGGCAGCAGTGTAGCTGGATTTAGCACTGCTGGGGGTCGGAAAGTCACTCTTGGTTCGTTGAGGAGAAGGGCCTGATACCCCGTCACTCGGGCGTTCGTCATCCATCGGTCTAGTGGAGTCCAGAGGAGGCCCTCAATAGCGTGTGTGGTGGTTACGATAAGATTTTGACCCAAAGTCAATTTACGTGCATCTTGACCAGGAAGGCCATTGCAGCAATTATGCGGAGGCAAGGGGGAAACCCAGCTGCTACTGGATCTAGTTTCTTGCTAAGATAGGCTACTGGCCTTCACCAAGACCCCAGAGTCTGAGTTAAAACTCCTTTGGCAATCCCTGCCTTTTCATCCACATACAATTGGAAGGGCTTGGTAACATCTGGGATGGCCAGTGCTGGGGCACTCAGTAAGACTGTTTGTAATTCCTGAAATGCTCCTGCCACAGCTTTCCACTCTATCATAGTGAGCCCTCCTTTTGCCAGTTCGTAGAGAGGTCGGGCAATCTCCGCAAACCACGGTATCCACAGCCTACAGTAGCCCACCATCCCAAGAAACTCCCTCACTTTTTGGGACATGATGGGGCGGGGGTATGGGGTGATCACCTGTTTCCTGGACTCAGATAGTGAACGCACTCCCTCATGGAGGTCAAAGCCTAGATAAGTGGCATGGCTCTGAAAGACCTGTGCTTTCTTCGCTGACACCCAATACCCTTTTTCCTGCAGAGTCTGTAAGAGAGCTCTCGTTCCCCCCAAACATGACTCATAGTCCTCAGCGGTTACTAGCTAGTCATCAACATACTGTAAAAGAGTGACTCCTGGCTTGGAGATTCTGTACTCAGGCAAATCCTCGTGTAGGGCCTTGTCGAAGATAGTGGGCAAATTCTTGAACCCTTGGGGAAGTCTTGTCCAGGTGAGCTGGCCTTGAAACCCTTTCTGTGGGTTGGACAACTCAAAAGCAAAAAGGAGCTGAGATTCCCTTGCTAAAGATATACAGAAAAATGCATCCTTGAGATCTAAGACAGTATACACAGTTCCTTTGGGGCCCAGGAGGGAGAGTAGGGTATAGGGGTTAGGCACCCTCGGGTGGATATTTCAACCTGTTTATTAACTTCCCGCAAGTCCTGGACAGGTCAGTACTCCCCAGTCTCGGCCTTTTTAATGGGCAGCAAAGGTGTGTTCCATGGAGATTTGCAAGGAACTAGGATCCTGTCTCCTCGGAGGCAGTTAATGTGTTTTCTGATCCCTTCCTTTGCTTCCTGGGGAAGGGGGTACCGCTGAACGCGAACAGCCATAGCTGTCGCCTTTAATTGTACCACCACTGGAGGTTGTTCCTTGGCCAAGCCACAGGGCTTCCCTTCTGCCCAGACCTGGGGAAACTCGTCCTGTAGGATTTGGAAAAGGCTCCCCCACTTTGTTCCCTCTGGTTTTGAGACTGGCTTGTAAAAGAGGTATTCATCTACTGCTGCCATAAGCACTTGTACAGTGGGTTGTCTCAAGGTTACAGTCATGTCTCCTTCTGAGAACTGAATGCCAGCTCTTGACTTGTAGAGGAGATCTCTTCCCATCAAGTTATATGGGGCATTAGGGAGGACCAAAAATCGATGTTTAACTATTCCCGAGGCCAAATTTAAAGTCCTTTCTGTTGTCCTTTTATGTCTCTCTCTGCCATTTGCTCCTTGTACCCAAACTTCCTCTCCAGATAGTTTTCTCATAGGTTTAAGTAATGATGAAAATTGGGCTCCCGTGTCCACCAAAAAATCAACTGATTTTCCCTCCACTTCAGTTTTTACTCGAGGTTTGGGCAGGGGCTCCAAACCATGGCCCCTTCTGTCTCTGGTGGCAAGCATTGCTGTCTTCCTTTTAGCCCAATGTCCTTTTTCCTTACAGTAAGCGCACTGATCTGAATCTAAGTCTTCCCGCCTGCCTTCTCTGTGCTTAGGCTTTTCCTTCCATTTACTATACCCTACCCGTCTCCTCCCCACCTCATGTAATGCCAAAATCTTAACCAGTTCTTTTGTCTGTTTTTTTCCTCTTGTGCATCCCTGTTGTTAAATACCTTTTCTGCTATTCCCACTAACTCAGATTCTTCCCTTCAAATCCTTCAATTTTCTGAAGTTTCCTCCTTATATCTGGGGCTGACTGACTGGCAAAAGCAAGATTCATTGCCCTCTGATTTTCAGGTGCCTCAGGATCGATTGGGCTATACATTTTATAGGCTTCAATAAGCCTTTCTAGGAAAGCTCCTGGAGACTCATTCTTACCTTGAGTCAGAGCTGTAAGAGCCGTCAGAGCCGTCAGAGTTCTTGTAAGAGCTGTAAGAGCTGTCAGAACTCTTGTAAGCACAGCCGTCCTTGCTGTTTTGGCGCCTCGCAGGTGTGCGCTGCCTCCTTGCCCTCTCCCTGTCTGGGTGGACGCCCCTCCTCTCCCTCACAGGGTTTGGGCTGGCACAGCCTTTTCTGTTTCCCTGGTCCCGTTCTCTAGGGTGCTTTCTCCTCTTTGGGCCTGCCTCCTCCCCTTCCAAGTCCAATTTCCCTCTTTGCACCTTTGGAGTGCGTGTTAATGTTTCCATCATACTCCTATGCACTAAATTCGCCCTCCCAGTTTTGACCTCCATCTCCGGTCATGGACGGGGTTGCCCCTCCCCACAGGACACCTCAGACCTTGCGGTCCGTAGCTAAGCCTCAGGTCTCTCCCAAGCCCAGTCCTTCCAGGCTCTATAAATGGATACTCCTTCTACCCACAGGCCTCAATGTCCACCTTCATCTTTCTCTTTCCCCAACTTCCACATATTCTCTGCCCAAAAATCTCGTGTCTGTAACTCTAAGGTATTTCCAGATTTCAACCCCTTCACCACTCCCTTTTCACTCTTTAACAGGTACCTCCTCCCTGCTCCCTTGCCTCTGCCCTCCCCACCATCTGTTGTTCCTTTGTTAGCCAGTGGGAGTCTGTGGGGGGTGCGTGTCAGATCACATCTGTTCTCTGTCCCAGGTCTCCCACCGCACCCCTAGTAATGGCCAGAACCCTCGGGAGCTCTAGAACAGGGGTGCACATGGTTAGGAGCTTGTGTCACAGTCCTGCCGCCTTCCTTGAGCAGTGTATTCCCAGAATCTGCTTGGTTTCTGGGTTTTGAACAGCAGGTAGAGATAGGGGCAGTCAGAGACACCAGTGCTAACTAAGAAAACGGATCCACGTATGTGTACATTCTGAATTTGCAGAGTGAGTGATGGAGACACCTTACAGTTTGTTCTTTGTGTCTTCCCCGCTAGAAAGCCAGTTCCACCAGACAGGGTCTTCCTCTCTTATCCAGTGTTGATTGATCCCTGCCTGGAACAGGACCTGGCACACAGTAGGCATTCAGAAAACATTTGTTTAGTGAATGAAAAAGGGCCACCCCAGTGTGACCACAAGAGGAAGCAGGCCCTCCCCAAGAGACTTAAGATCACAGAAGGGGTTTGTGACACATCTAGCAGACACTTAACCTTTGTCTTCAGGCTGCTAACAGCTTTTCCCTGTATAGTACCTGTAGCCTCCAGTATGGTTTGTGTGTGTTTGGAATTGACATGCTTGATATGTAAACTTCTGCAGTCTGCTTCTCTCACCAATCTTTGGTTTCCACATGTACTGTTTTCACTGTTGTACGGTGTTCTACCTTGTGAAGCTGCCACAAATTATTACCCCTTCTCCCCAGCGTTGATGCACATCTGGGAGTTTGCAGTTTTTCAGTGTTCCCAACAGTGCTTTAGTGGGCATCTTGAACATGTGTCCTTGCAAAAAGGCTAAGAGTTTCTCCAGCCTGGGGTTTTCTTTTTCTTTGTTTTGTTTTGTTTGACCCAGGCATTATAAGAAACACATATGTATATGTAATTGGAGCAAAAGTTTGATGAAATAACACCAAGGGCCAGGTCCTCTTAATGTTAGTTTTGAATTTTATTATTAAGATTTTATTTATTTGACAGAGATCACAAGTAGGTAGAGAGGCAGGCAGAGAGAGAGGAAGGGAAGCAGGCTCCCTGCTGACCAGAGAGCCCGATGGACTCGATCCCAGGACCCTGAAATCATGACCTGAGCTCAAAGCAGAGGCTTTAAGCCACTGAGCCACCCAGGTGCCCCTAGTTTTGAATTTTTAATGTTGATCTACCACACGCTTTGCATTTTTAAAATTTTAATTTCAACCCAAAATTGTTCTTAAAAGGGACTGCACCATTTTTTCTGCTAATAAAGACGTGTTAATGATGTGGAAACTACCCATAATATTAACTGGGAAAAAACAAAAAAAGGACCCAAAATTGTATGTACAGTTCAGTTTGACTTCAACTATACCAGAATGATTCTCCAGGAATAGAACAGGCTACATATACATGTGTGTGTATATCTTTCTTCTTCTTTTTTTTTTTTTTAAGATTTTATTTATTTATCAGAGAGAGAGGTGGGGAGAGAGCAAGCACAGGCAGACAGAATGGCAGGCAGAGGCAGAGGAAGAAGCAGGCTCCCTGCTGAGCAAGGAGCCCGATGTGGGACTCGATCCCAGGACGCTGGGATCATGACCTGAGCCGAAGGCAGCTGCTTAACCAACTGAGCCACCCAGGCGTCCCTATCTTTCTTCTTTTAAATGAATGACTCCAGCCTGGACCGCAGTAGTGGAGGAATTGCAGAGAGGTGGGATTCTGGATGAATTTGTAAGTCAGAGCTGACAAATTAGATGTGACTTTTGAGAAAAGACACAGAATGGGGGGTAAGGCCCACGTTTCTGGTCCACTCCACTGGGAATGTGAAGTGCCCATTTACTGGGAGGAGCAGCATGGGTGGGTGGGTACTGTCAGAGTAGGACGCTGGCATTCAGCTTTTTAGCTCTTCGGTGTACAATGTCTGGCAGAGCTCTGAGAGTGTGAGACATCAGCTGTCTAATACGCAGATTCAGAGGAACCATGAGGTTGGGAAAGGGAAAGGCAGTATAAAAACGAGAGCCTAGCATAATGTGCTGGTTTGGGAATACAATGTGCAGAGGGGGAAAGAAAGGAGATTTTGGACAGAAGGAGAACCAAAGCATCACAAGTCATCAAAGCAGCATCTTGGAGACAGTTCAAGGTCAAAGATCTCCATTAGTGGATGTCAGCTATATGGCTAGATCCTTTCTAGAAACCTCAGAAAACAGAGTCACATATGATGCATAGGTATGTGTAGAAACCAACAGCTTTTGTTGTTTGCACAATTGCTAGTTCTTGATTTCTTTTTCCTTAGAAGTGTGTTTCTGGCCTTTTTCAATGGTAGTTCCTACCCAGAGTAAACAGCGCGGTTATGGTGCTTCTCTTCAGTGACTCTGAACCTCCTGCAGGTTTACTAAGGATCTAGGACCATGTTTTCACTAGCCTCACTCCCTCCAGTGGTTTCTGTAGTTCACTCTGGTTTTCTTTTTTATAATGAGTGTGAAAAAACCCCAGAAAACTCATGAAGACTGCATCTGTACTATATATACATGTGGGTCAGTTCCTCTTTCCTTGAACATCTCAAATATGCTAGTTTTCCCAGCTTGCCAGGGACCTTCATTTCTTTCTACAAGACTGTAAGCTGCAGAATGGGTTCCAGCTGTCCCTTGGTGAGCTTTGTGGTAAGATGATGCCAAAGGAAGTTTATCCCTGTCTTTCATGATGGGCGTGTCACATAATGGCATCGATGTATGGAAGAATTTATTCTCAGGTTCGACACTTCAGATATGTGCTTGACTACACAACTTCTCTGTTAAAAATGAAGACCAGTCCTTTTAGAACCTCTGCAAATAACCACGTTGCTCTTACAAATAAAGAGGTTTGGGAAAGTGTTTAATCCTGGATTCTGAAGGGTCAATGAGAATGAGAAACCATTTAAAAAATATTCTACTGTGCTAAGGATTGGAAATAGATTATATAACCATCAGAATATAAAATAGTAAAAATAACACTAAATATTCCCAGTAGTCACCAGGAGAATACTTTCACCAGTTTATTCAGCCTTAGTTCTTATTTCACTGGTTTTCATGCTGCAGTCCATTTTGATGAAGTCTTTTCTTCCTTTGGGACTAAAAATGATCCTGGAGATCCTGACTTCATCTCTCAGTTCAATCAATCTGACACTTACCTAGGATTTATCAGCTTGAAATCCCATATCCATGAAAGTATTTGTAATTAGAAATACCTGGCTCACTCATTTCCATGGAATCTTTGAGATCGTCTTTTGCAGATCTAGTTTCTGTTCTGTGATTTTTAGCAGAGAGTCTAGGCAGGAAAGCTGAAACCACAGGTAGAAATGAGAAAATCGAGTGGTGGGGTTTTATTCTGAGAAACAGCAAGGTAAGCATGGAAGAGAAGAAATACTCTGTTGGTGTGGTGCAGGGTTGTTTGGGGATGGTGGGAGTCACCCTTCCCAGAGGGTATGGAAACTTCTGCACAGTGAGGCCTTTGGCAAATTTCCAAATCTTTCTATCTTTCCTATGAACAATCTCTGAAATAAATTTATATTATTAATATTAGTATAGAATTAGATAGGCGTCAAAAACATCTTCAAAATTTTGTTTCTCTTTATATAATAGCTGATATTGGAAATGCAAAGTCAAATATTTAATAAGAGGTGATGGGTCTCTTGGTGAGAGAAGAATGGCTGCCCAAGGATATTTCTATCATAGCTGGGTTGCTTAGAGTGATGATCCAGTGTTTCAGAATCAATATAACAAAATAAAAACATGGCAGAAAGCAGCAGTTGTCGAGAACCCTGTTTTCTTCAGAAGAGAGAGGACCTTTTGTTTTTCATAATTAAAAGAATAACTCAGTCTGAAGCCTCAAGAGGTACTGGATGAGGTGCAGCATCTCTGTGCTGTGGGCTGATTACACGGAAAGGAAAAAGAAATGTGGAGGATGAATGAAAGATAAAAGCATCAGGAGGAACCCTGGATGGAATATGAGTGATCATCAGAGAGAGGCAAGATTTCAGATGTTGGTCCTCCCATGATACCTTTTACTTAAAATGATCTTGGAAAACAAAGAAGGTATTAAAAGCATTACTTTGGGCTTGAGAAGAAGGTGAGTGTAGTAATAAAGGGGCAATACGTGGTAGAGATACTTTTGGTGTTGGAACTGCTCCGGAACCTACCACAGTGATAACATTGAATAAAACTTAATACACACACAAGCCAATGAGTACAACTAAAATTGGAGAAATAGGAGTATGATCAGTGGATCATATGAAAGTACTGTCGTGGTGATATTTACTAAAGGTTTGAGAGATGTTACCATTGGGGGAAACTAGATAAAGTGTGCGAGGTGCCATTCCCTAATCTTACTTACAAATGCATGTGAATCTACAGTTATCTTTTTTTTTTTAAATATCTTATTTATTTGACACACACAGAGAGAGATTACAAGTAGGCAGAGAGTTAGGCAGAGAGAGAGGGGGAAGCAGGCTCCCCTTTGAACAGAGAGCCCAATACGGGGCTCAATCCCAGGACCCTGAGATCATGATCTGAGCCGAAGGCAGAGCCTTAACCCGCTGAGCCACCCAGGCGCTCCTCTATAGTTATCTTCAATAAAAATTGCAATTAAAACAAAATATAGGGCACCTGGGTGGCTCAGTGGGTTAAGCCGCTGCCTTAGGCTCAGGTCATGATCTCAGGGTCCTGGGATTGAGTCCCGCATCGGGCTCTCTGCTCAGCGGGGAGCCTGCTTCCCTCTCTCTCTCTCTGCCTGCCTCTCCATCTACTTGTGATTTCTCTCTGTCAAATAAATAAATAAAATCTTTAAAAAAAACAAAACAAAACAAAAAACCAAAATATATCATAGCATCCTTTTGGTGAGTTCCGTCTCCACAGCTTGAAATACATCATAACCAACTATTGGGTATCTTTGGCTTAAGGTGAGGACTGGTACATGAAAAAGAAGCCCAGAGGCCAGCGTAAGCTTGAGTTCATGGATTTGTGACCCGAGTGTGATGTGAAAAGAGGACATGGGTTTATGGGCAGACATGGAGAGAATATGATTCTGACAAGAGGATGAATGTGAGGAGGTCATGAGGGTCTGGAGCAGAGGTGGCTCTCTGTAGTCCTGCATGTAGATCTGGTCTAGCTAGGAGTCCTGAGAATTGAGACAAAGGGGTAGTTATGTAGCCTGAGGTGTTCCCCACAAGCTGTGAATCCTTTCATCTTGTCAGGATGTTCTTGGGGTAGAACCACCTAATTTCATGAAAATTGAAGGATTCATGAGGGATGACTCCTGTTTATACATTAGGAGAAATCTGAGAATATGAGAAAGAGATAGAAATGCTTCATAAAAACCCCTGAGAAGCATTTGAGGCAAACTGCGTACACCCGGAAGAACACAAAGGTCTGGTGAAAGGCTGTGGTTGTTGTGAATATGGAGAAAGGATGAGTCTCTGCTCAGTCTGCTCCATCTCAAAAGAGTCATGCCACAAAAACTTTCTGTGAGCCTGACTCAGATGTTAAGCATTCCTGTTACATATGTAATTGTTGGAACAGCTGTAAAGTTCACACATTTGATGAAAATGACTATAGAAGAGCCATCAGCCAAGCTGATCAACTTGGCCACCTTGGTGGAAATCTAACAGGAGATAAGCCCTCCAGATGTACCCAAAGTGGTGATTCTCCAACCATTCTGCACTCTTGGCAAACATGGTATAATTGTCAGAGAAAGGCAGCCATGCAGAGAGATGGGATGCGAGCAGGTGTTTGAGCAGAAGTAACTTGAGATAAATGCTCTGAATACAACAAGTTTGGACAATCCTTCAGACAAAAATCTCACTTCCTTGGGCACCAGAGGACTCATACTGGAGACAGACTTTATCCCTGTAATGGCCATGGAATATCCGTCTCTAAGGATTACCTCTTGATTGTGCATCGAAGAATCCATGTAGAGAGAATCCTTATAAATGTAATAATTGTGGGAAAGCCTTCAGTGCCAGCTGTTGTCTTTATTGAGCACAAGAGGGCACACACAGGAGAGAAGCCCCATGAGTGCAACCAGTGTGGGAAGTCTTTCAACCATCACTCTTCCCTTGTTTTGTATCACAGAATCCATTCCGGAGAAAACCATTAGATGTAGATGTGAGAAAAAATCTTACCTGATGATTCCCACCTCATTGTCTGAGAATTCACATAGGAGAGAAGTCCTATGTATGTAGAGTGTGGAAAGGCCTTCATTAATATCTCATGCTTTCTCATGAGAAATCACAACAGAAAGAGATCCTGTAAGTGTATGGATGTGGAAAATCCTTCAACTGCAACGGTCACCTCATTGTGCATTTAAAAAAAAAAAAATCCCTCCAGGGCACCTGGCTGGCTCAGTTGTTAGAGCATGCAACATTTGATCTTAGGGTTGTACATTTGAGTCCCAAGTTGCGTTAAAATCTTAAATCATTCTGGAGAGAAACACTATTGAGTGTAAAAGAGTGTGGGAAAATGTGTCTTGAGAGCCCTTAATCTCATCTGGTACCAGAGAATTCATACTAGTACGAAACTCTATGGCTGTAACCAGTGTCAAAAACTTCAGTAATATCACTGGTTTCATTTGGCACAAGAGGACTCATACTGGTGAGAGACCTTATGAGAGTAATCAGTGTGCCAAAGCTTCTGGGACAGCTGTGGTCTGGTCAAGCACTAGAAGATACATTCTCAAGAGACCCTGTACTAGTGTTTCAACTGTGGGAAAAGTTTCCAGAATAGTTCTGCTTTTATTAGACACCAGAGTTAGCACACTAGAAAGACACCTAAGGGGATTCAGTGAATGTGACAGTGACTCTGTCAGACTCTCATTACTTATTGTCAGAGACTGTACTGAAGAGCAGTTCTTTGAAAATAATTGAATTTATCCTTTACTCCTTGGAACAGAAACTTTTGAGACATTGTGTCTATAGAAGAAATTGGGAGAACTCTTTTGTTAATTAACATATAATGTATTTGTTTCAGGGGTACAGCTCTGTGATTCATCAGTCTTACACAACACCCAGCACTCATCACAACACATACCCTCTCCAGTGTCCTATCACCCAGCCAGCCCCTCTCAACCTCCCCTCAAGCAACCCTCAGTTTGTTTCCTGAGATTTAGATCTCTTATGGTTTGTCTTCCTCTCTGGTTTCTGTTGTTTCATTTTTTCCTCTCTTCCAAATTGGGAGAATTCTTTTGCTATGTTTCTTCTTTTTTTTTTTTTAAGAGCTAATTTATTTGACACAGAGAGACAGATTGAGAGAAGGAACCCAAGCACGGGGAGTGGGAAAGGGAGAAGCAGGCCTCCTGCTGAGTAGGGACCCCGATTCGGGGCTTGAATCCAGGACCCTGGCATCATGACCTCAGCCGAAGGAAGATGCTTAATGACCAAGCCACCTAGGTGCCCCTCTGTTTCTTTTTAATTTGGAATTCTTGCCTTTCCTTGTATCAGACGATTTGGCTAATGTGACAAGTTTGAGGTTTTGGTAAGAAATCTAGTCAAAACTCTTGAGTTAAAAGAATGAGTTTTTGGACTAGCCAATATAGAGTGATAATACTGCAAAGTACTTTACTTTTTTCTTTTTCCTTTTTTTTTTTTATTTGACAGAGATAGAGAGAGAGATCACAAGTAGGCAGAGAGGCAGGCAGAGAGAGAGGGGGAAGCAGGCTTCCTGCTGAGCAGAGAGCCCGATGCGGGGCTGGATCCTAGGACCCTAAGATCAGGACCTGAGCCAAAGGCAGAGGCTTTAACCCACTGAGCCACCCAGGAACCCCAGAACCTTTTATTTATAAAGGAAAACACTGTGCCTGACAGTCAGTAGGTACTCATGTCAGTGTTAAATCCTTGGCTGCTGAGAAGGCCTGTACCAGAAACCCAGCTAATTACAGAAAAATTGTGTGAAATTGTATGAAAACATTGGACCAAGGCCACATGAGTGTTAGTGTCATGGTTAAGAGTGCATCTTTTGATGTCAGTCAGACTTGGGTTTCTCATGGGCTTATATCTTCATAGCCTGTGTGATCTTAGCTGAATTATTGAACCTCTCTGTGCCTTACTTTCTCACTTTTAAAATGTGGACAAGCCCTATTCCATTAGGATTAAGTGAGGTGTGGAGAGTGCCTGGGATGTCACTGTTCAGTGTGTATTAGTTGGTTGTGCACTCTGGCTTCCATCCTTGTTGTTGCTATTATCATGAATGCTCTTTTTTTGTTTTTTAAGATTTTATTTATTTGACAGAGAGAGACAGCAAGAGAGGGAGCACCAGAGGAAGTTGGAAAGGGAGAACAGGCTTCCTGGTGAGTGGGGCTCAATCCCAGGACCCCGGGATCATGACCTGGCTGAAGGTAGCTGCTTAACCAACTGAGCCACTCAGGCACCTGTACTTGGGGTGTTTGGGTTTTTTTTTTTAAGATTTTATTTATTTATTTGACAGAAAGATCACAAGTAAGCCAGGGAGGCAGGCAGAGAGAGAGGGGGAAGCAGGCTCCCCACTGAGCAGAGAGCCCAACGCAGGGCTCGACCCCAGGACCCCGAGATCATGACCTGAGCCAAAGGGAGAGGTCTAACTCTCTGAGCCCCCAGGTGCTCCCATAGTTGGGTTTTTTAATAAAAAGATTTTATTTATTTTGAAAGTGAGTGAGTGAGCAGAAGCAAGGAGGAGGGGCAGAGAGAGGGCTAAGCAGACTCTCTGCTAAGCAAGAAGCTAAATGCAGGGCTTGATCCCTGGCCCCCAGGATCATGTCCTGAGGCAAAGGCAGACACTTAACTGATTGAACCACCCAAGCACCCTGAAGTAGTTGATTTTTTTTTTCTCAAAACAAACTCTAGGCCATGGTAGTTTTGTTGATGAATTTTATCCAACACTTAAGAAATGATGCCAGTTCCACACTTTGAGAAAATGTTTTCACATTTACAAATGTGATTATAAAATCAAGGTGTTTCCTCCTTGATTTTGGGATACTAAAACCAGACAATGACAGGAGAAATACAGAGTGATAGACTTCATGAATTTAACACAAATATTCTTAATAAAATGTCAGCAAATTGAATTCTGTAAGATATAAGAGCAACAATGCAACATGACCAGGAGGTTTATCCTGGAAATGCAGGGCTGTTCCAATATTTGAAAACCAGTCATGGCGCGCACGTGTGGCTCCATCATTTAGGTGTCTGCCTTTGGTCAGGTTATGATCTCAGACCTGGAGCCCCATGTCAGGCTCCCTGCTCTGCGGGGAGCCTGCTTTTTGCCTCTGCTCCCCCCCAACACTGCTCATGTGCTCTCTCTTAAGTAAATCTTAAAAAAAAAAAATCTCTTAAATCTCTTAAATAAATCTTAAAAAAAAATAAAAGAAAACCAGTCAGTGTAACCCATGATATTAACAGACTAAAGAACAAAAACTACATGTCTTACAAATAGATACAGAGAATCTGACAAAATTCATTCTCTTTTCATAATAACAGTAGCAAACTAGGAATAAAGAGGAACTTCTTTAATCTGAAAGGGCTTATGTAAGTAATGTATAGCCAACATCATAATGATGAACCACAGATAAGGATGGCAGCATTCCCTACTGCTACTGGAATCATACTGGAAGTCCTAGCCAATGCAGTTAGGCAAGAAAAAAATACAAGAAGTGTACAAAATGCAATTTTCATCAAACTCCCAGGAAGACATAGGTAAGAGACATAAGACATACAATAAGCTTTTAAACATAGACAAGCTTACTCTACAATTTACATGGGAAAATACTAGACATAGAATAGAAAAAAAATTGTTCCAAAAATAATTTTTGAAAAAGAGGAATAACTGATTTTTTTAAAAGATTTTATTTATTTGAGGGAGAATGAGTGAGAGAGAACATGAGAGAGGAGAAGGTCAGAGGGAGAAGCAGACTCCCCAAGGAGCTGGGAGCCCAATGCGGGACTTGATTCTAGAAGTCTGGGATCATGACCTGAGCCAAAGGCAGTTGCTCAACCAACTGAGCCACCCAGGCGCCCAACTGATTTTTTTAAAAAAGATTTTATTTATTTATTTGTCAGAGAGAGTGAGCACAGGCAGAGGCAGAAGAAGAAGCAGGCTCCCCGCTGAGCAAGGACCACAATGCGGGACTCAATACCAGGATGCCAGGATCATAACCCGAGCCGAAGGCAGCCACTCAACCAACTGAGCCACCCAGGTGTCCCAGGAATAACTGATATTAAACCTTACTATTTCGCTACAGTAACCCAGAGTTTGTGGTTTTGGCTGACACATAAGTCAGAATAAAACAGAATAGAAAACCCAAAAATAGACCCACAAGAACATGCTCAACTTATTTTTGACAAGTGTGCAAAGCTATTCCGTTGGGGAAGGATAGCCTTTTTAATGAACAGTGTTGGAGCAGTTGTCGTATAACAAAACATATTTGGTCATTGTCCCTCATTCCTGGAAGAAACCCTAGAATTTCTTGAGTGATAGGAATGTCTTGTTATTCATAAAGAGCCCCTTTGGACCACACCTGAGTTTATGCTAATAAGGTGACTTGGTTTGGGTCCCATAGGTAGCTTCAGGATGGGTAATGGTCACTAGAAGGAGGTTGGGAACTTTCAGCTCCCCACCATGATCTCAGGGAGGGAAGGGAGGCTGGAGATTTGTTATACGTACTCGTGGACAAGGAAATTCAGAGAGCTTCTGGGCTGGTGAACACACTGAAGTGCTGAGAGGGAGGAGGCATTCCTAGAGAATGCAAAGATGTGTGTGTATCACACCCCTCCCAAATCTTGCCCTATGTAGCTCTTCCATTTGGCTGTTTCTGAGTTATAGCCTTTATTATTAAATTGGTAAACATAATAAAGTGTTTTCTTAAGTTCTGTGAGTCATTCTAGTGAATTCTCAAACCTGAGGTGGGGTCTGGAGATCCGGTGAATTTGTAGTCAGCTGAGCAGAAGTGTGTGTAGCCTGTGGCTGTGATCTGGAGAGGGAACAGTCTTGTGCAAGTAAGCCCTTGACATGTGGAGTTTGTCCTAACTCTGAGTAGCTTAGAACTGAATTGTTGCACATCCAGTTGGGTTGGAGAATTGGGTGGTGTTGGAAAAAATCCTACATATTTGGTGTTAGAATTAGTGTTGGAAAAAAGCCCAACATCCATAGGAGAAAAAAATGAACTTAAATATAAACTTCACCTCTTTTTAAAAATTTTTTTTTTCTTTTAAGTCAGTGTTTTTTTTTTTAATATTTTACTTATTTATTTGACAGAGATAACAAGGGGGCAGAGAGGCAGGCAGAGAGAGAGGAGGAAGCAGGCTCCCCACCAAGCAGAGAGCTCGATGCGCGGCTCAATCCCAGGACCCTGAGATCATGACCTGAGCTGAAGGCAGAGGCTTTAACCCACTGAGCCACCCAGGCACCCCTAAACTTCACCTCTTTTATAAAAAAGTCAAAATTGATGATTGACTCAAATGTATAAAGTGAAACTATAAAACTTCTATTTTTATAAAAAATGATTTGAGACAGTGTGTGTGTGAGCATGAGAAGGAAGAAGGGGCAGAGGGACAGGGAGAAGCAGACTCCCCACTTAGCAGGGATCCTGATGCAGGTCTTGATCCCAGGACCCTGGGATCATGACCCGAGCAAAAGGCAGATGCTTAATCAACTGAACCACCCAAGCACCCCCAAACTATAAAACTTTTAGAAAAAATGTAAGAGGAAATCCTTGGGGCTAAGCAGTGTTTTAGACTTAACACAAAAAGCATGATCCATTAAAGCAAAAAGTGACAAACTGTACATCAGCTCAATTAAAATGGTTTGCTCTGCTAATGGCTTTGTTAAGGGAATAAAAAGACAAACTACAGCGGTGCCTGGGTGGCTCAGTGGGTTGAAGCCTCTGCCTGCAGCTCAGGTCATGATCTCAGGGTCCTGGGATTGAGCCCTGCATCAGGCTCTCTGCTCAGCAGGGAGCCTACTTCCCCCTCTCTCTCCTCATGCCTCTCTGCCTACTTGTGATCTCTGTCAAATAAATAAAACCTTTAAAAAAACAAACAAACTGCAGACTGGGAAAAAACATTTGCAAATCGTATATCTGACAAGGAACATACCTAGAATATATAAATATCAAAACTTAGAAACAGTTTTTTAAGAAGTAAAATATGAGCGTAAGACAGGAACAGACGTTTCACTGCAGATACACAGATGGAGAATATGGAAGTATGTTCAACATTATTAATCATTAGTGAAATCCAAATTAAAAGCAATGAGATGTCACTACAAATCAGGATGGCTAAAATAAACACTGGGCCACCTGGCTGACTTGGTAGGTGGAGCAACTCTTAAACTTAATGGCTGTAAATTGGAGTCCCATGTTGGATGTAGAGATTACTTAAAAAATAAAAAATTTTAAAAGGGGGAAAAAAAATTTAAAAAGGGGGAACATCAATTGCTGTAAGAATGTGTTCAGATATGTTGCTCCTAGGAATTTAAAATGGTACTTCTAAACATCTGTTTGCCATGTAATTGAGCAGTTGCACTCTTGGTTATTTATCCCAGAAAAATGAAGACTTAGGAAGGTTTACATACAAACATTTATACTAATGTTCATTGTGGCTTTATTTGTAATAGCAAAATACCAGAAACAACAAAAATGTCTTTTAGTAGTTGAATGTTCGAACAAACTATGGTATATTGAAACCATCAAAAAGTGGCAATAAAAAGGAACAAACTATCACTACAACTCAAAGGAATTATGTCCAGTGAAAAAAGCAAATCTCAAACGGCCACCTACTCCGATTCTAAGTCCATGGAAAATGGATCAGTGGCTGCCAGGGTTGTGGGTGGGAGAGAGGAGTATCAGGAAGGAGTTTGTTGTACAGTGTTGTTCTGTGTTGGTGGTTATACAAGTTAAGACTCATAGAACTGAATACCCAAAAATGTGAGAGTTGTTGTAAATAAATAAAATATATAAAATGACCTGTTAAGATAAATGTTTTTAAAAATCAGTTTTCAGGCCCCTGGGTGGTTTAGTTGGCTAAGCATCTGCTTTCTGCTGGGCTTATCTCAGGGTCCTGGAATTGAGTCTGGTATCCCGCTTCCTGCTTACTGGGAAGTCTGCTTTTCCCTCTACCCCACCCCCCCAACCCTGGTCATGATCTCTCTCTCTCTCAAGTGTGAGTGTGTGTGTGTGTGTGTATTTTTTTTTTTTTAATCAGATTTTACAGGGGCGCCTTGGGTGTCTCAGCTAGGTAAGCTTGAATTATTGATTTCAGCTCAGGTCATGATCTCAAAATCCCGAGATGGAGGCCCACAAGGGGCTTTACCCTGGGCCTGCTTCAGATTCTCCTTCCCTCTTCTGCCTGCCCCTCGCCCCCAATTAAAAACGAAAATCACATTTGCACAGTATGTCAGTCCTATAAACTGTTATCTAGAAAATTCTGGAATGGGAAGGAGCGTCCTAGCCCTTGCCCTGTTTGTCCCGTCTAGTCAAGTGGCGACACCTGTCTTGCGCCTCTGGGCACTCACCCCAGCCGGCCTGTTACATTTTCCTCCGTTTTCGCTTGGCTAGTCTTCCAGTTCTGTCAGTTCCTGGATATGCAGACCCCATCTCCCTTTTCAGCCAATCAGCGTCCCTGGGTCTCAGTGCCTCCGTCTGTCTCTGGGTGTCTGCCCCGTTGTTGCTCAGTCTCTGGGTCTCTCCACATCCCGCTTCTCACCTTCTCTGTCTCCGTCTCTGGTTTTACGTCAAAGTCTACCGTCTTTGTGTGTCTTTGTGTTCCCAGTTGTGGGTCTACCCATTTCTGTCTGTCCCGGACTTTGTCGCTGTCGCTGGCTCCATCCATGTCTGAGTTTCCTCGTGCCTAGACCTCCCCTTCTCGATCTTTCTTCCTTCGAGGGCTTCTGTCTGTCGGCCTCCCCTTCACTTTCCCCTCCTCTGTATACCGCCTTCTTTGATTCTGGGAATCTTGGTCTCCTTGTCCCTGTCTCTCCATCTCTGGGTTCATCTCTCTCACTCCCTGTCCCTGCGTCTTCTTGTCTCTCTCTGTCTGTCAGGGCCTCAGTGTCTCCTCGTCTCTGGTTCTCAGGGCGGTGTATTTCCCCCCCTCGCGTTGTTTTAGCGCGTTGCCATGGATCGAAAATGACGCAGGCGCACGAGAGCCCTAGAAGCTGAGGAAGGCTAGCTCTGTCCCTGATTGGCTGTCCGTTCAGTCGTTGCGTCTTCGCTCTGCCCTCGCCCTGGGGAACGCCCCGCTGCAGTCTGGGAGTCGTAGTCCGCGATGCAGGCCCAGTGCGCACGCGCAGTCTGACTGACGTCATCGCGCCGAGCTCCTGGCGGCTGGAACCGGCCGAGGACCACTACGCAGGAGGTAGGTATGGCCCGCGGCCGGGATGCTCTACGGCGTGCTTTTGTCGAGCGGATCGTAACGGTCCCGCCACTGTGCTTCGCGCAGCTGCGTTCGGAGGTGACCTGTGGGGGCAGGGAGCGACCCCGGGTTGGGGAGGGGAGGAGATTCTGCGGTGTGAGGCCGGGCGGCTTAGGGGTGGAGGCTGGGAGCTCCTGGGGTGGGGATGGGGGGGGGGGGGCGGTTCCCCGGGGTAGGGGGCGGGGAGGACGTGGCTGAGAGACCGCAGAGGGGGGCCTAGGAACGATTGAGGTCACCCTTCTGCGGCCTGGGAGAGGGAGGGGATTACGAGAGGGGACTCGAGGGCTGAGGGTGTCCCTAGGCGGGAGGAGCGGCAGACTGTGGCGTCCTGGGTGGTAGCAGGGAGGGGGCTGCGGTACCCCGAGTGTGCAGCTCAGAGAGGGGGCGGTGCAGAGCCACCCGGGGTGGGACCCGAGGTGGGGCCTGGGGATTAGAGGTCATCTCTGCTGCCAGGCTCCCTGACTCCCTGCCTCTTCCCAGTTGCCCGGGGCGGATTGTCTGTCCTTGTATTAGATCCCTTTGGTGGGCGAAGAAACCCAAGAGAAAGGCGAGCATGGGTCTCTCTATTTTGCTGCTGGAGGAGCCGGCAAGAGGAAATGGGGATGACTGAGGATATTGTTTGTGGGGGAAAATGTTCAGAAGCGTTTTAAGGAAAGATCTTAGAATTGCACGTCTTTTGGTTAGATTCATCTCTTAATATTTTGTTTTGTACTTATGTCACTTTTCCTCCTCGTTCCCCACTTCCTTCCCTCTCTCTCCTCTCCCCGCTCCTCCCTTTTTCCCCTTCTCCACTTCTCTCTCACATACCTTTTGTATGTCTTCGCTGACACCCTAGAGGCTGAGCTGGACAGCTCCACCATCCTCTTTTCTGTACCAGGGTTTGGTCCCCCTTTTCCCCCCAAACCTCAACAATGTCCTGTACCTTTTCTGGTCCAGGGCCACATGTGTATTCTTTGCCTCTGTGAGTTTCTGACTTTTGTGTTCTGTCCTTCAGGCTTTTGGGAAGTTCAGGCCAGTTGTGTAGGACTTTTCTTGATTTGGGCCGATCTGTTCTCCCAAGTGGATCCAGAGTTTGCACTCTTGGCAGGGACCATAGAAGACAGCTAAGATGTTAAGGATGATCCCTTGATCTTCGTTTTCTCATTTTATTTTATTTTATTTTAAAGATTTTATTTATTTATTTGACACAGACATCACAAGTAGGCAGAGAGGCAGGCAGAGAGAGAGGGGGAAGCAGGCTCCCCACCGAGCAGAGAGCCCAGTGCGGGGCTCTATCCCAGGACCCTGAGATCATGACCGGAGCTGAAGGCAGAGGCTTTAACCCACTAAGCCACCCAGGCGCCCCCGTTTTCTCATTTTAAAGGCGCCCTTTGTAATGAGTAAATTATTATTGGTTGAGGCCAAGAGACCCTGTGAGTATCTTGAGTCACCTGAGATGGGCATATGTGGAGAGGGGGAAGTGGGGCAGGGCAGGCCTGGAGGTAGAGTTGAGGAGTTAGAAGCCAACCTTGAGCTCTGCTTAGCCCAGTGTGAGAGGGATTTGCTTGCAGGAGCACCACAGGGCTTGGGGACCTCTCAGCTCACCTGCTCCCCCTTCGGCCCCCCACGGCTTCCTCTGCATCCTAGGACTTGTGGGCAGGGATGCAAGGGGAGCCTGGGCTCTAGGAAATTTCCATCCCCATCTGAGGTAAATCCCCCGAGGCCCCAAGATGTGTATGTGATGGGGTGGGTAGCTGCCTGGTGACTGAGCCAGGAGTAATTTGGGCAGTGGGGAATGGCTTTACTCAAGGGAGCTGGGTACAGGGAAGAGTTCTGGTGGTCCCTCTGCCTAACAACATCCTTGCAGCAGCGTGACCAGTTCATGAGGCTCCAGTGCAGGACGATGAGATCTGTGCATGCACTTTCTAGTGAGTTCAAGGTAAGCTTCTGAGACAGGACCCACACAGAACAGTAGTGCCTGTGGTATCCTAAGGAAACGCAAATTACTTGCTTGTGTGACCGCACACCTGCCCGTGCTCCACATAGAGCTCTGTGTACCCTGTGCCTGTTGGGATAAATATGGCTGTGCTGCTGGCTGGAGCTGGCAACACTTCAGTTGCCAGAAGAGGCTCTAGATTAGTCAACGGCAGCAACGTGGTTACAAAAGCTAGAGTCCAGAAGCCCAGCCAGCAGCCTCTTTTGTAACAGGGACACACCCAGACCTGACACAGACAGGTTCTCTGGTTGCTTTAGCCACCAGGCAAAGTTGCGTTCTCACAACTGAGACTGTCCTGCATTTGCCCCTCGTGGCCCTAGCAGAGGAAATGCAAGAGTACATTTCTCATCCTGAGGTAGGGAAAGAAGCTCTTTACTTACTCATCTATTTTTAAAGATTTTAAAAATTTATTTGACATAGAAAGAGGCAGTGAGAGAGGGAACACAAGCAGGGGTAGTGGGAAAGGGAGAAGCACCTGAGACAAAGGCAGATGTTTAACGACTGAGCCACCCAGGTGCCCCAGGGAAGCTCTTTACAAACAAGTTTTGGAACTCAGAAATTTATTTCGGGGAAAAAAGAAAAGTAAACATTAGACCCTTATAGCTGAAAGAGCATAAACTAAAAAGACAAGCCACAGACGGGGACACTGGCAAGACCAAGCCAGAGAGAGACCACTTTAATTACTTAATAGATAGGGAGCTATAAGTGCCATCGAAAAGCAGGCCGCTGACTGACAGAGTGGAAGGAGCAGGTTTTGTGGTCTGAGGTCCCCCATGCAGAGTGCGGGGAAGGAGAACCCTGGTGAGCACTGCTGTAGTGGGTGGCAGAGGCTGGGTTGCCTCCAGTGGGCTGCTGTGGGTCACAGCACATGCCCAGTGGTCCTCCTTCTACTTTGACCTTCCAGGTATATCCCCAGCCTGATATGAGGGTAATGGCCAGCAAAAATTAGGAATAGCCAGCATGCCTGTTATTAGAGGACTGGAACCATTTAAAAGTGATTTAAATAATGGGCACCTGAGTGGCTCAGTGGGTTGAGCAGCTGGCTCTTAATTTTGGCTCAGATTATGATCTCGGGGTCCTGGGATGGTGGGGCTCCACAGTCAGTGGCGAGTCTGCTTGAGATTCTCTCTCCTTCCGCCCCTCTACCCTGTTGTGCTCTTTCTCTCTCTAAATGAGTTGAAAAAGATAATTTACGCACTCAACAAATACTGAGCCAGGAACTGCCCAGAGCGTTCGCTGTGAGTAACCTCAACTCTCCTGGGGTTTACGTTCCCAGCAGGGAAAGCAGGTGATAGGCAGGTAAGACCGAGTGAGGAGGTGTGGATGGAGGGAAGGTCTCCATGGGGGGCCCTTTCAGAGCCCAGACCTGTGCAAGACAGGAAGAGTGCTATAGGGAGCAGGGCAGGCTGAGGCGGGGTGTGCGAGGGAAACGGTGCGGCCCAGCTGTCTCTTCCTTAAGGGAATGGAACTCTGTGTGGAATGGCTTCAGACCCCTGGTGTAGCCTCAGAGAGGGGGAGCGATGGGCCCTGGGGCCTCTGCCAACGTTTTTTTTTTTTTTCCCCATCTATATTTAACAGCTTTATTGAGATACAGTTGACATACCAAAAGAGTTCACCTATTTAAAATGTGCAATTTGTTGGTTTTTGCGCATTCACAGAGTTGTACAACCAATACTATGGTGAATTTTAGAACATTTTATCACTCCAGGAAGAAGTGCAGGGCAGTCCCTCTGACTCTGACCCCCCTGCCCCTGGTAGCCACTGAGCTACTTTCTGTCTCTGTGGACTTGCCTCTTCTGGACATTTGATGTGATTGGAATCTGACACCCCCAGCTACAAGGTCTTTGGGCCCTGTGCCCTGGTGGAATGTCAGAGCACATCTTCCCTTTCTCTGGAGGAGGTCATTGGTGCCCGGGTCCTCATTGCAGTTTTCTCTGTAAAGACAAAATCCTCGGGCGCCTGGGTGGCTCAGTGGGTTAAGCCGCTGCCTTCGGCTCAGGTCATGATCTCAGGGTCCTGGGATCGAGTCCCACATCGGGCTCTGTGGCCTGCTCCCCTCCCTCTCTCTCTCTGCCAGCCTCTCTACTTACCTGTGATCTCTCTCTGTCAAATAAATAAATAAAATCTTTAAAAAAAAAAAAAAAAAGACAAAATCCTCACTACATTTTCTTGACTTCCCCAGACGTGTACGGAAGAAAAACGTTGGTTTCTGTGATTCAGCCAGGGAGAGCATTCCCACGGGGTTTGGGTGCAGCTTTTGTCTGGGATATGTCCCTCCTGGTGGGGTCTGTGGATCTCCCGGTTATGCGGGGAAAAGTACAGACCCAGCAGGTTCTGGGAGGAGCTGGAGTGCATATCCCTGTGTACTCACAGCTGGTGAAGGCACTGGGAGCCTGAAGCCAACAGCAGGTGGCCTGGCCAGTGGTGGCCTGCCGGGTTCCTTGTTCAGCTTGCTCACTGTTTGCCAGCAGTTACAGTCAAGAGAGTTCACCTAAACATCCCGAATCTAGCTTCTCTCAGATGATGCCGCTGCCCATCAGGATCCACTGGGGGTGGGGAGAGGACAGAGCAGGACCTGAACTCCCAGGACCTAAAAACCACAGTCTCTCCTCTCCCCCCACCATTGTACTCTCCTCCTGGCCAACTTCTGCTTCCCACCTGGTTCTGAGGGTGGGTCAGGCTGGGTCTGCAGTCCTGTGCCATTTCCAGAAGTAGATGCTGATTGTTTACTGATCTATGGTTGACCCTGAAGAAGTTGAAGATTAGGGCATTATCAAAAATCTGTGTATAATTTTTGGCTTCCCAAACACTTATCTACCAATAGCTTCTGTTGACTGGAAGCCTTACAGATAATCAGTTGGTTAACTTACGTTTTGTATATAACACTTTTTAAATATTGTATTCTTACAATAAGGTTAAGAGAAAAAAAATGTTCTAATTGTAAAAAAGGGAAAATGCGTTTAAGTATGGTACTGATTTATAAAAAAAGAAATTCACCTTGGGGCACCTGGGTGGCTCAGTGGGTTAAAGCCTCTGCCTTCAGCTCAGGTCATGATCCCAGGGGTCTGGGATCGAGCCCCACATCAGGCTCTCTGCTCAGCAGGGAGCCTGCTTCCTCCTCTCTCTGCCTGCCTCTCTGCCTACTTGTGATCTCTGTCTGTCAAATAAACAAATAAAATCTTAAAAAAAAAAAAAAATCCACCTTAAGTGGACCATGCAGTTCAAGGTATTCAAGGGTCACCTGTGTTTTCAGATTTTACAGTTATCTAAATAGGAGGGACAATGGTGATACCTAGCCCTTCCAAAGGTGAAAGAAGTCTGGGATACACCCAAATCTGGCATGGTATCACATGCTTTGAGTATACATTGTTGGAGTGAGTTTTGTAATGTTTTAAGGTTTTTACATTTTTAGAAAGTGAGATCCTTTAACTTTACTCTTAGCTGTGACTGATTTTTTTTTAATCCTGGTAATACCAGTCTTTCCGCCTCCCACTTTTTATGTTAATTTTTATCTATGCAAGTGTAAAACTGCTGATACCTAACAAGCAGATTGCTTGGAAATAATTCTGCATGGACTCCTGGTGTGGTGAGTGGGACTGATGAGCTCAGGGGACCCTACTTGTTCTTCTCTGGTATGGATGCCTTGTGGCTGGCTTCTCGTTGTGTAGGCATCTCTTGTCTTTCCTGTGCAGGTCTGGATTCTGGCTGAGATCCCAGAGCGTCCTGCTATTCTCTCTGTCCTTTGCAGCTGCAGTTACGTGAATTCGCCCTCCACAACCCCTGGCCTGTCCCTGGCTCGTCACATTTCCCAGTGCGGGTTTGAAAAGATGTTGCCTTTGGAGAAGGCATTTGCCACCCCTCGGGGCTCCCTAATTCCCCCAGAACTGCCTCTGCTAGGATCAGCAGCTGAGGACCAGGAGGAGGACCCCAAGACTGTCCTCGGGAGGGACCTTGAGTTCTCCCGCCAGCATTTCCGGAACTTCATCTACCAGGAAGCGGCTGGACCCCACCAGGCCATGACCGAGCTCTTTGAGCTGTGCCGCCAGTGGCTGCAGCCCGAGGTGCATTCAAAGGAGCAGATGCTGGAGCTGCTGGTGCTGGAGCAGTTCCTGAGCGTCCTGCCTGACAATGTCCGGCCCCTGGTGGTGGCACAGTGTCCTGAGAGCTGCAAGAAGGCAGCCTCCCTGGTGAAGGACCTTACCAAGGCCCTGGAAGAGCCAGGTGAGGCAGCTACCCCAGAGGAGAGTAGACCACAGAAGAAATAGGAAGTGGGGTGGTCAGCCTTGGAAGGCGTAAAATTGACAGCATAGAGCCCAAGCCAGTCAGTGGCTTCCCTGAGAGTTGAGCTCCCTGGTGTATAAGAGGCACAGAGGTGAGCATCCCAGAGCTGGTGGGGGCTGCAGCCTCACCACCCTGCCCAGTGGCGGCATCCTCAGAGTTGTCACATGGACCAGGAAGACTGCTCAGGCTCCTGCCCTCACATCTGCCTTCCCGATGCAAGGAAGCAGAAGGGAACCAGCCCCTTAAAAGCTGAGTAAATGTTCTGGGCATTTGTTTCTATCCCCTCAATAAGGTAAGAAGAGGAGCCGTGGGGCTGGGTGGGCTGTTAACCACATTTGAGGGCAGGACCTGAAGGACTGGTGGTGGGGGTGGTCTGGAGCCTTGGGCTCTTGGTCAGAAGCCTATGTCCATGCCCATCCCCTGCAGGTTTACTGTGTGATTGTTAGCACATCTCTCCCTTTTGGGCTCACGCGCCCTTTGAGTATAAGCAGGAATGCTGTTGAGTCTCCCATGGAGCTGTCCACAGCCTTGAGGAAGGGGGAGTGTGGGAAGCGTGCTGAGCCTCTGTTGTCCGTTACTACCAGGTGGGCCTGCGAGGGCCAGTGAAGACCTGGAGCCCAGCGAGACCCAGGCATCCCCTGACAACTGTGAGTGACCAGCTAGCCCTTGGGCGGGTATGGGCCAGGGTTTGATTGGGGGAGGTTGGGAGAGGGTGGGAGGGAGTTAGAGGGAGGCCAGGTAACCGAAGCCTGGAAGTCTGTGCTGACTTCTTCCTATAGGCTCTGGTGAACATGATAAGTATTTCTAATTAAATTTGTTATCAAAGATCATAGAAGGTATACGTGCTTTGCTATTAATAGTGAAAAGTGTTGAGGTACAAAGAAAAAAAGTAATAATCTCTCCACCCCATGTGTCCTCTAAAACTAGACCAAGTGGTGCCCCCTGGCATGTGTTCCTTTATGTGTCTCTGCACATCTCTTGGGTGTACACACATCTCACCCAGGAGTCTCCTCAGAGGATTTGTGGCCTTCTCCCTGGAGGTGATTTTTTTGTGCCTGAGCTCATACTGTTCAGAGTGTGTCACCCAGCCAGCCCCCTCCAGATGGTGGCCAGATATCCAGTGCCATTCTTTTACCTTCATGGCATTTCACAGGATCTGCCCTTCCCAGTCCCGAGTTGGAAGTTACTGCCATTAAGGTTTCTGCCTCTTCCTACAAATGTGTCCTCAGGCCTGTACCTGGTGTGGGAGGTTTCGTTTGTGTTGGTGGGTTCCTCGGGATCACTGGACAGAGGACATTCCACGTGGTTTTGTAGAAGTTCCGTAGCATACACAGTGCCAGTGTACAAGGGTGCCCACTTCCCCACATCCACGCCGGCACCGTACGTTCTTGCTGTTTAAGATTTCCGTCATGCTAATGGGTATGAAAGCATTCTCTGATTTGTGGCTTTAGTTTGAATTCCTGGGGCCACTACTGACCTCGAACTTCTTTTTGCTTTCTTCTTGGTGTGCTCTGTTCTGTCAGTTGAGGACAGTTGTGGGGCCCCTTGAGCTTGGGACCTGCTGTGACATGAGCACTTGGTCCTCCCTTCCTCTGAGTTGGAGAACTCTTCACTCTCTGGGACCTATGCAAGGGAGGCGGTGGGGTCTCCCTCATTGGTTCGGGCTGCCCAGCTGTGTAAAACCAGTCTCCTCATCTTTGTCTCCCCTTCTCCCAGCCTGTCCCTCTCCAGACCCTGTGCTTCTGGAACAGGGGAACATCGGCAACAAGAAGACTGAAGAGGCCAAGCCTGCAAAGGTCGAGCCGAAGGTGAGTAGGGTCTTTCTTGTCCGGGGGCTCATCGGTCCTGTTCCCCAGGAGGTGGATCTGTCATCCTATCTTGTGAGGCTCTCTCCCTCTCCCCATTGTTAACATGCCACCCGCTCCACAGGAGGAGCTGGGGTGGGCTGAGGTTCCAGGGCTGGACACCTGAGCTGCTGCCACCCCAGGAAACCAAGACATGAGCCTGGCTGAGAGTTGGTGGGGATGAGGCAAGGAGAGGTCTCTGGGATCAGAGTAAGCAGCCTGAGTGCTGCCACTGCCCCCTTAGGAATGTTGGACAGGGTCTCCCTTTCTGTCAGCAACCTGCCCACCCGGTATGGCGACTCCCTGGCCCTCATCCCTCTGGCTGTGGCCAAGGCACTGTTCCTCTCTTCTGGGGTGCACCATTGTTGCTAGCCACGACTCCCTTCCCCACTCCCATGCCCCCTGCCCTTCGGCACTCTGGGCCTGGACGTGCCCTTACCTCTCCCCGGGAGACAGCTCCCCCAGACCTTACAGAGCCCGTGGCCTTTGTCATGGTGACTGCTTCTCCTGACGGCAGTGAGGATGGCTGTCCCAGTCCCCACAGGTGCTGGCCTGGGCCCTGTGTGGCGTGCAGGGGTGGCAGACATAGGAGACTCTGGGGTCGTCTACAGCAGTGGCTCTCAGCCAGGGTGGCTTTACCCCTCGGGGGACATTGGGTGATGTCTAGAGACTGCTTGGCTTGTCAGTACTTCTCGGGGGAGGAAGTGCTGCTGACATCCACAGGGAGGAGGGCGGGAAACATCTGCAGTGCCTGGGGCAGGCCCAGCTGACAAAGTCCCTAGCTCTGGGGCACCTGGGCCACTAGGTTGGTTGGGGATCTGCCTTTGGCTTATCCCCGAGTACTGGGCTTGAGCCCTGCCTCGGGCTCCCCACTTGACAGGGAGCCTGCATCCCCCTCTCCTGCTCCCCCTGCTTGTGCACTTGCTTGCTCTCATCAAATAAATAAATAAAATCTTTAAAAAAAAAAAAAAGTCCGTAGTTCTCGGGCCAAGAAACCCTTCCATCAGGTTAAGCTGGGATCCAGGTCCAGGACCTGTGTGGTTGTGGGGGGAGGAGCCCCCCCAAGGATAGTGCCACCCCCATTATGGTCCCTGGCATTGTGGGACAAGGGTCCATCCTTCCTCTGCTCGGGAAGCCTTAGCCATGGCGGTGCTACTGTTTCAGAAGTTGACATTTCCGGAGGTGCCTCTGTACCTAGGGGAGTGGGGCCACCTGGACCCGGCGGAGGAGAACCTGAAGACCTTCCGGAAGCTGCTCCTGTGGGGTGAGACCTTTCCCCACGGCCTCATACTGCATCCTCTGCCCTCTTCCAGAAGCATTGGTCTAGGGGTTTCCAACTCCCACATGGGGCTCTGGTTAAGGCCCCACAGTGTTTTGAACATACTTGACCATGAATGACCTAGCCAGGGCCCCCACCTTGGCCCTGCCCTTCTTGATCTACACATTTTTGAGGACTGCCAGAACCCTGGGCTTTTGAGTTTGTAACCCCTGCTCTGTGACCTGAAGCTTCTGAACGTGGAAAGGCCTCCTGGCCCCAGTGTGTCAACTTTCCCTTCCTCCTCGGTGCAGAGACGGAGCCTCTTGGCCTTCATGGGTCTTCCCTCTTTTGTGGACATCTTTGCCCACAGACCAGAACCCAGCACAGACTTCTGAGTTCCTTGTGGTTGTAGTTGTAGGGTCTTTTCTGACTGCTCTCCCTTGAATTTCCCACTTCCTGTTGGGCTTTCCTTTTCTTCCTCAGTGGGCCTTCTTCATACCTTCCCCAGTTTGCCGGGAGTCCCCAGCTCTCTAGGGCTCAGAGCAGCTTTGGCGGATGTCCCAGGACAGAGGAAAGGATCGGGGCTGCCCCGGCCAGCCTGTGAGAGCTGAGGTGCATCGTTGGCTGTTTGTAGTCTGCTCTTGATGGCTCTTTCAGTTTTTGGTTTTTTTGATCCCACCCAGGGTTTCAGCTGGCCCAGCCTGATGATACCTGCAGGCTGGAGACGGAGGAGCTCCGGTTAGTTGAAACGGAACCACCGGAAGGCAGCTTCTCAGGTGAGGTCCAAGAGCTGTGGTCAGGCCAGGGTGGAGGGTGCGCCTTTCGGAGGCTGATGGAGCTCCTCGAAGCTCCACTGGGCTCAACAAAGACCTCAACTTGGACCTCACTCTACTCCACCCCATGTCCCATACTTTTGCCGCCGCCCTCCCCCCCCCCCGCCCACAAATGTCAGAGCAGGAGGTAGCAGTCCAGCCGTTCTATCTCCTGCTGGATAACAGCCCCAAAGCTTAGTCACTTGAGCACCAGCGGCGCTGACTGGGATTGGCTGGGCCTCTGTTTTCCCTGTGGTGGCTGTGGGGCTGTGTACACAGCCACAGTCATCCGGAGACTTGTCCTGGGTGGTCTCACTCAACCGTGGCAGTTGGTGCTGGCTCTTGATGGGGAACTCAGCTGCAGCAATCAGCCTGCGCTCTCCTCATTGCCTCTCCACGTGGCTGGTCTGAGCTTCTTCACAGTGTGGCAGCGAGGGTCAGAGAGGGAGCGTTCTGGGAGGGTCAGCACCGTCCTGTGGTGCTCTGCGAGCCTTTGCTTGCATCATGCACACTTAATAAGTCCCCTAGACTAGCAGGTCACATGGTCAAACCAGTGTTCATGGTGCATGGGTTGTATGTGTGAATGTGTGTGGTGGGACACTTCCCAAGGGCCTGAATCCCAGGAGATTGCTTCATCGGGAGCCCCCGTTAGAACACGTTAGTATACTGCGCAAGTGCTCGTCGGGCCCTTCTGGTGAGGATGCGGGCTTACCAGCTCATGGGTCCATTGCCAGGCTCTACTCACACACGGGTCACGGTGGCTGCTGCAGCTCACATCCCCAGTGCAGAAATGAGACTCATCCCTACCCCTTACACTTGTACGTGCATCTCGTGGGCTAGAACTCAGTCACATGGCCACTTCAGCACAAGGCAGGCTGGGAGTGACTGTCTTTAGGCAGGCACTTGAGCTCGGGGACTGCAAAAGATGGGGGACACACGGCAGTCTTCTCAGTAGTCTTGTTCAAATCCATCGCCCCTGGGTTTGTGGAGGGGATTGACGATGGTGTGCGTGGCGAGCACCATGTCCTCACTTGCTTCCCTTTTGCCCCGGCTTTCCATCCTGCTTCATCTCAGTCGCTGGCCTGCGCCTTTTGTTAGTTTTCTCCCGAAGGGCAGACCCCTTTGGCGTCCCTGGAGTTGGGACTGCTCACATCATGACCTTATTTCAGGCGGCAGGAGGTGGCAGGAAGGTAGAGAGAACATGTGTGAGACGCTGATGGAGAGGATCACGAGGGAAATTCTCGTTTGCCCCCTAACGGGAGCCGCCCCAGAGGAGGAGCAGCAGCTGCAGAAGGCTCTGGATCCTCAGGAGGGGGAACCAAGCCCTGTCACCATGGCCCACAGGCGGTCAGTCATCCGGGAGCCAGCCCAGGACAGGGGCACAGCCGGGGAGAGTCCCGCGGTGCCTGTGATGCCAGCCACCACGCGCCAAGGCCTTGGGAGAAAGAGGCCCTGCCCGAAGGATGTGGGTGGGCAGGGCCCTGAGTGTGTCTCCCGTGTGAGCAGCCACCTGCCGTGCCACGTGAGAGAGCCTGGTGCAGCCAGCCACAGCGCAGGGTCCCTGGCTAGGCCGGACCAGGATGGTTCTCCGGCAGTTTGCCCTGCTGCTGAGGAGCCTGGGCTGTCCCGCGGGAAGCCCTATGCGTGCAGCGAGTGTGGGGAAACCTTTGCATGGATCTCACACTTTATCGATCATCTTAGAAGCCACAGTGGCAGGAAGCTGTACGCATGCCCGGGCTGCTGGAAGACCTTCCACTTCAGCCTAGCCCTGGCCGAGCACCAGAAGACCCATGAGAAGGAGAAATTATACGCATTGGGGAGGGCCCTGGGACCCCACCCTGCAGCCTGTGGAGCCCATGACAGCGGGAGGCTCAGTGGGCGCATGGGGTTTGTGGCAGGCGATGTTTTCCCTGTGCACTCGGAGGCACAGAGATGAGCCACTTGCTCAACGTGTCCCTAGAGGACAACTTCACCCGCCTGGGATTCCCGAGTAATGTATCCGGTCCTTCGAAACCCTTGCGTGGCTTCTTTGCAGTGTCTTTGTGGACGTGATCTGTTTTCTCAATGAGCTAATGTGGCTAAAGCGCTTAGAACCCAGGACGGGCCCTCGGGAAGCCCTCGTCTCCTTGTAAACACACCCATGTAGACGCCCACATGCAAGCACGAGCGGTCAGGTGTGAAAGAAGATTCCCTTTCTTCCATAGCCATTTTAGCACCACCCTTGCAGTGGAACGTTTGTCATTGTGCTAAGCGTAGAGTTGCCTTAAAGGGTATGATCTGCCAGCTCTTGCTGAAGTCAGTCTTGTCTCTGCTCCTCCTGTTCATGCTCCCCAGGGCTTCTGCTCAAGCTGTTTGGTCCTTTCATAAATACCTGATGTCAAGCTCACTTCTGAATCCTCACTAGCAGACTCTCCTAGTTAATGCACGCGTCTGCAAGTGTGGAGTGGCTTAACTGAGATCACAGAAATGCTTGCAGCCTCGTTACAGTGTTTTCAAACTACGCATCTCTGCCCATTAGTGAATTGTGAAATCAAATTAGTGGGTGGCCACCAGTGCTACAAAGCAATGAAGTAGAATTAAATAGGTAAAAATTCATCATGTAGTAAAGGCAGATATTGTTTCGTGAAACTTCTCAGCCATGCATCTAAATACAAGAGCAGCCTGCAAAGTACGATGGATTTCTTGCACAGAGGATGGAGGCTCGTGATCAGAGCAGGTGGAAGACACCAGTAGAGGTTGATGAGATGTGACTGTCTGGACAGGTGAAGCGTAACTCCTCGGGCTGCCTAAGGTGACTTTCTGCTTTGTGTGTATAATCTGATTGCAGCATTGTTTCTTTTGCCTGAGCATAAACTTTAACTGCTTCTTGTAGATAAACTGGTGCCTCTTTTTTGTCATTGTGTTTGAGCAGGCAGTCTGTTGTAATGATGCCCAGAGCAGCAGCTTAAAGTAATAAAGGATTTTTTTCTCGCACTCACGTGACAGTCTCATGTTTGTTACTGTTGTGTGTGGTCGATGGGAGGGAAGCTCTGCTCCGTGTAGTGATTTAGAGACCCAGGCTCTGTCCCTGCCGTAGCTCTGTTCCCCACTAGACCCCCTGGTGTTCGGGGGAAAGCCGCACTTGCTCAGCTGGAAGACCACGCACATCACTTCCATTCTTGTCCTTGGAGGGCCATGATTCGCAGCCCGAGTCACGTGTGTGTGTCTGGGATTGTCTCTTCCCCCAACACCCTCATCCTAAGCTGGCTGTGGCTCTGGTTAACTTTTTTTTTTAACCTGTATTTGGAGGCACCTGGGTGGCTCAGTGGGTTGGGCCTCTGCCTTCAGCTCAGGTCATGAGCTCAGTGTCCTGGGATCATCCCCACATCGTGCTCTCTGCTCAGCGGGGAGCCTGCTTCCCTCTCTCTCTGCCTGCCTCTCTGCCTACTTGTGATCTCGATCTGTCAAATAAATAAATAAAATCTTAAATAAATAAACCTGTATTTGCTCTCTGAACTTTCCTTCCCAGCCTAACCCATGAGCTTGCCTCTCCTGCCACAAAGAGGTAGCACCTGAGGTGCTCTTGTTTTCAGCTTCAGGGCCACTGATAGGTCTGCCATTACCAGAAAGCCTGGCTCTCCATCTGTCCATTTCCCATCTGTGGTCTTTAGTGCACAGCTACATGGTGGTGCCTTTTTTGTTTATATTTTAAGGTTTTATTTAGAAATAATTTTCTTATAGAAAATCTTCCACTGCCTCCCTGTGAACATTTTCCCGTTTGCCTGTGCTTCATGCCCCCTGCCCCCTCCACACACATTTTGGAGAGCCTGGGTCAATGTTACTACTCCAGTGAGGATTCCTTTGCTCAAAGTGCCCAGTTTGTCCACTTATGGTTGCTTTTCCCCTTAGCTAATAAGCAGTCTGTGGGGAGACACGTGAAGATAGTGGAGATACACTGCTTCTCACCCAAATGCCCCCTCACCCGGTTTCTCTTCCATTAGTGGTTCTTGCCATGATGGTTGCAGAGTTGTTGGTTATCTTTTTTTTTTCTTTTTTGAAGATTTTATTTATTTGACAGATCACCAGCAGACAGAGAGAGGGGGAAGCAGGCCCCCCACCAAGCAGAGAGTCCGATGTAGGGCTCAATCCCAGGACCCCGAGATCACAACCTGGGCCAAAGGCAGAGGCTTAACCCACCAAGCCACGCAGGTGCTCTGAGTTGTTGGTTAACACCAGTCCTTCTGGGCTCGCCACCCAGCCCTGGGCATCCTGCTGCAAGCCAGTCCCCTCCCTTCTCTCCATTTATTTGTCCTTATAATCAGAATGAATTTAGGGATTCTTGTGTTCTCCGTGTTTTTTCAAGTTTTATAACTTAGTACCATCCTTGGTTATTTTGGCACCCAAGTTGTCCCAGATGTGGCCAATGAGAGTCTCTTCAAGAAGGCTCCTGCATCCCTGTGACATGCCTCTGTTTTTTGCCTGTTTTTTTTGCACGGTTCTTTTTAGTATAAGAAGTTATTCCAAGCCCAAATTATTCCTACCCTAAAATCAGCCATTTTCCAGTTCCAGAGAACTGGTTCCTTTAGTGGGGCTGCTCTGAGACCAAATCTGAGTGCCTTCAAACCTGAGGTGTATTCATTGCTACTAGAGTATCTTCCAGTGAGCTGGGAAACGTGGACACCTAGGTACAAACACAAAGGCCTGTATGTGTTCGTACATGCGCACGCACACACATGTACAGCAGTACCTCAATGCACATTCTGTTATTCCCCCATATTATGTCAATAGTGAAAACTCTGAAATCAGCATGTTTAGTAGTATGCTAAATTCTAAAAGACCTCTCAAAATCATTTCAGAATTGTTCTTCCCAAACCACTACAAAAACCAAACCTAGAAAAGCTATCAGGATTTGTTTGTTAGTCCCTGCCGCCACCAACCTGACCAAGGCAGGGTAGAGCACACAGATGGATGATTGGTTCTACAGAGAGGCAGAAGTACAGCCAGATGTTCCCACTTGGTAATCTCAGAGGAAGCTTCTTTAGTTCAGGCATTAGGGACATTGGGTTTGTGTTAAGGGTCTCCCATCCAAAGAGGTAGGGATGTGGCCCGTTGAGAAAGATGGAGAAAATGGAAAGCACAAGGCGGCGACCCTAGTGTCTCCAACACAGTTGGGAGGGCTGGGAAGTGTACAGATCATGGGGCACTGAGCCATAACTCAAAAAAGGACATGGTATCTGGAGGGCAAGAGAGAGCCCTAGATGCACTGGTGGGAAGAATGGAATGGAGCTCCTGACTAGTTTCCACAGGGTGTCCAAGAATGACTGTTCCGAGTGGGCGGGGAGGCCGGATCCCACAAATGGAAAACTGGCAAGATGGGAATAAATTTCAATGAGAAGAAAATGCTTACATACCCTCTTTTACAGACTGAATTGCCTCCCACCCCAAACTTACACACTGAAGCCCTAACCCCCCATGTAACTGTATTTGGAGATAGGGCCTGGAGGGAGGGAATGGGATGAGGCCCTAATCCCACAGCCTCGATATCCTTATAAGAGGAAGAGCAGAGATTACCCTTTCATCATGTGCACACAGAAGAAAGGCCATGTGCAAGGACACAGTGAGAAGGCGGCTATCTACAAACGGGGAAGAGAGGTCTCGCTAGAAACCAACCCGGACAGCACCTTGGTCTTGGACTTCTAGCAAAGAACAACTCCAGAACTGAGACAAAATCAGTTTCTGTGGTAAAAGCCACCCACCCTAAGGTATCCGGTTGTGGGAGCCTGAATGGACTAATACAGGCCTTCATCATGCTCTGGGTTGAGTTTGTAAACCAGTGTCAACCAGTGCGACTGCTTTGGAAAGCAAACAGCACATTCACACTGAGAACCAATATGATGTTTGTATCCCTTGAATCTTAAGTTTTAGACACGGTGATTTTTCTTAAAAACTTAAAACTTAGAAAAGCTATATAAAATAATGAGATGCTGAAATCCTTTCTGGCTGTAGCTGGAATATTTAAAGCATTGAGGAAACCTCACGGTGGCCTGGTGGTGGTTAGACTTCTCACGTGGTGTCACTGGGTTCCGAGCACAAGCGTCCCAGTGAGTGAGGCAGAAACTGCATGGCCTCTTCTGAGTCTGTGTTCATGCCTCTCATTCTTCCTTGTTGGGTCTTCAACTTCTGTGTCAGTAACTGAGACATGCCAGCAACTCTCCCAAGTAAATGAGGCCCTCTGGTCAGGAGCACATGTCCCTGCCATTTTCCTGACACTCTGGTGTAACTTCAAGTTCCCTCCACTGGTGTGGCCCTGCTGGGCAGGAAACGTGTATCTCGCTCACCATGGAGAGTGGCAGTGATACTGTGGGCACCTCCCCATGGTTCCCAACTCCGGGCTGTATTCCTGTGTGTGTTATTGTGGGGGCAGGAGAGCTGGGGCTGTGTGGGACAAGAGCTTGTGTGACTCAGTTTCAGTCACCTGCCATTTTCAAAGGAGTGCGAAACAGTGTGGTTGGTTTCATTTTTACTGACCTGAACTCAAATTGGGAAGCCTTAACCTTTCCCAGATGCAGTGTTCTCCGATGAGAAGTATCTCCCTAGAGAGTGAACTGTGCCTGACCCACTTCCTGTACTAGATTTAGGGGTAGGAGCCTCATTACATTCACCTAAAGAAGCGCATCTACTCAGAACATCTGGTTTCCTTGAGGACAAGACACAACACAAGGAGAGAAGCCCAGGAAAAGGGAGGAGGATAAAACAGCTGACCGGAGGACCAAGGCCACTGAGCCGCCCAGTCCCATCCAGCCACTGGCTGGGTCCCTGTGGCAAATGACCGGAAAGGAGGCTACAGCGAACTGACATATGCCTCAAAAGTCAAATATACACTGGATTTCAAAGGTGCCCTATACAGAAGTAAGCAAAACATCTCATGGGTGGTCTCTTATAGTGGCACGCTGGAAGGGGGACATTTGGGATCTACAGGAACAGGCATTAATTTCACCTTTCTTCTTGCTTCTTAAATGGGACTATGACGGGCGCCTGGGTGGCTCAGTGGGTTAAGCCGCTGCCTTCGGCTCAGGTCATGATCTCAGGGTGCTGGGATCGAGTCCCGCGTCGGGCTCTCTGCTCAGCAGGGAGCCTGCTTCCTCCTCTCTCTCTGCCTGCCTCTCTGCCTGCTTGTGATCTCTCTCTGTCAAATAAATAAATAAAATCTTTAAAAATAAATAAATAAATAAATGGGACTATGACAATAGTTAAAGTTCCTGATGTGGCCTGCATAGTTTCTACCAGAGACAGCTGTTTTCTTAAGTAGCTTATGAAGTCCGATAAAGGGAGAGGAGGCATTGCACAAGCACACTGGGGACTATGGGAAGACTATTCGTAATAGTTTTCCCCCAGGGGAGAAATTTCAAGTTAACTGGGAACTTACATCCCGGCATTGTGATCAGAAAATCAAACCAACCGGGCGCCTGGGTGGCTCAGTGGGTTAAGCCACTGCCTTCGGCTCAGGTCATGATCTCAGAGTCCTGGGATCGAGTCCCGCATTGGGCTCTCTGCTCAGCAGGGAGCCTGCTTCCTCCTCTCTCTCTCTGCCCGCCTCTCTGCCTACTTGTGATCTCTCTCTGTCAAACAAATAAATAAAATCTTTAAAAAAAAAAAAAGAAAAAAGAAAATCAAACCAACCGACAGAACCCTGATGGTTGGTGACCAAATCCAGCCAATGTAATTTAAGTATGGGTTCTAATGAGGATGGCAAGTCACCGTTCAAGGGTCGTGGTTGTCAGAGAGACTGCTGTGAGCGGATTCAGGATTTAATGTAGTACTGTGGACCCTCAAGATAAATAACACAGAAACAAAAGCTTCTTCTTTTTTTTTTTTTTTAAAGATTTTATTTATTTATTTGACAGAGAGAAATCACAAGTAGATGGAGAGGCAGGCAGAGAGAGAGGGGGAAGCAGGCTCCCTGCTGAGCAGAGAGCCCGATGCGGGACTCGATCCCAGGACTCTGAGATCATGACCTGAGCCGAAGGCAGCGGCTTAACCCACTGAGCCACCCAGGCGCCCAGAAACAAAAGCTTCTTAAAACACCAGGAAGAAGACTCAGTGAACAACAATTGAGAGATTAACTCATACATTTCTCAACAGAGATAAACCTTGCAAAACGTAACGTTTCAATGTGGAGGCACTATTGTTGCTAAAATGGTGGCTTAACAAAGGAAAAATATTCCTTTTTTGTGGAACAGCAACATGTGTGTTTTCTAATGCCTGTGAGTCCTGTAGAGGAACTTAGAGCCACCCTGTACCATCCATAAGCACCCCTCCCCAAAACGTCACACGTAGTAATGATAAATTCTGTGTATCCGGTTCCTGTATACAGAACGCATTTGTGGGGTTTCTCACTGCTTTGAAAATCCTAGTTTGGAATATCGAATCCTTGGACAGAAGCCATCTCCAGATCGGCTACATTTTGTCCCCCTTTTTCCTGTAGTTTCTGGGATGTGGCATTAGAGGGCACTCATGACAAGGCCCTCAACACGAACGAACTCCACGTTCCCCTTCTGCCTCCAACCTGCTGTCCAGGGATGGGCGACCTAGAGCTCTGGGTTCCCGCAGTCATGTCCATCCCTTTGGTTGGAGGGCGTTCAGGCCGCAGACCGGGCACCCAGGCTCGTGTGTGCTTGTACCAGTGTTTCCGTCAAGGACGGCTGGGTCAGGCCCAGAAGGGACGAGCTGGGGCTTCGGGCTCTACAGCATCCTGGCCAGTGTGAGGTGGGCCTACACGGTGTGAGTCCTCTGGTGCTTGGTGAGCGACGAGCTGTGCGTGAAGGCCTTGCCACAGCCCCCACACATGTAGGGCTTCTCACCTGTGTGGATCCGCCGGTGCTGCGTGAGGTGTGTGCTCTGCCTGAAGGACTTCCCGCAGTGTGGGCACTCGTACGGCTTCTCGCCCGTGTGCGTGCGCTCGTGTTGGCTGAGTGACGAGCTGTGGCTGAAGGACTTGCCACACTCGTTGCACCCGTACGGCTTCTCCTTCGTGTGGATGCGCTGGTGCTCGATGAGCAGTGAGCTCTGGCTGAAGGCGCGGCCGCACGAGCTGCACTCATATGGCTTCTCGCCTGTGTGCACGCGCTGGTGCTGCACGAGCGGCGCGAGCTGGCTGAAGGCGCGGCCACATGCGCGGCACTCATATGGCTTCTCGCCCGTGTGGATGCGCTGGTGCTTGGTGAGCGATGAGCTGTGGCTGAAGGCCTTGCCACAGTCGCCACACGCATACGGCTTCTCACCCGTGTGGATGCGCTGGTGCTGTGTGAGGTGTGTGCTCTGCCTGAAGGACTTCCCGCACTGGCCGCACTCGTACGGCTTCTCGCCCGTGTGCGTGCGCTCGTGCTGGCTAAGCGACGAGCTGTGGCTGAAGGTCTTGCCACACTCGTTGCACCCGTACGGCTTCTCGCCCGTGTGGATGCGCCGGTGCTCAGTGAGGAGCGTGCTCTGGCTGAAGGCCTTGCCGCACTCATCACATTCGTACGGCTTCTCGCCGGTGTGCGTGCGCTGGTGCTGGATCAGCGGTGTGATCTGTGTGAAGGCCTTGCCACACGCGCGACATTCGTACGGCTTCTCGCCCGTGTGGATGCGTTGGTGTTTGGTTAGTGATGAGCTGTGGCTGAAGGCCTTGCCGCAGTCGCCGCACGCGTAGGGCTTCTCGCCTGTGTGGATGCGCAGGTGCTGCGTGAGGTGAATGCTCTGGCGGAAGGCCTTGCCGCACTGGCCGCACTCATAGGGCTTCTCGCCCGTGTGCGTGCGCTCGTGCTGGCTGAAGGAGGACCTGAAGCTGAAGGCCTTGCCGCACTCGCCGCACTCGTAGGGCTTCTCCCCAGTATGTGTCCTCTGGTGCTGGATCAGCGGGGCGATCTGGTTGAAGGTCTTCCCACACTGAGTGCACTTGTAAGGCTTCTCGCCTGTGTGGATTCTCTGGTGCTTGGTAAGCGCTGAGCTGTTGCGGAAGCCCTTTCCGCACTCGTGACACTCGTAGGGCCTCTCTCCTGTGTGTGTTCGGTGGTGCTCGATAAGAGCTGAGCTGTGACTAAATGCCTTTCCACAGGCCTGGCACTTGTAGGGCTTCTCCTTTGCATACGTTTTTGGTTGAGCATTGAACCCTGGGTCTGGCTTTCCCCTCTTCACGCGTGTCCCCAGCATGTGGAGGCCTTGCCTTTCAGGAGTCATCGCCTGAGGTGGGAGACGGGGGCTTAGAATCAAGTTTTCCCCGAACCCATTCCCCTGCTGCTGCTGCTGCATGGGGGTCCTCACAGGCGTGAAGGCTGCCTGCACCATGCGGCTGTCTTGGCTCTCGTGACTCTGTCCCCAGTGGCCCTCGGCATTGTTACCCTCGGCATCCCACAGACCTTCCCACAGGAACCTTTCCACCAGGTCACTGCTGCTTCTTTCTTCCGTGATGTCCTGCTTTGGAGAGGACAGTCTGGTTTTGGGTCTAGTTTCCAGGTCTGAAAGAAACAAAAATGGAGATGCCCCTTAATTCCAGTTTGGGGGGGGGGGGGAGAATTTGCAATGGGCGGGTGGCTAAAGACTAAAACTGGTGGTTTGGAAAGGCTGAAGGCACCAGTGGCTTCGACCACTTAAAAATACAGCTTCGCACAAAACAAACTGAGGGTTGCCGGGCGGAGGGGGTTTGGGAGAAGGGGGTGGGATTATGGACATTGGGGAGGGTATGTGATTTGGTGAGTGCTGTGAAGTGTGTAAACCTGGTGATTCACAGACCTGTACCCCTGGGGATAAAAATATATGTTTATAAAAAATAAAAAAAAAATTAAAATAGATCAAAAAAAAAAATACAGCTTCGCAGATCAGAGGAGGAACAGGAGCAGGGAAAAAGGCACGGGGAATCGTCAGAGACGGGGCATTTGGCAAGGGGAACGCGGAGAATGAGGGCACGGAGAGGATGCAGGGCAGACAGCGAGTATCCAGGCAAGCATCCGGGGAAGCTGTCAGCAGAAGCCCCAGGCTGGAAGGGGCTGAGCAATGGCCAGGCCCTGGCGAAAGCCGCCCCTGAGTGCCAGGCGCCAATGGAGGAAGACCTGCCTCTCACCGGTGAAGGACCAGCCGGCGCAGCCCTGACGCTGCTGCTCCAGCTCGGCCAGATCTAGAGAAACCACCAGCTCCTCAGACTGGAGCCGGCTGACGTGTGTACGGCCAGAGGCAGGGATAAGTGACCGGAGGTGAGCAAGAGGACTTGGATCTCGTCTGTTGGGTCTGTTTCAGCCACTGGGAGCCCCCAAGGGCACGGCTTCTGTCCACCTTGGTCACCACTGCGCCACCACCCACGGCAGAGGCCAGCAGACATGCTGAATGAACAAACGAATGCATCCCCTCCTCCCCCTTCCTGGCAGGACTGCCTTCTGGCCTGGTACCCAGGGTGCCCTGCACAGCCACAGCCTCAGCCTGGCGTCCCCAGCTCAGCACTGGACTGGCTTAAACGTGTGAGGGGGCAACCTGCCATTTACATCACACTCTGATGAAGTGTTCAGGAAAAAAAAAAAAAGAGCTCAAGCCACATGTGGCTGGCAAAACAGTGGTCCCCAATACGGCCACATTCTAATTCCTGGAACCAGTGAGGAAGCGGTCACAAGTGTTCTGATCTGTGAGTGAGGGACATGGGAGGGCCAGAGTGACGGGAGTGACGGGAGAAGACCAGAGTGAAGGGAGAATACCTCAGAGCTGTGCTCACTGGGAGGATGGATGAGGCTGTGGGTCAAGGAATGCGGGCACGTCTGGGAGCCGGAAGGAGAAAGGACATGGGTTCTCGCAGGCTCCTCAGGAGGAATGCTGCCTGCTGCCCCTGGACTGCAGCACCAACACCAACACTGGAACTGGGAGACAATTCCTGCTGCTTTAAGCCACTAAGCTGCTGGCAATTCATTACAACACCCACAGAAAGCGAATGTCCTAGACAAGGGCTGCTTGCTCCTGAAACTATAGAGACGTGGTTGTGACTCCTCCTACACACTGGCCATTCTTCCTGGGCCCTGGTGACAGGCTGCTGCTTAAACTAGGTCAGGGCCTGACACCAGTGCGGGAAAACTCCACTTCCTACAGAGCTGGTACTGGTCGCAGGAGCTGAGTAAGATGTACCAAGAACACAGACTGCACAGACATGCGGAAGTGCCCAGATGGGATCTACCAACCCACAGTCAGGTGAGTCGTTAAAGATTCTGTGGTTTAAATCTCTGAGGTGAGAGGGTTTGTTACAGAGAAAGAGCAGGCTGCTGCCCCACCCCAGTGCCTTTGCACTTGTTGGTCCTTCCGCCTGGAATTCTGTTCTCCCAGCCTTCTCGAGGTGGCACTGTTCTCATGACTCGGGCTTCAGCTCACACATCACCTCCCTGGAGAGGCTAGCCTCCTCTCTGCTCAGGTCCTCCCCACAACCTAGGGCGGGGGGAGGGCGCCCCGCGCCCAGCCTCAGTATTCATCATACACCGTAAGTATCTTGTGCAGCTATGATTCTACCTGCTTACTGCGTACCCCTTCCCTCACCAAGGATGTTGGCTCACTGAAGGCCTCACTCACAGGAGAACAGGTCCTTGGTGCACGTTTACTGAAGACTGAGTCATCAGTTCGCTCTGAAGAATTCGAGGGCAGATATGGAGAGAGAGTGCCACGGGGCTGAATGGGCTCCTCCCAGCCCTGCAGGGCTCTCCCCTCACCTGGGCACACATGCTGGGGAACCCCTGCATCTGCCACCCATAGCTCCTCCTGCTCCAGCGGGGAAATGACATTCGGCCTGGGGAGCCAGCATTCTGCTCAATGGGGAGGATCCATGAGTATGCGCTGGTATTCCAGGACCCTTCTCATCCTTCTGTCCAGTCCACCTTCCTTCCTCCGCGACCCACTTGGCTGCAGGCCCCAAAGGCCACAGCTGTGGTAGAGGCCCCGATTCCTGGCCCTGTACGGACCCAACCCTGGCTTTGGGCAGAGGGCTGTGTGACCCAGCTCCAGCCAGTCAGAGCTCTGCTGCTCCCCCGACCAACAGCTAGCAACAAGGACCAGTGTGGAGGGGACTTGGCTGCCACACAAGACGACCCACGGGCCTTCCAAGGGGGCCCAGGACAAGACACAGATGAGGTACTATGGCAGCTCCCATCACCTCTAGGGGGCCCATCTGCGAATGGAGGCAGAAGGTAACGCACTGGCAAGACTTGGCCCTGGACCCAGATGGAGGAGGTATGAAGGGAGAGGGCTCCTGAGAGACCACAGGAAGACTCAGGTCTACCCTGGGATTCTGCAGTCATGGGACCCACTAGGGCCCTCTTAACCCATGATTTTTGGCTCCTGGCATTTTCAGGTGGGATCTGTAACTTGAAACCAAACATCAGGTCTCTAAAACCCCAAACTACTCCTAGGCATTTGTTTTTAAGGCCTAGACCTACCCCAACTGTTAAACCAGGAGAATTAGAGTCTGTGCTGGGCGCAGACCATCGGGTGTTCAAGTGTGGCCTTACCCACGGAGACCAGGAGCCTGCAGGTCTCCAGCATCACATCGAGGTACAGGGTCCTCTGAGCAGGCTCCAGCTGCCCCCACTCCTCCCGGGTGAAGTCCACGACCACGTCCTCAAAGGTCACTTGCTCCTGAAACAAATGTCACACACAGGTGTTCTTACCCAGGCCAACCCCAGCGATGGCTGTTAGTGGGAGCAGCTGGCAGACAGGGACAGCCAAGATGAGTGGGGGAGGGGTTTTCTCAGGTCTGAGAATTTGGACCACGTTTTCCCGGGGGTGTGTGTGTCTGGGGGCTCTGCTGGAGAAAAGGGGGTCTTAGGATATAAGAGGACACACCCAAGTCATGCAAACACAGGACCCCTGAAATGCCATCATGGCTGTGACCGAGGAAGGGGCACAAAGCAGCCCCGGGAGGCTGAAAACCTCCCACGAGTCAGGTAGAATGTCCCCTGGTGTCCACAGCTGCAGTCACCAAGCTGCAGATTCCTGTCAGTCTACACTGCCCACAAACAAATACCTGAATGCAAAGTGGGGAGAAAGAAAGGAGCCAGTGGAGTGGTGGGAAGAACAAGGGAGTGAACCCAGATGGGAGGGGTGTCCAGTGATGGGACCCCTGGAAACCATTTCTTAGTCTAATTTTGGACATTTACATATTGGGGTAAAAACACAATCCCCAAAGAGAAAGCCTAATGGTGGCTCCTCGGGTGATCCTCGTCACCACCACACTTGTGTATGTTTTCTGAAATTCCTACACAAGGCCAATTTCTTCCGGGATTGGGTTGGGAATTCATGATTTTCTCAAAGGCACGTGAGGGGCAGGGGGGCAGCCATCCCCCACAAAGGCAGTTTCTTCTCACCAAATCAAGTGCTGTGGATGGCTGGGGCGGGAGGGTGGGGGCAGAGGCAAAGTCCACGGCTCACCCTGACACTGGGTGTCACTGCCCCGAGTGAGGGACACAGACAGGGTGCCCAAATACTAGATCCTGGCCTAGCAAGCAGCATCTGCCTCTGCTAACATTCCTCCCACCAGAGGCGGGGAGATGTGGGGCAGCAGACGGTGTGAACTAGGCATCTGGGGGTGGTGCTGTCCAGACTCATCCTGAGACGGATGGGGCTTCAAACTCCAGCCCCAGGTCCATCCTGCACCTCCCTGCCCTCGTCTGTGATTTAGTGAGAATTCCCCAAGGAGGCTGCTGGGAGGCATAAAGAGATTCCCGTGATGTGTGTGCCAGGCCCCGCACAGAATGGGTGCTTTACCTGCGTAAGCCCCCATTCAGGCCGGTGTGCTGGAGGCTCGGGGCAGGGTTGATTTTCTTTGACCAATTTCCCCATTTCTGCTACATTTTCCCCACTTAGTAGGTCTTAGTGGTTCTCTGTAGAGTCCCAGTGAGCGTGGGTCCCTGTTCTGGGCACTGCAGAGGCCAGGTAACAACAGACACTCCCCTAGCCACAGGGTGCTCTTGCTCTAGTCGCAGAGTCTGGGAGCTGCCGGAAAAAATGGGAGGCCGGGAGGGGCGCTGCGGGAATGGTCATGCAGAGGTCTGCAAGAGCCACAAAGGCACTGGGATGTGTGCTGAGCGCTGGGGACATTTATGAGGGCACGTGGTCTGAGCTGGGCCCAAGTGTCCTGAGCTCAGGCCTGGCTTGGCCACTCCCAGCTGTGTGGCCTCAGGGCTGGGACGTGCTTCTGTGTCCTGGTTTCCTTATTGCAGCCTCCTGGGGCTGATGTGGGTGTAGGATGCGGTGCACCCACCGTGTGTCCAGCACTGACCACAGGCTTTGGCGTATTTCTACCCATTCACTGAGCGCCTACTGTGTTCTGGGTCTTTGCACACGGCAAAGATGGTCAGAACTGGTTCCCAAGGCCCTAAGCCTCAGGCCCCCCAACAGCTGGCCTAGGAAACCTTGTTCTCAGTTCTCCAGTTACATATATGTACCTGGCCCTTATGGAAAGTGCCTGGCATGGTTCCATCTTCAGGCCTTTACTCATGGTATTCCCCAGCCTGGAACATTCTTCCTGTGGGCCCTTGATCTCACTCCCAGCCCCCTTGCAGGTCTCTGGGGATCACTTCCTCAGGGAAGTCTTCTGGGCTATACTGGGTAATGCCTGGGGCCCAAGCCATCTTCTTCTGGGCCTCATTTTCTTGCACAACATGTGGCACATTTACATTCCTCATAGGAACTGTAAGCCCCATAGGGATGGTAATTTTTTGCTTGTCTGTTCCTGCACCTGCAATTCCTACAACAATGCCTAGAAGGGCACCTAGTCAATGGCAGGTTACCAAGGGGACTGAGTGGAGTGAGCGAGCTGGGAGTACACCGGAACCCTGTGTCAGGAAAGTGCTCGACACATCAGTGGAATGGACTAGCACTGTCTTCCAGGATAGAACAGGGCAGGTAAAGACTCAGGGAGATCCTCTCGGAGGTGGTGAGGTGGGAGATCTGGGGGAAGATGGAGCTGGCTGGGCACATTCCTGGTGGGGGCAGAGTAAGGGCAAAGGCCCTGAGAGCAGAATGAGTCTGATGGGGGTGTGAGGCCAGGCCTGGGAGGCCTGAGTGGGAGGGTGGTGGTATACTCACCGGGGCCCCAGCAGCAACGAGCCCAGCGGTCATTCCCTCCTTCTCTGGCTTCTTCCAGAAACAGCCAGTTCCTCTGCAGGCGGTTCTGGGGGGGAAGGGGATGCAAGAGACTGGGCAAGTGCCTGTGGTGATCAGAACCACGCACCCCAGGATGTGCATGCAAGTAGGAGGGGCTGTGGCTGCTAGAGCCCGGAGTCCTGTGCCCAGGCCAAACTCAACTGCAGCAAAACCTCAGCCTGGCATTCTCCAAGCACCTACTGTGTGCCCAGTGCTACTCCAGGCATTGCTGACAGACTACCTTGAATTCTCCTACCCCATTTCACAAATAGGAAAACTGAGGGCCATGGCTAGCAAAGGGCACACCCCCAGTTGCCCAAATGTTTGATATTTCTGTTACTATGACAGAAAGCTAGATAGGGGGTCTTTGGGTACTGTTTACCTCAGTTTCTCCAACTCATAAAATCAGAGTGGTGAGCCAGCACAGACATTATAGGAATTAAAGTGTGGCAAGGGCTGAAGATGGAGCATGGCACGCAGCAGGATAAACATGAAGGCAGTCAGTGCAGCAGGAAAAGCCTCTTACTTCAGTGAGCATCTCCAGAGTACCCACACCTCCTCCCTGAGTGCCCCTGATTCGGGCCCAAGGTTGTATGCATTTCCCTTGTGGCTCTACCTCCCCTTGACGCTTCCTGTGCTCCCCTGATTCCGGCCCATCCCGTCTGTGCCCCGTTGTCTCCACAGCAGTTTCCAAGATGGGAGTTCTCCTGTTCAGTGATGTGTTGACAGGTTTCTTACCATCTCCCTGATTCCCCTGGGGGCTCTGGGGTATAGGGTGGGGCCTGGCACCCAGGACATCTAAACATGTGCTTGATGAATTAATGACGGAGCCTGGATGGTACTCAGTAAGACTTTAACATGAGCCCGCTTCCTGGGTCCCCGGCGGCTGGGAGTAAAGTGTGTGCTCTTGGACTCCCTCACGATCATCCAGAGAAGCCGGCTGCTCACTAAGGTGACGCTGCAGGGACGACTTCGCAGGGGGCCTCGGCCCTCCCCACCCTCCAAACCCCGGACGTCCCACCGAAGCAGGGGAAGGCTGCAGGTCAGGTGGCGCGTCTCTGAAGGGTCAGACTAGCTGGTCACTCTGACCGTGACGCCCGTAGCCGGTGGCTCCCACCCCTTTGGCCAAAGCCAGGGCCCCACACTGACCCCAACTCCTACTCTCAGACCCGGGGACACCCCCACTCCTAATCGGGGCCCCGCCCACTCGGCCCCGCCCCCACCGCCCCTGAGGCGACCGGCCCCGGGCTCAAAGCAGGAAAAGGGACTCTCCACAGGCGCTCGCGGGAAGACCCCGGATCTCCTCCGGTCTCGGCCTCTCCCGTTCCGGCCACCCCAGCCTCACTTACCAGCTGGACCGCAGGACAAAGGCCGCGCCGTCACCGGCCGGGTCTGAGCTTGCGCAGGCGGGCGCCCAACTACATCTCCCAGAGGGCGGCGCGCGCACTTCCGGCCGTTTCCGTGCTCGCCTCGCCCGAGTCCGGAGCCGTGGCTACCGCGCTCGCAGTACGAGCTCGGCCTCGAGGACCCACGCCGGCCTTAGCCTCGCCGACCCGCCCTAAAACCCTCCCACGACGCATTCCCTTGTCTGATAACCGGGGACGAAGGCCACGCCCGCCGTTGACCGGGACTGCGCCTGCGCAGGCGGGCGCCGAACTACAACTCCCAGAGGTCCACTCAAGGGCCCGAGCGCCTCTGCCCCGGCAGTCCGGTCGCGCAGAGTTGGAGTTTTGACGCTGGTGCTTGAGGCGCCGTCGGAAGTGCCCGGTTCCCGCGGACTGTGTGGTGGGCCCCGCGAACGTCGCCCCCGCGCTCGTACCGCGGCCCCTGGCCGGGGACTAGCGTAGAGTGGTCAGGGGGTGAGGGAGGACGCGGAGCAGAGGCGGTGGGAAGACGCCGAGGGGCCCTCTCCGCCGGGAGGACGCGGCCGGGCTGAGGCGGCGGGCGCAGGGCTAGTGAGGGAGGTGAGTTCTCCGGGAGCAGCGACGTGCGGCGTTCACGGTGGACACTGTGCCGTAAACTTTATTGTTGTCCGACAAACTGGAGTATCCGGAAACAGCGGGAAATGCGAGACACAAAATGACACACACCCAAGTTGAAACAGAGACACCACGACCCGATACACGTGCGAGCCGTCGACACTTGCCACCGACCCCCCTCGCGGGCTCCAGGGATGCGTGTTTAAACTGCTCTTCGTCACTGTCACGTGTGCCTTTGAGCAGCAACGCAGTGTCCAGAGCCCGTGTGTCCGCACTGACGGAATCCGAAGCTGGTGGGACCAGGGCCGGCCGGGCGCCGGGCCCCGAGGATGGCAGCCAGCAGTGGGCCAGGCGCCAGTGGACGGGGTGTGCGCCGTGGCCGTTCAGCCCCACGAGCCAGACTTCCTTTCGCTGATGCGCGATCGGGCCGTGGGGCCGCGAGCGGACATGACTGCCCGAGGCTGAGCCTGGGCACTTGCCCGCTGAGAAAGACTGATTCCAGCCAGGGCTGGCGTGCTGGATCTGAAGCTGAGAAAACGTGTCAAGACGCGGGCGTTTTTTCTTTGTCTGGCACAACAATTTGTAACGACTCTGACTCTGAAAACAGCAGAGAGACAGTAGGAGTTCTCACATTGGGGAAAAACCTAGCTAGAAACCTTTTCTTTACACATAAAGACACTTGAAAAGATTAGGCTGGTTCTCACATGAGTAAAAGACTTTAAATTTCATAAGCCCTACAACACTGGTTGTTACAGAAAAGTACAGATGGCTCAAACACAGAGTGCACTGATGTAAACAAGGCAACGACAAGCTTTTCTTTAAAGTGTCTTGTACATTCATAGACTATAAAGGCTCACATTTGTGATTGTCATACGGAAAGCCCACCTTCTCTATACCACAGTATGAAGTCTTTAAAATATACATAAAATGTCAATTATCAGTTCTCTCACCTGCAAACCAAAATGTGAAAAAGATAATTGTTTACTTTTAGTTTCTTCTTCCACGGAATGTGTACGCTTCCCCTTACTTTCCCTTAACTGTATCAGAAGGCATGTACACATTTATGATGAAATCTTTTCCTCAGGTCTGGGCCGAGTCCTGGTAACAAGCTTTTGAAGGTGCCACACAGACTTGCGTGCTCATGGGGACATACCCCAGCCCTAATATTGAGCCAGGTTGCCCTGGCCAGCTCCCTTGGGGCTTGCCCCTCTGTTATCTTCCCCTAGCCTCCTAATTGTTGTTTTTTTCCAAACAGCTTTCACAAACTCCAATGCCTGCAGGGGCTAGGCTGTAAACAGATGGGAGCTGATGGTCTCGACCAAGTAGGTGCCATGCGGACAGGTAAGCCTGGTGCACTAGGGCTGTACTTCTCAAAAGGAGCCAAAGATTCGTATTTGTGTGTGAAATCTCGATTCATAGGAAATTCAAAGAGTTCAAAACCACTGTCAATTAAAGAAGATGATCTGAAGGCTAGCTCTGTGTGGCCTTCACCCCTCCAGACCATGTTGTAGCCAGTGGCTAGGGCCCACTCATGCCAATGTCAGCTTCCTCAAACCACAGCGGTCACCACCTGGCTGTGACAGGATTGCACCAGGAGCAGTTGCATCAGGAATCAGTGTAGGTTTCAAGGAATTCTATAATCAAGTCACGGATAGCACGACTTCATTACACTCTTTTTGTTAAGTTGTTCAATATATACATTTAAATATATTACAGTGTGCCTTGTGTATATATTTTATCCTTTAAAAAAAAATCATTTTGGGAGACTCTAAACCTAGCAGTACCCAGGTCTCTGCTCCCAGAGGCCCTGGCTGTGGTGGGGAGGAGGGTGGTCTGTTTGCCTCTGGTTCTGGAGCATGAGATGATGAGGACTTGGACTGCACCCAGTACCTGGCCCAGCAGATGCTCTGTAACAAAGTGCTGGAGGACAGACAAGGAGGCTGGGAGGTGTCCCAATGGGAAGCTGTTGGCATCTTGCAGGGAACACTGGCAGACGAAGGCACAGGGTGAGCCAAGGGTGCATGGAGTGAGCAAAAAGGGAAGAGGGGGCTGGTACTCTATCTCACTACAGCTTAAGCAGCATCTTGGGACTAGGCAGTCTGAGTAATTAACTCAATTTGGCTGCTTTGGTCAATCGGGATTCTGAGGAGTGACTCTCTAGGCCCAAGATCCTGGGCCACATCCATGCCTGTGTCAGCCAAGACAGAGAGCGTTGATGGTGGCCTTCCATGGTGCTGTCACCCCATCTCTTCAGAGGTCCAAGTAAGGCTTCCTTGGCTGATCACTGTGGCCCTGCAGTGGCGTCTTGGCAGTGGCTACAGCCCACTTCCTCCTCTGATGACCATTCGTCCATTCTCACTCTCTGAGGGCTGCTCTGTACCGGGCACTAGTACAGTGCTGCAGTGAAGACAGTTCTGGGCAGAGCAGGCAGCCCTCGAGGTGAGGAGGCCCAGCATGACATTCGCTGTGGAGACAGATGGGAACAGAGTGGGTGTGGGTGCAGGAGGCCAGCCTATAACACCCCACTGCTGGGGGCTACTGAAGCAGGAAGGGATTTGAGGGAATTGGTCAGCTGGGCTTTATGTCATCTCAGTGTGTCTATTTCAGAGGGATCCTGCCGGCTGCTGGTACTGGATGGGATTGAGGGGAATGGGCTGGAGGCAGAGTTTGCTTAGAGTCAGCTGCAGACATCCGACATCCAAAGATGCAGAAAAGAAGACAGAAGAAAGGGAGGCTGGGGCAGTTAAGTGCAGAGGAGAAAAGAGAACAGGGCGATCCTTAGTCCTTGGAGGGTGGAGGGATGGCCTAGGGGAAGCAGTTGGTTTTCTTTCGATCAAGCTTGTCTTTCGACAAGCTCAGTTGAAGGGCTGAGGGACACCAGGCAGGTGTCTCTGGAGGGCAGTTGGTCTGTGGGATGCCCTGGCAGTATCTTCCTAGAACCCCATCTTCAGAGCTGTTAGCATGAGGATGGTTGGGGCCCATGGCAGTGAGGGGTCTGACTGACATCTAGTGGGCAGTGGCTCCCACTCTCTCATACAGTTCTGCTCCAACCCAGAGAGCTGTGAATGTGCCTCTGGCTTAGGGGGCTTGGAATGAAAGCTGCATTGGAGTGAATCTCTGGCCCCCAACAAGGCAGAACACTGGGATTTCTTTGTCCACATATCCTGTCATCTTAGCTTCCGAGATCGGGCGCGATCAGGGTGGTATGGCCATAGACGCCTGCCGCTTCACATATCCTGTCATCTTAAACAAGGCTGTCCATCATGTGTGCTGTATCTGAAGGATCATGGGCCAACTGTGGGGCCAAGACTCCAACCCTTGCCCCCTGAGCTCCAAGGAAGAAACTGCCTCAGCAGGATGAGAAAGAAGGTGCTTAAAAGAGAGCTGGAGCCCACAAGAAATTAAGGCATGGAGTAGGGCCAGAAGTCCCCAGGGAGACTTCGAGGATAAGCCAGGATGCTGGAGCGAGCCACGAGCAAGATCTGGAGGCCCAGCTAATGAGAGTTCCAAGAAGGCAAGGACGGCGAAGGGTGCGAAGGCAGCGGAAGGATCTGCGTGGCCCTGGAGGGTGCTAGGGGACAGAGGCCGCAGGTGGGATGCAGGAGGCAGTTTGGTAGGAGAAGCAGCAATGGGCTGGGTGGGGCAGATCCAAAGGCTTTTTCCAGTTGAAAGGCGACTTATGTGTGATTTAAAGGAGAAGATCTCTGCTTACATGTGGTCAAAGTCAATCCAACACTATTTCCAAGTAAAGTTCCAAAAAACAAAAACAAAAAAAGAAAAATTTGCAAGGCTTTCATTCACCTGGGGCAAGTGGTACCCAGTAATGAAGAGTTGGGGATGGGTGAAAAGCTGAATCCATGTGCACGCAGGCTATCCCCAGAAGTGGTGGGGTAAGCTGAAGTGCTTGGGAGACTGCATGCCTGCTCTTGGGAAATCCGGGGCAACCATAAAGCCAGATTTATGTGGCATCTATGATTTGAAAAATTTTGGCATTTATCTTAAAAAAAGAAAAAATAAAGTCATTCTGTGAATCAAACGAAGTCATGTGGTGGTCAGATTTGGTTATACCTAAAAACCCTGCCTGAAAGCCCTCCGGAAAGCAGATTGGTAGGTGTCAGGGGCGGAGCGGGGAGATAGGGAGTGGCTGCTGATGGGTGTGGGGGACCCATTTTGGGAGTGATGCAGAATACATGGTGCTGTGCTTAATGCCACCGAATTGTGCATTTTAAGTAGTTAAAATGGCAAGTTTTACTGTGTGTACTTTAGCCTAAAAAAGGAGTGGAAAAGGAATGGGGGGGCGGGGACCAAAAAGATAAAAAAGAAAAGAGGACAGTTCCACGTAAAAGAACCCCATGTGTGTGCCAGGCTCCCAGGGGCTGGGCGGGCAGCCCGCCTCCTTCCGCGGAGCGCAGGAGGGCCGCCAGGTTAAAGGCGCAGATGCCGACCTGGCGCCCCTGGGAAAGGCTGTTGGGGCTGGTGGTGCTGGCCAAGCTCCTCCGCTGTAGCCTGCGGAACACAGACGGCCGACGGCCGAGCTGCGCACGGCGCTGGGGGTCGCTGTCACCCAAGGAACGCGGCAGGCGCGGCGACACTCGGAGACGTGGCGGGTTCGGGTCGCCTACAGGACGAGTCCGCCAGGGGTCGCTGTCGCCCGGGGAACGCGGCGGCGGGGACGGTGGGTCCCGGGTCGTTCCGCAGGACGAGCCCTTCGGGGGTCGCTGTCACTCGGGGTAAGCGCCAGGCGCGGCGACACCCGGGAGACGCGTCGGGGCCCGGATCGTCCCCCAAGAGGAGCCCTTCGGGGTTTGCTATCACCCGGGGAAAGCGACAGGCGCAGCGGCACCCGGGAGACGCGGCCGGGCCCGGGTCGCCTGCAGGACGAGTCCGCCAGGGGTCGCTGTCGCCCGGGGAACGCGGCGGCGGGGGTGGCGGGTCCCGATCGTTCCGCAGGACGGGCCCTTCGGGGTTCGCTGTCAGTCGGGGGACGCGGCAGGCGCGGAGACACGCAGGAGACGCTGAGCATCCCGGGTCGTCCGCAGGACGAGCCCTTCGGGGGTCTCTGTCACCCGCGGAACGCGGCGGCAGGGGTGGCGGGTCCCGGGTGGTCCCCAGGACGAGCCCTTTGAGGATCGCTGTCACTCGGGGGACGCGGCAGGCACGGCGACAAGCGAGAGACGCGGCGGGTTGCGGGTCGCCCCGCAGAACGAGCCCTTTGGAGGTCGCGGTCACCCGGGGTAAGGGCTGGGTGCGGCGACTCCCGGAGACACGGCGGGTCTGGGTCGCCTGCAGGACGAGTCCGCCAGGGGTCGCTGTCGCCCGGGGAACGCGGCGGCGGGGGTGGCGGGTCCCGGTTGTTCCGCAGGACGGGCCCTTCGGGGTTCGCTGTCAGTCGGGGGACGCGGCAGCGCGGAGACACGAGGGAAACGCGGCGGGCCCCCGGCAGCCCCGCAGTGGGAGTCTGCCGTGGGTCGGTGTCACCCAGGGTAAGCGGCAGGCGGGGCAACACCCAGGAGTCGTGGCGGTGGGGACGGCGGGTCCCGGACCGCCCCGCAAGACGAGTCTGCCGAGGGTCGCTGTCACCCGGGGTAAGGGCCAGGCGCGGCGACGCCCGGGAGACGCGGCAGGTCCCGGGTCGCCCCGCAGGACGAGTCTGCCGGGGGTCGCTATTGCCGGGGGGACGCGGCGGAGGGGGTGGCAGCTGCCGCATCCCCTGCAGGACGAGTCTGCCGAGGTGGACTGTCACCCGGGGGACTCGGTGGAGGGGACAGCGGATCTCGAGTCGCCCCGCAGGACGAGCCCGCGGAGGGTGGCGTCTCTGGGCGGGGGGAGGGGACGCGGCGGGGGTGGCGGGTCCCGGGTCGCCGGCAGGACGAGTCCGCGGGGGGTCGCCGTCACCCGGGGCCACGCGTCCGCTCACTGCGTGGCGTGCAGTTTCTGGTGGTCGAGGAGGTGGACCATCCAGGGAAAGGCCTTCCCGCAGACGCCGCACTCGAAGGGCCGCTCGCGGCTGGAGGACTCCCGGCGCCGGCCTCCATTCGCGTTTCGGGCGCGGGGCCCTCGGCCTGCCGCCTCCAGCCGGCGGGCCTCCCCGGGCCCCTCGCCCCTGACCCGCCGGGGCCTCTTGCGCGGCGGCTGCAGCAGATGGATCTTCCGATGCTCCTCCAGCACCGAGGCGTGCAGAAAGGCCTTGCCGCAGTCGGGGCACGAGAAGGGCCCTTCATCCAGGTGGCATTTCTGGTGCTCAATGAAGTGGGTGACCCAGATGAAAACCTCCCCGCACTCGGCACACGTGAAGGGCCGCGCCCCTGGGGGAACTTGGGGCACTGCTGAGCTCTCCGAGGAGGGGGCAGCAGCCATCGGTTGCCCCGCCTCTTCGGTGGAGGCTTTGGGGTCTTTGAGTAAGGGCAGGTGGGTACTGCTGGCATCGCTGTCCCCAAGACCCTTTTGGGGACTGCCACTCTGAGCACTGGGGAGGGTGGATTCTGCAACCCGGCCAGGCTGAGGGCTCCGCTGTAGGGGGCCCTGGGGAGCATGCCCTTGGCCTCCAGTGCCCTGAAGCACAGTGTCCCTGGGGGCAGCCTCTGCCTTCCAGGCACTCCCTTCTGCCTGGGCAGCGTCCTGGGCCTGCCTGGGGAGGGAGTGTCTGTTCCTCAGGGCTCCATCCCCCGCCGGCCCACAGGGAGGTTCATCCCAGATACTAGGCTTCAGAGGCGAGCAGCCTGGGCCTGGGGAGGGTGAGGGGAAAGGGTTAATTGTTAGTGAAGGGACAGGGGCTGGAGGCCACACCCTGGGCATCTTCCTGTTCCCCTCCTCCCAGGGACTGCAGAGACACTACTTGGTAGGGCCTTAGTGCCCTCAATCCTTTCCTAAGATAAAGGGATGGGGTGGGGGGGCAGATCCCTCAGCCCTGGGCCCCTTTGTCCTCACCTGGGTGGGCCGCTGAGGGGACCTCCTGCTGCAGCATCTTCGGTCTGTCTGTCTGCATGCTAGGAGGCTGAAGCCCTGGTCAGGGGGTGGAAACTATTGAGTGGCTGTTGCGGGAGGGAGGAGGGGGTGCACTACCAGTCAGTCCCCAGTCCTGGTGTGCACAGTTTCTGGGGGAAAGTATAGCGTTTGGTACCAAAACCCCCCAACACTGCCATCAGCAAAATCTAACCCTCACCAGATCTTAAATCCATTCCCAGCCCTCAGGATTGCCACAGAACCCAAACACTCACCGAGTGAGCCCAGGGTGCAGGATGCCTCGGCCCCCGCCCTGGCGTGGGGACTCCACTGGGGCTGGGAAGGCTGCAGCCACTCGCCCTCCTGGGGGAGCCCCAGCTCCGATGCCTGGAATGGCAAACACAGTCCTGCTCAGCAACTGCCCCACGCTGAGCCACCACAGCAGAGGGACAGCATTGCCTCCCTTCAAAAATCCAGGAATGTAAAACTAAAGCCACCACTCCTCCCCCCCCCCCCCCCAAAAGGTGCCAAAAAAAAACCAAAAACGCCACCAAACCGATAAACAGTATTTAGTAAGAGTTTATTGTGCAAATAAGAATAGCCTACAAACTGGGAGCTTTCCAAATCCAGGGCTGATGCCAAGCCTGAGGGCTTATACAGTGAAAATGAGAAGGTCGTTTAACTTTCTTGGGGGTGGTTACTAAAAAGGGGGTTTCCAGACAGCAGGGGCTAGCTCAGAGTGATTAGCTTACACTGCATTTAGGAAGAGGACTTAAGTTTCTTTACTGAGGTGGCCCAGCTTATGTTTTGCTTGTTTGGCAGAACACACCAAATGAAGTCTCACTTATGTGGTAAGTGGTTTTGACTGTTCAGGGGATGTTCAGGTCTGGTCTCCATTTTGTGTTTAATTTTTGCACCCCAGAGGTACACTGGCAGAGGGCTGTTACTAGGACTGGAGATATAAATCGAGGGGCCCCCTGTGCAGAATGAAAACTCAAGGCCCCTTTGCAATGGTTAGTTCTAGGAGTCAATGTGACTGAGCTAACGGATGGCCCAATAGCTGGTAAAGTATCATTTTTGGGATTTGGAGTGGGGGCTGTCTCCAGGGAAGATTAGCTTTTGTACTGGCTGTGTGAGTAAACATCATCCTCACTGGTGTGGGTGGGCCTCACCTAATCCATTGAGGGCCCAAGATGAGCACAAAGCCAGAAGGGTGCAGTTGTGCTCTTTGCTTGAGCTGGGATAGCCACCTTCAGCCCTCACATTGGACCCCTCCTTGATTCTTGGGCTTTGGGCTCAGACTGAGACTCCTCTGGTCTAGACTTTTGGGCCTGAGATGGAGTTCCCCTGCCCTGGAGATGGCTTTCTGGGGTCTCCAGCTTACAGACAGCACATCAGGGACTCCTTGGCCTCCATGGTTGTGTGAGCTAGTTCCTTTTAATACATCTCTCTTTATGTCTATATAAGTCCTACTGGCTTTGTTTCTGTGGAAAACCCAGACTTGTACACTCTCACTCGAAAACCACTGAGGATTTCACAGCAGCGACATGCCATTAAACGGAGTCCCAGGCCCTATGTCAGGTCAATATCACCTGAGGTCAGTATCACCTGTGGGATTCTGACCTGTGCCTCCCAGCTGCACTGTGCCTGAGAACAAGTCCCCCAGAGGGTGATGAGCAGCAGTGGGGCTCCACGTCTCATGTGTCACCAAAGCGTTCCTATCACCCATCCCACCAACAGGCACACATCCCACGCAAAGTGGAGTCTCTCAGAGCTTGCCATTAAAGAGTGAGGATCTGAAATGTATGGCCTTGGTTTGCATCCCAGCTAGCCCTACTTGCTGGGTGGCACTGGGCAAGGGGCTTTCCCTCTCTGGGCCTGAAAAGGCATATCTGCACAGCATGATTAGAGCCAGGCACCTGGCAAGGGCTTGGCAAATGGATGATATTTGAGAAAGTGTGCTGGGAAAACAAGAAGTGATGAGAATCAACCAGGAGGTCAAGCTCTTGTCAGAAAGGCCTGTCTTGGGTTGGTCTCTGCTTTCTGCGGCTCTCACTCACCAGGGATACAGGTGTGGGGATAAAGGGCCCCCCCCCAAAGGCTGGGACTGCTGGGCACTAGGGACTGATGGAGGGAGAGGTGGTGATGGGGTGTGGTGGGAGAGAATTAAGGTATGAGGTTCTTCACTTTCAAGCTGGGAATATGTGGATGGTGTGATTGGCTGAATTATTGATTTTCTTTTTCTTACTAAATACTAGTTTCCATTGTAAGACAAACATTGGTTGAATTCTATAATAGTCAACAGAGGGGCTGCCATCTGTAAGGAGGAAGGCAGGAGTCCCTCTCCCTCTTCCTGGTACCTGACCATTGTGGTCCGAGACCATGACCATGAATGGTAAGGGATTGAGAGAGAAGGCCTAGGACCTGTGTGTGTATGTGTTCGTGGGGTGGGGGCATGTTAGGGCATGTTAGTTCCCCTGACTTGGAGGCGTGGGCCACCATCCAGAGACATCTGAAAATAGCGACAAACACTTGGGCCAGTCACAGAAACTAGGACATCTCTGAGCCTTCTCTATAGCTCCAAACACAAAAAATGTCCCCAGAGTCCTGCTGACCAGGGCTCTGATTATTCTGTGGACAGTGTGGGGCAATGAGTGGGATGTGGGGACCCACATCTGTCATCTAACCAGCAAAGAGAGAGAAAATAATAATGCTAAATATGACTGCCAGCCAGCCCTTTACTGCTGTTGAGGGATTGTTGCTAATGGTTTTCATTGAGGCAGTGGATCTGGGTTTATATCTAAAAAAGAAGAGTCTGGATGCTTTGCCAGGGGCATGTGGGTGTGTGTGGGGGGATATAATAGATGAAGGAGGTCAAAAGGTACAAACTTCCAGTTGTAAAACAAGTCCTGGGCCTGTAATGTGCAACATAGGGGCTACAGTAGATAATACCGTGTTGTATATGCAGAAGTTGCCAAGAGAGCAACTCATCACAAGAAAAAATATCTTTAACTTGTGGCGATGGATGTTAACTAGACTTATTGTAGTTGATCGTTTTACAATATATATGTATATTGAATCATTATGTTGTACACCTGATACTGACATATCAGTTCACATAATCAATTATATCTCAGTAAAAAATTAAAAATATTATAGGTACAGTTGGTGGGGGGAGAGTACTTAAAGCCCAGGCCCTACTTGTGAGCGTGTGTGTGATTACCGAGGGGAGAATCCAGAATGGATTCTCGCTATGCGTCAGGCACTCATGGCCCATTTGGGGTTGACATCTCCATCACGTGCCAGAAACAGCGCAGGGCCAATGAAACTTTTTGGAGAAAGGGGTTTCTTTCAATAATGTTTAATGTCTTTTCTAATCACTCAGGAAGAACGGTGAATATAGTGACTAGTCCAGCCTAGAATATATTCTTTATACCATATGGTCATAAAATATAACTTTTACTATTTCGGGGAAGCTCATGCATATAATCTTGATATGATTCTTATCGGACAAAAATTCTTAGGGCCCACAAAAGTCCCATTACAACCCCGGGTCCATTACTCAATCACCCCACATTCTCCACTTTGGTGTATGTAGTGCGTAGTAGTTTCCTGTGGCTGTTGTAACAAACCATGACAAGCTTAGTGACTGAAAACAACACAAATTTCTCTTACAGCTCTGAAGGCCAGAAGTTGGAAATCCGTTTCCCCGAGCTAAAGTTTGTCTGCCAAGGTTCATTTCCTCGGAAGGCACCCAGTGACAGTCTGTTTCCTGGCCTAGTCACAGCTTCTAGACACACCCACGTTCCTTGCCTTGTGGCCCTAACTCCATCTTTTCTACCTCTGTGCTCGGGTCACTGTCCTGTCTCTGTCGTTAAACCTCCCTCTACCTCCCTCGTATAAAGACACTTGTGATTATAGTTAGAATCCAGTCAGACTGGATCCAGGGCAATCTCCTTTTCTCATGCTCCTCCTTTAATCACACCCACAAAAAGTCCCTTTTGCCACCGAGGGTGACACTCCCAGGTTCTAGGGGATGAGGATGCGGACATTTGGTGGGGCAAAGAGGGTGGGTGGATGCCTAATTCAGCCTACCACATGGTGTGTGTTTGAAGTTGTCCACACTAAAGAGTTTTACAAAAAGATATTTCGTCCTGTCCACCTAAAAGAAGACAACTAAGAATAACTCCTCTTCCGCCCCAGCCATAGCAGGTAAGAGAGAAATTCACACAGGTGAATTCAAGGATGGGGATGGTCTGCAGCTGACGGCTACAAAGGTACGCAGATGTTTCTTTGGTGGGCTGAGCTCTTCCACAGAGCAGTGGGTGCATTACTAGTCTTTTGTCCCATGTTTTTGTTTAGATGTCTTTTTTCTGTTGTTAGTAATTAACTAAAGAATGAAAATGGTCTCCAGGCAGAACATAGTAGCCAGAGAAGAAAAAAGATACAGACTAGCAGATCCTTCAAAAAAAGAGCCATGCAAATCAGAAAACCTCAAAATAATACTAGACCCCTGCATCATAAGAGGGGGTGGTCTCTGGGAACACAGAAGGGACTGAACTTTGACTTGATGGGAAATACCATCGTTTTTTAGTGGTTTCTTAATTGAACTTAATTTTTCTTAATTTTACTTAATTATATAAACTTGACTGTGGGTGTGTAATGCATGTACAGGTCTGTTAATTTTAAGATGTATATAGATTCATGAAATTACCACCACAGTCAGGACCAGAATGGTTCTACCACCCAGAGCAAACTCCCTCGTGCTATCCCTGTATAGTCTCATTTTCCCTCCACCCGGAATTCTTGCCTGGCAACCACTAATCTGTTCTCTGTGGCTATCATTTTGTCTTTTCAAAAATGTCCTATAAATGGGATTTCCTACAATGTACCTTTTGAGATTAACTGTTGTGACAGCAGAGTGCCCCTCAGATCCATCTAAGTTGTGTGTGAATCAAGAGTTTCTTCCATGATTTTGCTGGGCAGTATTCCCTGGTGTGTGGGATAAATGATTGTTCATTCAATCGCACACACACGTGGAGGTTTCCAGTTTGGGGCTATTACAAACAAAGCTGGTGTGAATGTTTGTGTGTAGGTTTTTGGGGGAACGCAAGGTTTTGTTTCATCTGGGTAAACACCCAGCCCCAGGAGTGGGATTGCTGGGTCATATGTCATGTACTTCATTTTGTAAGAATCAACCAAACTGTTTTCCAGGTTGTTTTTGCCACTTTGCAGTCCTACCAGCAATGAAACAGTCCGTTTTTGCACTCCCTTGCCAGCACTTGCTGTTGTCCCTCTTTCTACTTTTAGCATTTCCAGTAGGTGTGTAATGATATCTCATCGTGGTTTTAATTTGCATTTCCCTGATGGCTCTTTCCATGTGCTCCTTGTAACATTCCCATTTTTAAAAGGGAAGCAGATGACTCCTGTCCTTTTTCTCTCTGAGCATGGACATAGAAAACAAAAGGAAGCCAAAGGTGCTTCGAGGTTGCTTGTGAATGGTGTCAGCTTGAGGGGGTGCTTGGAGGGGAAGGTGGTAGTATTGGTCATGACTGAGGGAGGCCACATGGCCCCATATGAGGGAGAAGTAGGATATCTCAAGGACACCTGGACTGACAGCCAGGTGCAGGGGATGAAGGTCCTGACAGGGCCTTAGCACTGATGGTTAATATTTGACAGAGCAGCAGATTAGTGGGAGCCAGAGGAGCTTGTGGTCTGAAGAAGGGTGAGGTCACAGAGGTGACGGGAGGTGAGAGCAAGGTGCTGTGAATCTGATGCCAGAGGGAAGGGAATGTGGTTTGGTTTTTGTTTCCTTTGTGTTTTACCTGTTAATACATCTGCATGGTCTGTTTTAATCACTCCAGTCCCTGCTGGGGCCCTGTCCCCATCACTCTGTGAGCTCCAGCCACACCAAGTTTCCCTTGGTCCCTGTCATGCACCATGGTCCCCTCTCACTTGGGGCCTTTGCAAGAATAGATCTTGCTGTTAGAGTTGCCCTCGTAGAGTCTTTCCCAGCCCCTCCAAGAATCCACAGCCTTCCCGGGTATGAGACTACTACAGATACTAACACTATGGATGGCATCTGGGCCAGGGCACCCAAGCTCCCATGTGGCAGCACTTGGGGTGGCAGTCCCAGAAATCTTTCTGTTTGCCCAGCATGTGGCTGTGGATTATACACGAGGACAGGGACCCCAGCAGCTGGCTGGTGCCTAGTAAAGGACTGGGTACAGGGGGTGAAGATAGTCTTCAGGAGAGCACGACCGCGGGAACTGCACAGAACTGCAGCAAGCTTTGGGATTTGTGGGGCTGGTGAGAATGTGGGGTTCAGCCTTCTGGGAGTGTCAGGACAGCCTCACACAGAGCTTGGATGGGATGTCCTTCAACCTGTCACAGCACTGTGCACATGGTGCCCCAGGAATGTAGGAGCGTGGAGCCAGGGCCCTGGGCTCACCTGGGATGGGTCTTTCCAGGACTTCGGGCTCATCCCATCTTCCTCCTCCCTGTTGCTCTTGTCCTGGTGTTCGGTGAGAGATACCAGAACTGGACGAGAGAAAAGGATGGTGAGAGACCGGTGTGACCCAGAGCCCCTAAATCCCCAGATTTCCTGCTCAGGGAGGGCATCCAATCCCAGGAGCATCTCTGAAGACCCCCCCCCCCCCCAAGTGAGGGCAAGGCAAGAGCAATAGTATGCCTTTATTCTTCCAACGAGCTTCTAAATGCAGCCCTACCCCACTGCTCCAGACCTTTCCATGGCTGCCATTCATGAGACCATGGTGACAGGAGAGGCAGCTGAGGACAAGTCTTCTCACCCAACGCTCCATGCCCATGTGTGCCCCTGAGAGGCCCTTGAGGACATTGCCTGCAGCTCTGACTAACATGGAAAGCCTGGAACCCTCCTCAGGTGGAATGCAGTCAGGTAGCAAAGACAGTTAAAGCAGCGCCCCATGGGTATGCCGCAGAACACGTTGTAGGAAGACAAAAGCCAGGGTGGGATGACAGTGACAGAAGGACACCATTTATAGGGTTAGGACAAGGGAAACAGAGCCATATACTGTTGGATACAAATAAGAGGAAAAAGTACAAACATGCACATGCAATGAGGAACTCAAGGCCTTGGCCCCCTTGGGCCCACCAGGGTGCGCGGGCAAAGAGTAATGTGGAGCAGACCTGCACTGTGGACCCAGTGAGCCCCACAGTGCGTGTCATTTCTTTAAACAACAACTTAAGCTGCCTTTCAGGTTAGGCTCTGAGATGGCTTCGCGACAGTTACATGGGTGTCCATTATAATACTTCTCATACAGTTCTGCAGGCTGAAAATGTGTCATATAAAAAGCAAACAGTTGCTTTGGAAGGCAATTTGGCAGTTCCTCAAAAATGATACATAGGGTTACCAAATGCCCCTAAACTTCTCCTCCTTGGGTGTGTTCCCAGAAGAAATGAAAACATGTCCACACAAATATTGTGAGTTTTCATAGCAGCATTGTTCATCATAGGCAGAAAGTGGAAACGGCCCAAATGTCCATCGAATGACAAAGGAAGAAACAAACTGTGTATGTCCAAACAATGGAATATTACTGAGCCTTAAAAAGAAGGAAATACTGATACATTTCACAGCATGGATGAACCCTAAGTGAAAGAAGCCAGACACAAAAGGTCATATATTATACGATTTCATTTATATGAAATGTGCAGAACAGGCAAATCCATAAAGACAAAAAGTAGATTAGTGATTGCCAGGGACTGGAGGAATAGGAGAATGGGGAGTGACTGCTAATGGTGGGAGGTTTCCTTTTGGGGTGAATGAAATGTTCTGGAATTAGATGGTGCTGATGGTTGCACAACTCTGTGAATATACTAAAAATCACTGAGTTGTATATTTTTAAGCAGGTGAATTAAAGAGTATGGGAATTGTATTTCAATAACTATTTTTTTTAATTTTTTATTTTTTATAAACATGTATTTTTATCCCCAGGGTCAATAACTATTTTTAAAAATCAAACAGGAAGGTAACGTTGCCAAAAATGGCAGAATAGAGAGCTCCTGAAATCAGTCCCTCCACTGAGGCAACAATTAAGCCAGCAAAAACTTTCAGAGTTAACTTTTTGGGAACTTGACTCTGGTTAAAGAAAAACAAAAACAAAAACAAACAAACAAACAAAACCAACCAAGGATAAGGGAATGCTTAATGAAGAAAAAAGCTATCAAATTTCAACTAGGAGGTGTGGTGGCATTTTTTACTTACCTGCCTACCAACCCCATTCTGCAGCTAGGAGGGGCTGTGCGGACAGCAGTCTGCGTTATTGGTGTGGCTTGTTGAAGCTACAGGGAACAGGACAGATCTTGTTCCCAAAGAATTGCATTTGTATGTTCGTCTGGTGACCTGTCTGGGGACTCCCTGAAGGATTAGTTCAGGGATTTTGCCTTTATGCCCTCTCAGAACCCTCAGTGGCCTCCTGAGAAGCATATGTCAAAAGCATTAAAGGCATATACTAGCCACAGCCACCTGTAGCAGGGGTAAAAGATGGAACCAGCAGCAGAGAGACCAAAAAGCCTAGGAAGGAAGAGGCTGGAGAAGGAGGTACATGTGGGAATAAGGGCTTTACCAGAGAGTCTAGCAGGCCATGCATATGATCAGTACTAAACACATGGTAGGAAACGAGAAGATCCCAGGCTTTCAACTCTGGTTGACCATTAGGCCCCATGTAACCAGGAAGACAGTTGCAAATCAAGAGGCTAAGCATTGAAGGAGTACCTCAACTCAGAGCCAACCTAAAAAAATGAGGCAGTTTTGTTTTGTTGGCTCCAGGCATTTAAGGAAATTTCTGTCATGTCTCTGGCCCAACACTAAATTAGTGAAACAGAAACTTTAGTGAGCACACACAACAAAGAATGTAGTATTTACAAAAACAGTTTAGAAAAGTTTCAGAAATAGGGCACCTGGGTGGTGTAGTCAGTTAAGCTTCTGCCTTTGTCTTGGGTCATGATGCTAGGGTCCTGGGATCGAGCCCTGCATCAGGCTCCCTACGCAGCGGAGAGCCTGCTTCTCCCTCTTCCCCTGCTCATGTGCTGGCTCTCTCTCAAATAAGTAAAATCTTAAAAGAAAGAAAAGTTTCCAAAATAAACAACTACAGCCCACAGTAAGCAGCATAAACAAGCCCTGTGGAGGGAAGAGAATTTGATCTCCAGAGTTATCACATTATATTATCAAATACTAAAAGTCCCTGATTCCCAACAACAAATTAAGGGGTATGCAAAGACCTAAGAAAGTATCTCTCATTCACAGGAATAAAAAGAAATTAACAGAAACTGTCCCTGAAGAAGCCCAGACATTGGATTTACTAGACAAAGATTTTAAGTCAACTGTCTTAAATACCCTTAAAGAGCTAAAAGAAGGGATGCCTGGGTGGCTCAGTTGGTTAAGCTGCTGCCTTCAGCTCAGGTCGTGATCCCAGCATCCTGGGATAGAGTCCCACATCGGGCTCCTTGCTCAGCAGAGAGCCTGCTTTTCTCTCTGTCTCTGCCTGCCACTCTGTCTGCCTGTGCTCGCTCTCGCGCTCTCTCTCTCTGACAAATAAAATCTTTTAAAAAATTTAAAAAAAGAGCTAAAAGAAGCATGAGGAAAGAGCTATCAAAAGTCAGGAGAATGGGGCACCTGGGTGACTCGGTGGGTTAAGCCTTTGTCTTTGGCTCAGGTCATGGTCTCGGGGTCCTGGGATTGAGCCCCGCATCGGGCTCTCTGCTCAGCGGGAGCCTGTTTTCCCCTCTCTCTCTCTGTCTGCCTCTCTGTCTACTTGTGATCTCTGTCTGTCAAATAAATAAATAAAATATTTTAAAAAATCAGGAGAATGATGTTCTCAACAAATAAAGGATATCAATAAGGAGAAATTATATAAAGGAACCAAATAGAAATTATATAAAGGAGCCAAATAGAAATTTTCTGGAGCAGAGTACAGTAACTACAATGAGAAATTTGTTGGGGGACTTCAGATTTAAGCTGGCAGAGAAAAGGATCAGTAAACTTGAAGGTAGGTCAATTAAAATTATATACTCTGAGGAGCAGAAGAAAATGAACAGGGCCTAAGGGTCTTGTGGGACACCATAAAACACACCGACAGACACCTAACAGCAATCCCAGAAGGAGAAGACAGAGAAACAAAATGTTTGAAAAAAACAATGGCTGGAAATTTCCTAAAATAGATGAAATACTTGAATCTGCACAAAGAAGTTGAACAGATTCCAAATAGGATGAAGTCAAAGAGGCCCACATGGAGACACACTGTAGTCAAACTGTTACGTGGCTCAATACATCAGGGTCAAATGATGAGATATGCTATATTGATAGACCACGTGATCATCTCAGTGACACAGAAAAAGCATTTGATGTAACCCGATGCCCTCTAATGATAAAGACATCAAAATTATGAGGGACTGAAAGCTTCCCCCGAGTCAAGAACAAGGCAAAGATGTTTGCTTTTACCGCTTCTATTCAACATTCTACTGGAAATTCTATCCAGAATGGTTAGGCAAGAAAAAGAGGGAGAAGAAGTCATCTAAATTGGACAGGAAGGGGTACCTGGCTGTCTCGGTGAGTAGAACATGTGACTCTTGATCTCAGGGTTGTGACTTCAAGCCCCACATTGGGGGTAGAGATTACTTAAAAATAAAATCTCTTAGGGTGCCTAGATGGCTCAGTCATTAAGTGTTGCCTTCAGCTCAGGTTATGATCCCAGGATCTGGGATCAAGCCCCACATCAGGCTCCCTGCTCAGTGGGAAGCCTGCTTCTCCATTTCCCACTCCCCCTGCTTGTGATCCCTCTCCTGCTGTCTCTCTGTTAAATAAATAAATAAATATAAAAAAATAAAATAAAATCTCAAAAAATAAATACATTGGAGAGGAAGAAGAAAAACTCTATTCACAGATGGCATGAGCTAATAAGTGAATTCGGCAAAGTTACATGATACAATATCAACACATAAAAATTAGTTGTTTCTATAAAATATTAATGAACAACCCAAAAAGGAAACTCAGAAGATTTCATTTGCAACAAAAAGAATTAATTCTACTTATAGAATCAAAAAGAATAAAATACTTAGGCATAAATTTAGCCTGGGAGATACAAGGCTTCTACACTGAAAATGAAAACTCCTACTGGAAGGAATTAAAGAAAATCTAAATAAGATTATTATCAATTATTATTATTAATAAACACATTCTGCATTCACAGATTGGGATACTTAATATTGCTAAGATGGCAACACTACTTACTGATCTATAGGTCCGATGCAGTCCCTTTCAAAACCCCAACAGTCTGTTTTCCTTCTTTTTGCAGAAATGGAAAAGCTGGTTCTAAAATTTATCTGAAATTCCAAGGGACCCAGAATAGCCAAAAGAGTCCTAAAATAGGACAGAGTTGGAAGACACATACCTCCTGATTTCAGAACTCACTATAGAGCTACAGTGCTGGCATAAATGCAGACATACAGAACCGAAAGGAATTGAGAGCCCAGAACTAAGCCCACATATCTACAGCCAGTTGTTTTTTCACAAATGTACCAGAACCCTTCGGTAGGGGAAGAAGAGTCTTCAACAGTGGTGCTGGGACAACCGGTAATCTACATGCAGAAGAACAAAGTTGGACCCTTACTTTGCACGGTATACCCAGCAGCGTCTGATACTTGCCAAATGCCCATCCTTGGTTCTTCCTGCTACTTCTGTCCACCCATGCCTCCCCTGCTCCCGTCTTGGCTGGGCACCCACTAGGTGTCTCGTACTGTTTACTGTCCAGGACCCACTTGAAGGTGGATGCAGAGCTCTTACTGTCATGAAGCTCACATAAACTAGGACAGAGAACAGACACGCAGGGAAAGGATAAACCCTATAAACGTTGCAGAGAGGTGAGGACCCTGGAGAAATGAGCGGGGTCCTTTGTGGTAGCCTCACAGAGGGATGGATGTCTAAGCCAGGCCTAGATGATAAGCTGGCTAGCCTTGGATCCAGTGAGGTTCAAGGCTTCAGGACTCTGGGGGGTGGGGTTGGGGGGGAGGTGAGGCCGAGGCCCTGGAGGCAAATGATAGAGGCACAAGGCACGCAGTCAGGATAGGCATCTGGGGTCAGCCCCCCTGCAGGGCTGGCATGGGAGGACCACTCCCTTTGCTGCTGTGGACAGAGGATAGGATGGTAGGTGTGGGGAGAGCAGGGATCTGGGCCTGACATTGAACTTTTGATTGCTGAGGTATCCATTTCAATGACCTCTATCTGGAATAAACATATTTGCAGCTGTGTGACACAGCTTCTAGCAAAAACAAAACAAAACAAAAACAAAAAACAAACATAATGAATTGGGCTGTCCCCACTCGTAGAGGTCCCTTTTTCAGAAAGCTCTCAGTTGGGGTGACCCACTTCACCTTACTCACATCCTAATTCCCATTCTTCTGCTTTAAATTAGCCAATAAAGACCATATCTCTGAGCCCCTAGACAGCCTCCCCCCATAAAGGCTGAGCCCCTGGTGCGCACGCTATCTCCCAGGGCTCTCTCTCTTGGGCCCCAGAGCATCAAGATCTATAAATAGGCTGCAGTGGGCATGACACTCCTCCACATCCAGGTTCACCAGGCGGGAGGGAGGATATGCCATGGACAAGATGGGGAGAGGTTTGTTCTGTTCAGTTATTTTCCAGAGACCCACCATCAGAGACTTCAAGTGGAAATACTGGGTCTGTCTTCATCCTGCGCTTCCACCACGGTGACTGGAGAGGGCCAGCCGCAGCAAAGAGGAGAGCTGGGCTCCTGCTGGATCCCATCTGGGCTTCAGCGCCCCACACACAGCCCTGTCCCAGCGAGCTCCCAGGCTCCCTTCCCCTCAGTGCACATCTCGTCCTACCCTTTCCCGTTCCTCACCTGCTGGGAGCTTCCTTTCCCAAGGAATGAAGCCCAGTGTTGAGGCAGCAGCACACAGATATCCCTCAGGCCCGGCCACCTGCTACTCCATCTACCTCCCTGTCCGTAGGACCCCTCCCTTGCTGAAAATGATAGGGAACCTGAAGATGGCGACAGCAAAGCATTAACACCAGCCTGGGCCTTCCAGGCTTGAGGCCCTGGGGGTTGCATGGGTCCACCAAGGACCAGACACAAAAGCTTTCTGGCTCCTTCGTTCCTGGAACAGTGAGTTCCAAGGGCCACTTTATCTGCCTTGCCCGTCTTCATTATTTCACAGGAACCTGGAAACGAGACTCCATGACACCATTCAGTGTCTTCCAACCCGGATTATGCTCCGGCCTCTGCAAAACACGACATGCGAAACTTTCCTGAACGAGTCAGCTGGCTCCCTGTGGGCAGTGTGGAGACCTGGGAACCCTGTTTTCTGTAGATTTCAAGGCTTTTCTGAACCTTAGGCCTGAAGACATCCTCATCACAGCCCCCATGCTAGGCCCTGAGGGTTGACTTCCTCCAGATGTGATGCGGTCTACACTTCTGTTGACATTACTGGGAAAGAGGGAGCCCCAGTCCATGGGACTGGGGCCTGGGAGGATGGCAATTCTCCACAGGGTCACAGGGGCAAGAAAGCATGTGGACAAAGCCCCTGCAGCAGGCAGGGGGCCAGGGAGAGAGGAGGTGTCAATTCACCTGCAGACCTTCCAGCTACTTGAGACCCTCTGCTGTGCTCTCTCCTACATCCGTTCTGTGACAACTGTGGACCGAGGCGGCAGTCTCCACAACTAGCCCGTGGGCCTCCAGGACAGGTCTGTGTCCCATGGACTGGATGCAGGGGAGGACTGGACAGGACCTGGTGGGGGGGGCATGGTCCGCAGCACCTCATGTGGGCCAAGACCTGGGGTCCTTCTGAGGGAGAGGCAGACAAGTGCAAAGCCACAGGCCAGATGGACACATGGTAAGAAATCCTCGACTACTGACTGAGTGAGAAAAGTGAGGCGGACAGAGGCGTGCAGCACAATGACATTTATGTAAAACAAAGGAAAACACAGGTGTGTGATATGACCATGTGCACAGGTAGGACATGTACAGGCAGGGGCTTGCTCGGATGGCCTGGGGTGCTGCTGGTGGGGAGAGGGAACAGGACAGGAGCAGGTGGGGGGTGGGTGGGAGTAGTGCTGGGTAGACGAGGCACTCTGAGTCCCAAAGGAAAAAGTAGCGTGATCCTTGGGCACTGACCCACGGAGATATTGGCCAGAACCCAAACCCGACACCTGCTCCCCCCGGGACCCACTTGCTCTTCGGGGTGAGGCCCGACCCCTCACCTTCCTGCTGCGACATCTCTATGAGGTCCTCCACCAGGGTAGCGGCCTCCTTGCAGGTGCGGGGGCCCTGCGACTGCACCCAGGTCCTCATCTTGCTGGGCAGCGCTCCCAGGAACTGCTCCAGCACCAGCAGCTCCATGATCTGCTCCTTCGAGTGTGCCTCGGGCCGCAGCCACTGGCGCAACAGCATCCAGAGATGGCCCAGTGCATGGTGTGGCCCGCCTGCCACACGGTACTGGAACTGTCGGAAACGCAGGCGGCAGGCCTCAGTATCCCCAGGGATGGGTGGTTCAGGAGCCCCATCCTGCTGCCCCGGGGCCGGGATCTGGGTATTCTTGGGGGAGGCGAGGGCTTTGGGCAACGGAAGCATCTCTCCAGCCTCAGAGGGCAAGCAGGCTGGATCCCAGGACTGTCCCAGCAGCTCCAGACAAACCCAGGTGGCAGCAGGTGGATGCAGTCAGCAGTCAGGGGCCTGCAGAGAGGGGCAGGCGCAAAGTGGCCACATCAGATGGTGACCACCACCTTGGTCAACACTCCCCTCACTCCCCATCTCCTTGCCAGACCTCTAGTGAGCCCTCCCCATCTCATTCTGACCTAATCTCCTTCCACATGACACTCATGGGTTACACTGGGTTGAAGACAAGGCACTGGTCACCCCAGGATCTTTGTATGCACTGTTCCTACCCACACTCCTCTCTGATGTTGATCCCAGCCCAGCTGTCACCACAGCAGCATGTCACCATGCTCTGGCACAGGCCGTCATCCTCATCTCCTGGTCTTTAGTGTGCTGTCTTCATGACTCTTACCTCGTCATGAACATATCCCATTTCCTTACTTAGCATACGTCTGCCTCCTTCACTCATTTCGTCATTCACACGGTTTGCTGAGCTTCGAGGGGAACAGGATTCCTGCTCTGGTGGAGTAGCCGGAACTGCCCAGCACAACTCCCTGTGGGGTTGGAAATGCTCTCCTCCTGTGCCATCCAGCCTGGTAGCTGCCAGCTAATATGTGGCTCCTAAGCACTAGAAATAAGGAACTGGACTTCCAATTCCCTTTAAATGGAAACAGCCAAATATGCTACATAATAGCACAACAGAAGCTTCCTGCCCTGCCTATGCTGTCTTTCTCACTAACTTAATGCTGAGGAGGCAGCGGTGAGGACAAGGGGGGAAAGAGACTAAAAACAGAGGGAAAGTGGGAAGGGCAGTGAAAAAATAGCATTTTGTGCATTTTCCAAGCTTCCTATAGTGAACATCCAACTGAAGAGAACGTTATAGTTTTAAAAATAAAAATGAAATTCTTTTCTTTCTTTTTTTAAACACTTGTACTCTGTGCTGATCCAATAGTGAAAGTACAAACTGGCACGACCTTTCTGGAAAGCACCATGGCAGCTTGTATATCAAGACCATTCTGGAAGTTCGCGTGCTGTGGAATTTATCTGAAATTGGGACAAAGATTTAGGCACCAAGAATCACAACAGAAGTGCCCAACAGTCAAGCCTGGCGAGATCAACTACCCTCCCATCACATGGTGGAGAACTTATGACTGCAAAATGCACGATAACATAACATGCTCAAGGCAGGCAGACGTGACAGATGGTATGAGGTAAAGGGTAAAGTGGGATGCAAATGACATATGAGGGTCCCAAAAAGGGACGCCAGGAGAGCCACAAAGGCGGCCAGCCAAATGCTACGTTCTTAATACTTCTCTTAATCTCCCCCAAATGGTATTTTGATCATGTTTGACCTTCATCATGAAGAAAAAAAAAAAGGAACAAAAACATTTAGGAAGGATTTTTAATGACATGGGAAATGCTTATGACAAGTGAAAGTGGAGGAGTAGTCCACGTGATTTTTTCCTTCTTGATCCTCTGGAGAACTTTCATGTGCACGTGTGTGGGTTTTATAATCAGGAAGGAGAGATGTACACACGCAGGGAGGGCGACTCACGAGGGCCGTGCCCTGCCAGCGATCTTCCGGCCGCTTCTTCCACCGGCAGCCCAACTGGGCGTTTACAAGCTCCGTCACCCCTGCTGAGACCACAGGCAAAAACACTCTTATGCAGTAGTTTCATATATGTATTTTTGAAAGGAAAAAAAGGGGGGCCCCGCTTCGCAGCCTCACAGGTTCAAGCAGTCCTTCTGCTCTGGGATATCAGACCTTACCCTTCTCTCTGGCAATCCAGGAAGTGCGCCCCAGGCAGATTCCAGGGTGGAGAATCGCAGCTCCTCAGTACCCTCCAGGGTCCCGGGATGAAGTCTATGTGGGGAGAAGCTGAGTTGATGGAGGCTCTAGAGGGGGTCAAGTGGGGCTCCTAGTGGAAAGCACATGAGGCCTATGGGCGGGTGTCTGGGGCCCATGTTGGAGGGGGGATGATGTCCTCATGTGGGACCATATTGGGGAGCCCAGGCTGAGGAGGGGGCCTGGAAGATGTAGGGGTCTTAGGCCGATGAGGATGGGCTTGAGGTCTACATGGCGTCTTGGGGTCCTGGAGATCCGCTCTGGGGGTGACGAGGATTGATGCTAGGGGGTCTCTGAGTGTCACCTGCAGGGCTCAAAGCCACGTGGACAGGCCGGGCTTACCTGCTATGGGCACCGAGATCTGACGCGGACATTGTGTCAGGTTCTGGGCTGCTGGCTGGTGGGGGGAGGGGGAGCTTGGGCTGGGCCGAGAGGGGTCTGGAGTGGACAAACGAGGGTGGAGGGACTGTCTGCCCCAGCTGACGGGGAAGGGAGATGCCGCCGGGGCTGGGAGGAACGGCGCGCCGCGGCCCCCTGCCCACCTCCACCTCGGCCCCCCCGCCTGGCGTGCGAGGCTCGCCCGTCTCCCTCATCCCCAGGGACCTCGCGGCCCCGCGACGGCTTCCCTGACCCGGCTCGGCCCCGCCGCCGGCCTCCGGCTACGTGCGCCTCCCGCCCGAGGCCGGATTCGTCTCCACCCGCGCTTCCTCTAACGCGATCCCAGCCAGCGCCCGCCGACTCCAGCGCCCTCGGCCCGCCCCGCGGCCGGCCAGCTCGGCGGGGCGGCCGGACGGGCCGCGGCGGACTCACCGCGCGCGGGCTCCGCTCCGGCCAGGGCCGCTCCGTCATGGCGGCGTTTCGGCTTGAGAGCCAGCCCAGCTGCCTACTCGCGGACTACAACTCCCAGAACCACGCGCGCCGCGGGCGGCCGCCATTGGCCCGGAGAGGCGCGCAGAGTCGTCCCCGAGCATCGCGCGCCGCGGGACTCCCTGGCGGAGGACAGGGTGGTAACGCGCGAGGCTGCGCTGGCCAATCGGAAGCCGCTCGGAGTTCTTCACCCCCGCAGCGCCCCAGAGTTACCCTGGACGGGTTCGGTCGCCATGGCAACGGGGCAAGCCGCGATGCGGTGAAGTTGCGGGGGAGGGTTGGGTAGGAGGATGGGCGGGGCTGCGTGAGGGCAGCGGTCAGACTCTCTCTTTGCGGTGTCCAAGCCCGCCCGCAAGCCAGAAATGCCAATTAAACAACGTGGCGTTTCGTTTGTTCGCTTCACTGTAGGAGCGTCTCACATTGAGCCTGCTAACATATTTTTATTTTTTAAATTTATTTATTTTTAAAGATCTTGTTATTTATTTGACAGAGATCACAAGTAAGCAAAGGCAGGCAGAGACAGAGGAGGAGGAAGCGGGCTTCCTGCTAAGCAGAGAGCCCCTATGCGGGGCTGGATCCCAGGGTCCTAGGACCATGACCTGAGAGGAAGGCCGAGGCTTTAACCCACTGAGCCACTCAGGCACCCCACCATAACATATTTTTAAAATACACGTCTGTTTTAGTAGAGTATGTGCCAGAATAGGATTGCTAGATTTCGCTAATAAATAATACAAGAGGCACAGTTAGACTTAAATGTCAGATAACAACGTTAATTTTTAGTATTACTGTTTCACATTTAGTGTATTTTTTAAAACCTAGAAAATACATGTATAGTACTATATGTAATTTTCAGTGTAGCCATGTCCCACAGTAGGGTTACCAGATTTAATAAATAAAAATGCAGGATACCCCCCTGAATTTAAATTCCAGGTAAACAATAAATACTTTTTTAGTATGAGTGTGTCCCATATTATATTTTAAAATATTTTTACAATAAATACATTGAGTATAAGTATTCTTTTATATTTTTTGATATCTATCTAACTCTTGGAATAGGGTTGCCGAATTTAGCAAATAAAAATACAGGACAAATCCTAGCTAAATTTGAATTTCAGATGAATGATTTTTTTTATTATAAATTTGTTCCAATAGTAATATTTGGGATATACTTATACTAAATAATAATAGTAAGGGCGCGTGGGTGGTTCAGTCATTGAGCATCTGCCTTCGGCTCAGGTCATGATCCCAGGGTCCTGGAATGGAGCCCTATATCCAGCTCCCTGCTCAGCAGGAAACCTGCTTCTCCCTCTGCCACTCCCCCTGCTTGTGTTCCCTCTCTCCGTGTCTCTCTGTGTCAAATAAATAAATAAAATCTTTAATAAATAAATAATAATAGCTAATACTACGGTAATTAATAAGAATATATCTTATTATTTGTCCTAGTATTATATTTGGGACTTTTTTAAAAAAAAAAGATTTATTTATTTATTTGACACACAGAGATCTCAAGTAGGCAGAGGGACAGGCAGAGATAGAGAGGGGGAAGCAGGCTCCCCGCTGAGCAGAGAGCCCAATGTGGGGGTTCGTTCCCAATACCCTGAGATCATGACCTGAGCCAAAGGCAGAGGCTTTAACCTATTGAGCCACCCAGATGCCCCTATTTGGTACATATTTAAACCAAGTTCTAATACCAAATACTCTTCTAAATACTAATACTATATTTTACTTAAATACATTAAATACAGTATGTTTGGAACGTACTTATACTAAAGAATTATTTATTGTTTAAATTCAGACTGGGGGGAAGGTAATGATTCAAAGGGGTTTCACAGCTCTGGGACTGGGCTCAGGGTGGCAGTAGCTGCCCAGTGCTGAGATGTGGTAGCAGGAGGATGCGAGTGGGGTTGGGGAACCCAACAAAGGAGATGGGAGCCCCACCTCTGGGAGCCTTAGACTGAATGCCATTTAGGACTGAATGCCATTTATCCGCTGGACAGCAGTGCCTGCTTGGTGCTGTTCGGGGGTGAGGGGTGAGCACATCAGTGAGCAGGACTGATGTGGCTTTGGCCTTGAAGGGCCTGCAGTTTACACCCCAGGAAACAAATAAAGCAGATGCTTGCTGGAAGTGTAAGTGCCTTAGAGAAAATAAAACTAGGTGTGGACATATACAATCTCGGGAGGGGCAAGAGGGGCCACTTAGCTGGGTGGTCAGTGCCGTTCCTCTGTCTCATCCCTTGCTGGCTGCTGGTCCCTGGAGTGTTGTATTCAAGCAGGCACTGCTGGGTGCAGACGCCACAGACGGGACAATCAAATCCAAGTGCCGAGGGCTTACTATGCTCCAGTGACATTGAGTTCCCTGGCTCATTTTCTTGGTAGCAGAAATTGGCTTGACCTACGCATTCATAACACTGCAACGCACCTCAGAAGTAGAGAACGTTCACTTAGTTTGTTTCAAGAGCCAGAGGGAAAGACGTCTCATCATCAGGCAGTATGAATGCTAGATCCACTGGGAGGCAGTCTGGTGCCAGGCACAGGTTTCCAAACATTTTGTAAGCAGCAGAAACTTTTGTTCCCAATGACACAGGTAAATCTCAATTTAAAAAGTAAGTTGTGGGGGCGCCTGGGTGGCTCAATGGGTTAAGGCCTCTGCCTTCAGCTCAGGTCACGATCCCAGCGTCCTGGGATTGAGCCCCGCATCGGGCTCTCTGCTCTGTGGAAAGCCTGCTTCCTCCTCTCTCTGCCTGCCTCCCTGCCTGCTTGTGATCTCTCTGTCAAATAAATAAAAAAAATCTTCCAAAAAAAAAAAAAAAAAAGTAAGTTTGGGGGGGTGGGGAGGTAAGTTAGCCAGAAGCCTTACTGTCCTGACTGCCAGGGGCCGGAAGGAGGCAGAATGGAGACTGCAGCAGTAGGCATCGGGTTCCTTTTTAGGGTGATGAAAATGTTCTGGAATTAGCGGTGACAGTTGCAAAACCCCATGAATATACTTTAAAAAGCACTGAACTATACACTTTAAATGGTTGTGTTTTATGCTGTGTGAATTATACATCAAAAACATATCAGTACAAGGAAGCAGAAGTGTTTGGGTTGTAGGAAGATCTGGTGCGGCCATATCACACACGAACAGGTGCCTCTGGGACTTGAAACCAGATACGAAGTTTTAAAATTTTTTGTGAGAAATATTTGAGGATATTTAAGTTTTGGAACACATTCGGCATCTTCTAGCTCAGTCGACCATCTGCATGCCCCGGGACCAAGCGTCCCCACCTAGGAACGCTCTGGCATCGCTGCTGGAAAAGCCGAACCCGCACCAGCGGAGGAGGGCTGTGCTGTTCTCTGTTCGCGCTGTGGGATATTCTGTACCAGTGAGAAAAACGTCGTTTACAGCAGAGGCCAGAAGGCTTTTTTTTCAAAGGGCCAAATAGTGAATATTTTTGGTTTTGTTGGCCATATGGTGTCTGTCACAGAGACTCGGCTATGCTGTTGCGGCCGGAAAGCAGTCATAAACAATACTCAGAAAGACAGGGTTGGCTGTATTCCACTAAAACTTGGTGCTTTTTTTTTTCCCTTTAGGTGGAACTGAAGTCATGACCCTGACATTGTGAGCTGCATGCTCTACTGACTGAGCCAGCCAGCCAGGCATCCCTCCAAGAAAACCTTATTTATCAAAATAGGCAGTGTTTTACCTTCAGACTGTAGTTTATGGAGCCTGAATTCCAACAGGGGTGAGACTTTGCCTGGTCTAGAACATCCTTCCCCAAGATGGCGGATGGGGCCTGGGCTCTGACATCAGCTCCTCAGAGCTGCTTCCCCCACCCTGAGCAGAAGCAGCCCCACCCCGATGAGCTCTCTCAAGTCCCCTCTGCTTTGTTCTTCCCCGCAACTTTTGGTTTTTAGACTAGTTTTGTGGTGACTTATTTCACTGACTTTACTCTACAAAGGAAGTCTCTTGTGGAGGAGACCAGCTCAAGGGCAAGTAAGGGTTGTATGGAGGACCCAGAACACAGGGGGAAACCGAATTCCTGGTGGGTTTTCCAGGTCACTGTCCACCCTTGCCTTTAGGAGTTGGTGGAGAAGGCGGTATATCAGCAGAGCCCCTGAGACCAGAGCATCTTTACGTTAACACAGTATGCTGTAGTTATCACCTGTTTTTTGTTTTTTAAGATTTTACTTATTTATTTGTCAGAGAGAGAGAGTGTGCACAACCAGGGGAGCTGCAGGCAGAGGAAGAAGCAGGCTCCCCGCTGAGCAGGGAGCCCAACATGGGGCTCGATCCCAAGACCCCAGGAACATGACCCAAGTCCTAGGCAGGACTTGGCGCCCCCTCACCTATTTTGTTAACTGCCTCTGGCAGAAAGGAGAATGTCCTGTGAGAAGACAAGGAGCGGGAAAGGCTTTCTTCCATCGTGGACCCCCGGGAGTGAGCGGCTGCCTGCTGTGCCCCCGCCACGGTTCAGGGACCGCGTGGACGGCACAGCCCAGCTCCGAGAGGCACCTCTCGCTCACAGCACACGAGCAGGTTCTAGAGCGTTGCCACCACCAGTGAGGAATGATCTGTCAGGGCCAGGCTGGCCCAGAACCGGAAACATAAAACCCAGAAGGAAGGGAGCAGAAAGAGAGACAGAGGAATGAAAACGAAGTTCAGGTGCTCCCTGGGTTTCATTCCAGGAGCCAAGAAAAGTGTGGGTCTGAGCTTAAGTGGCCTATAAAGTGCACATAGGCTGGAGGGTTGGGGGACCCTGGGCCTCCTGGATGGGGACCTCCATAGCTCTCAGCAACATTTAAAAGGGTTAGAGAGCTAACTCTCACACAGAGGTGGAAGGAACACATGGCATGGGCTTTTCTTCCTGGAGAGTGAGGCTGGCTCAAGCATCACAGGTTTTCAATGACCCACGGTGGCCCCAGTGTGGAAGGACCTTGCCACGCACAGTGCGGACCCAGAATCTTCATGACCCTGGGGGTGTTGGCAGTGGCCTCCCCAACCAGGACCTGTGCCTCTGCTGGGTCCCCTGTTAAGTCAGGAGGTGCCTTGGACTCTATACTCTGACACTTCTTGATAGATTGTTACCAGACTGCTGGTTCGAACTCAGGTCCCACCGCGCGCAGCTCACACATCAGTACTCAAGATGTACGATGCTGGGAAAGGAAAAGTTGCTTTATCTGAGAAGCCAGCAACCTGAGAACATGGCAAACAGATGTCTCAAAGGCCATCTTCCCCGTCCAGGCGAACCCAGGACACTCTACTGCGTAGGGTGACCACCTACCCGCCGCCGGCCCAGGACTGAGGGTGTCCATGGAATATGGTGGAACTTGGGTGGCTCAGTCCCCGAGCTCTGTGCTGGCTCATGTGAACCCAAGAAGCAGCCTGTGCCTGAGCCCCCACTCCACGCTTCCCTCGTTCTCACTCCTTCCCTCCCTGCGCAGGTCAGTTACCCTGCCAGCCTCGGCCACACGACCCAGTTCCTGTCCTTTAGTCCCTGGCCAGTGGCCTCACGTGCTCCTGCAGCCTAGCTGGCGGTCCACTTTGGGTGGCCCTAAGTGAACATCTTGGCCCCAGAGGAGGACCTTGGGAAGCCAGGTGTCCCTCTGGCCACCTGGGGCTAAGCCAGGCCAGCATCTATGCTGAGCCCTCTGCTCGTCACTCTCAGCAGACACTAGAGAGAAGATGAAAGCCACCCTCTTGGAGACAGAGGCCAGACACCTACTAACTTAGGAGCCCTCTGGAGCAGCTTACTCTGGGTCCCCAAAAGGCTTGCTGGGTCCAGCAAATTGAGGCAGGTCTGGGTCAGCCTCACACACCTGCATGCACCCCTCAGGCCGTGGCTGATGTAGGAAAGACCTTAGGGTTTGAAGCCAGCGGCCAAGAATTCCTTCTTGAGATGTCTTTGGTCCAAAAAGGGTTAAAGCATGGGGACGGAACCATGGGCAAAAAGAGCTGCACTGGGGTAGTGAAGAGTGGCTGGTTAGATACTTTCAAGTTCAGAGGGGGTTAAGCAAAGTGTCAGTCTCTAAGGAATTTTGGAAGCAAGCTCTCCAGGACCTTGAGGGGGCTAGCTGTTGTTGGGAAGGATCATTTATTATAGTCTCATAAAACCTGAGCTGTGAGACCCTCCAGATGTGTATCAGTGGTCTATACACTTGGGGGGTGATTGCCAACACATAGCATGGAGAGTAAAGATGAAGTTTCCAAAGGTATTTTTATATGTTAAAGTAGACTTACAGGGTCCTGGGGTCAGGCTAGATTGCCTTTGACCCTCAGCAAAGTTATTAGCTTCGTGGCAGTTAAGTCCCTAGAGGAATGTCACTCTGCCTGTTTCAAGGACTTGTCCATGGGCTACAGAATACAAGGAAATTTAATAATTTTTCTTCTGCCTTTGTTTCCCATATCATTGGCCTCCCCCAGTGACTCCCAGACCCTGCAGGGCTTGCTGGAGTTATGGACTGAGGTCAGTCTGGGTCAGGTACCACAAACCCAGCACCACACCCACCCTGGTCCTCCGGCATCTCCTGGAACTTTTGGCACTGGCTGTGTCTAGAGGCTTGGGGCCAGTCTGGGTAAGGACCCGAATGCCCCACACACGCAGGCCCTAGCCAGCCTGGCATCTCCTGGAATCTGCAGGGCTCACAGGGCCTGATGGGCTGCAGAGCAGGTCCAAGTCAGCCCCATGCTGGCCCGGGCCCTGCCCAGTGTCTCAGGGCAGCTCCCAGATCCCGCAGGGCTTTCCGGCCTGGTGGTCTGGGGCAGAGCCTGGCAGGCCTTGCAGGGTCCTCCTCCCACAGCACAGCAGCCAGGCTCCAGGGTCCCAAGTCCTCTGCTCCTCTGCACCCCATCTGTACCGGGTTCATCTGTTCATTGAGTGGTCTGGGCAGCCACCTTAGGGCACAAGTGGCCCTGCAGGAGCCAGGGTCAGGGGGGAGCAGCAGGGTGGCTGGCTAGTGGGATTCTGCTCCAGAAACGGGAGCCTGAGGGGCCAGGAGCACCCCTTCTAGGAAGAGAGTACTAGGGGCATCGCTAGGTGACACAGTCTATTGTGGACGATTCAGGGAAGGGCTGGGAGCTGCTGCTCACTCTGCCAAGCTGGAAGGCTAGACAGAGGTGGGGCTCTTCAGAGGGGATGGGTGAGAGCAGCCCCGTGACTAGGGCAGGCAGGTGGGAGAAGCAGAGTCCAGGATCTCCAGCCAGGAGAGGCGGCCCTATGGAGGCCCAGGGGGGTTTCGACTCTGCTGGCAGGAATGAGGAGGCTGAGGAAGGGAGTGCAGGGCACCAGTTCCTGGCATGAGAGCTGCACTGTGACTTTTGTGGGTCTTTCCCTTTCTTTTTTACTTTTTAAAAATTTATTTGTTTTTTTTTTAAAGATTTTATTTATTTATTTATTTTGAGAGAGAGAGAGAGAAAACACAACCATGAGCAGGGGGAGGGGCAAAGGGAGAGGGAGAAGCAGGCTCCCTCCCTGACACAGGGCTCCATCCAGGGACCCGGAGATCATGACCTGAGCCTAAGCTGGGTCCTCTGCTTAAGGTCTTGCAGGCTAAAACGAGGGTGTCTGAAGGGCTTTGTTTTTTCTGACGGCCCTTCTTAAACACAGAATGACCATATGACCTGGTAATTCCACTCTTTGATAGATACACAAGGGCAATGAACATATATGTCCACGCAAACACTTGTGCACGAACATTATGAGCAAGCAGAAAGTGGAAACAACTCAAATGTTCTTAAACTGATGAGTGGACAGAATATGCCGTATCTGTGCAATGGAGTGTGATTTGGCAATACAGAACTGAAACTACGGCATGAATTAAACTTAAAATATTATGCTGTGTGAGTGCAAGAAGCCTGTCACAAAAGACCATATACTGTATGCCTTCATTTACATTAAATGTCCAAAATGGGTAAATGCATAGAGACAGCAGTCAGTTCATGGTTGCCTAGGGCTGGGGGAGGACAGACTGGTAGGTGAAGACTTTATAAGAAGCACAGTGCTTTTTGAGGGGGAAGAAATATTCTAACACTGATTTTCGTGATGGCTACACAAATATATGAATATGCTAAAAGTTACTGAATTCTACACTGTAAATGGGTGAATTTCATGGTAGGTGAATGATACTTGGATAAAGCTGTCACCAAAAAACAAGGGAATTAATATGTTGCAAAGCATAGCCCTTTGTTACACCCTGCTTTAAGAAAAAAGCAAGCTATTTTTTATTTTTGTTTTTTAAAAAGATTTATTTATTGGGGCATCTGGGTGGCTCAGCCAGCTAAGCATCTGCCTCCAGCTCACGTTATCATTGCAGGGTCCTGGAATGGAGCCCTGCACTGGGCTCCCTGCTCATCCAGGAGCCTGTTTCTCCCTCTCCTGCCCACGCATGCTCTGTCGCTATCTATCTCTCTCAAATAATTTTTTTAAAGATTTTACCTATTTATGAGAGAGAGAGAGAGAATGCGCACAGAGGGAGAGGAAGAGGGAGAGGGAGAGGGAAAGAGAGAAACTCAAGCAGACTCCCCTCCGAGCCTGGAAGTCAGTCTCTGACCCTGAGATCATGATCTGACCCAAAATCAAGAGCCAGTTGGTGCGTTAACCGACTGAGCCCTTCAGGCCCCACTCATCCCTTAAACTACTTAAAACCATGGAGATAATTTTAAGTTGGAATACTGAATATTCAGTAGTGCAAGTTATTTTTTCTAAAAGTTTTATAATGGAATTTTGGTTATGTTGGAAAATGGCTCTTATCATTACATTATATACTGTAATTAAAACAAGACACCCAGAACACAGGGGCTTGCTTTCCAATGACACAAAATGGCAACGGCCGGGAATGGGTTAGGGAGTAGCCCTGGGTTTGGGGGCTACTGGCTGGTGCGTTTGGTTAAGGGTGGCCCTCGGTTTCAGCCCAGGTCCTGATCTCAGGGGTTTGTGACAGACCCGTCCCCCGCCTCGGGCTCCCGCTCTGTGCGAGATACTTGGGATTCTTTCGCCCCCTCCCCATTTGCCCCTCCCCTCGCTTGCTCTTCCTCTCCCTGAAGCAAATAAATAAATCCTTAAGGAAAAGGGGTCTGAAAAATCCCTTAAAGAGCCACCAAGAAGAGCACAGAGGACATGGACTGGGGGATTCGCCCTGTGCAGAAAAGTGCGTGAAAGACATCATCCGCCAGGGGGTCAGGGCTCCGCCCGGCGTGGGCCACATGCCCATCTCGCCCGCACACAGGCCGGCCCGCAGGGCCGAGCGCGTGGCGTCCGGGAGAAGCGGCCCTAGGCTCGCCTGCACCTCCCTTCCCAAACCGAGGTTCGCTCCGCGCAGGCGCGCTTCTCCGCGTTCCGGCGCTCCGAACGCGCAACGAAACCGCCCCAAGATCCCCTCACCTCCCCTTCGCGTCAAGGAGGCAGAAACGCGGGGGAAACCTCGGTTACGACAACCTCGTCATTTAGGCGAGCCTGAGCGCCCGTTTCATGGAAGACGTACCCGACGGTGCGTGAGGGAAGCCTGCCTCCGTCACCCACCCGGTGAACGGAAACACCGGGCAGGCACAGAACACTTGAACGCGCGCCTTTGTCATCAAGACACTTACTCTGACTTCGTCCTCAGGAAGGTGTTTGTGAAGACAGCGTCTTTCCGACAGCTGGAGCTGCGGGCGGGCGGCCCCCAGACGCTTCCAACCCCGCGCTGCCACGGAGCCTTCTGGGAGCTGTAGTCCGAGCCCGAGCACGGGACCAAGCGGTATGCAGACAGTGGACTGCAACTCCCAGGAGGCCACGCTGCTGGGAGACACCTGTTTTTCCAGCACCGCCCACTAGTTATTTCCTCGGGAGGAGGACCCGCCCCGCGGAGCCTCTGGGAAAGGTAGTACGAGGCCCGAGATCCACGCCCGCCACCTGGTGGACAAAGTTGGTGTGACTACAATTTCCTGTAACTTCTGGAATCCCTCTCCTCAGGCTTCTCGGACTCTCCGTACCCACCGATTGCGCGCTTCTGGAGTTCGAGAACCTGACCAACGTAGTTTCGGGGAATTATAGTGAGAGAAATCCGTTTCATTGCCGCCTTCGCCCGGCCGGGGACCTTAAACCGGGTCGGAAGGTCCCCTTTCCCCCCCAAGCCCACGCCCGGTCGAGCTTGTCCATTGGGCGGACACGCCTATCGTCGCGCCTTCTGGGAAACGTAGTCTGACCCTCTGGGAGCTCAGGTGTGTCTACCGCTGGACTAGGGCGAGAGCTCTGGCCTCCGGACTACAACTCCCGGAATGCCGATGCGGCGGGGTCAGTCTCTCCGGAGTCCCCGGCCGCGCTCTCCCATTGGTCAGGGGCCGCAGCGCGGGGTTTTCTGGTCCTGGTAGTTACGCTTTGCCGCCGGCGCCGCAGTCGCGTGGAGAGGTTACGCGGGCCGCGCGGCTTGGATCTGTGGTTTGGGGCCGTCCCGGGCGGTCTGTCCGGAGCCGCAAGCCGGTGGGCGCTGGAGGGAGCGGGTGGGGCTGCAGGCGCTTGGAGGACCTCGGAGTTGGAAGAGGCGATGGCCGCGGGGCCCCTGGCAGGCCGCCCTCGGGTGAGTGGCCGCGCGCGGTCCCTTCCCGGGCCTGGTGTGCACCCTTCTCCCGAGTCTCGGATGGGAGTCGGTGCCCCAGCCCGTCGCTGTGGCCGGGCGCGGCGGAAGACCTCGTAATCCTGCAGCCCTTTTATGTAGCGCAATGTCCCCTAACCAGTAGAGGCCGAGACGAACCCCCGCGGCGAGAAAGTTGCACACCCGGGTTCCCGGTGGCTTCAGCTACCGCGCGCGTAAGGGACGAGCAATTCTGTCTTTCCATCGTCTGGAATGACGGTCTGAAAGACGAAGCGTCGCTCAGTTCGTGTTTGTGAAGCCGCCATAACCGTAATTCCCGCGCTCCTCTTTTGAAAAAAACACCCCCCACCCCCAGAAGTGGGAACTGCTTTCCGAGACCGTTGTGAGGCGTAAGAAAATTTCCGTTAGGTGAAGTGCTCGCTGAAGAGGAGGCCTGGGAAGAGGATCCCTGGCAAAGATTAACGTTATTGTCGGCAAATATTAAAGTTGTCGTTTTCATGCACCTGGTGGTATAAAAAGGGGTCGTCAAGGGAAGCGGTCTTTTGGTTTCATGGAAGATCCCAAGTTGATCAAGAAATGGGGGAGCTGTGTAGGGGTGAACACTTTAGTGTAATGGCAACTCACCTCTGAAATGGCTGATGCGGAGCCCTGATGTCCCCCCCCCCCCCCCCCCCGCCCCCCGCGAAGGCTCAGGTGTATCCCTCAGGAGCCAGACAGCTTTTAAGACATCTCTCTGGACACCTGTGCATTCGCATTCACATGTAGCCGTCCCTTTTTTTCTGGGAGCTTTTGCAGGGTTAAGGGTCCTGGCTCAGCAGGCATGTGGGTAACATTTCAGGGGAGGGTTACTTTTGGTGATGTGACGGTCAACTTCTCCCGGGAGGAATGGGGCCTGCTGGGCCCTGCCCAGCCGACCCTGTATCATAACGTGATGCTGGAGGCCTTAAGACACCTGGTCACTGTGGGTGAGGCTGTTCCCCATTCCACTTCTATTTGCCTGGGGTCTTGGCAAAGCGGGTTTGATTTAGCTGGGAGTGTGGAGTCACTAGGGGATTTGTCCTCATCAAACCTCAGCCTGAAGCGGCTGCCTGGTTCATTTTGTAGAGCATGTGACTCTTGATCTTGGGGCTGTGAGTTCATGCCCCATGTTGGACATTGAGCTTACTTAAAAACAAATAAAACAAAATGTTGCCCCAGAATGTATATGAAAAGAACCAGAACCTCACAGCTTGATCATTCATTTGCCCAGGACCTTGGAACCTCAAGCCAGATACTGTTGCCCTCCTAGAACTTGGAATAGAGCAATGCATGATGGACAGAGGGCTCTCCCAAGATTCCCGCCTAGGTGAGATGGGAAAGGATCTTTACAGTCAGTGTTTGTTTATATGTTCCTTCATATCTTCCTTCTCTGCTGCTTTTCATTACCTTTTCATTTCCATAATTCCATCTGGGATCATTTTCCTTTTGCTTAGAGTTCCCTTTATCATTTCTTTTAGAGTGACAAAACCCCTTCATTTTGTGTTTGCCTGAAAATGCCTTTATTTTATCTTCATTTTGGAAAGATACTGTAAACAGAGAATTTTAGGTTGTCAGGTTTTGGGGTTTTGTTTTTTTTTCTTTTTCTCGGCACTTTGAAGACACCATGCAGTTGTCTTCTGGACTCCATGGTTTCTTTCTTTCTTTTTTTTTTTTTTTTTAAAGATTTTATTTATTTATTTGACAGAGAGAAATCACAAGTAGATGGAGAGGCAGGCAGAGAGAGAGAGAGAGAGGGAAGCAGGCTCCCCGCTGAGCAGAGAGCCCGATGCAGGACTCAATCCCAGGACCCTGAGATCATGACCTGAGCCGAAGGCAGCGGCTTAACCTACTGAGCCACCCAGGTACCCCAGGACTCCATGGTTTCTGATGAGAAGTCAGCCGCCTTCTTATTTTTGTTACTTTTGCCCACTGTACTTCAAAAATGCACAAAGTTTACATGTACAATTGAAACATTTTGATAAATTTACGCACATGTGTAATTCTCACCTAAATGGGGCTCGATATTTTCATTATTTCACAAAGTTCCTTTGTTACCTCTTTCCATTTCCGAAAGGCAACCACTATTGAGATTTTTTTTCCACCATAGGTTATTTTTACCTTTTCTAGAACTTCATATAAAGTGAATTATATATTATTTCTTTTGCTTATGGCTTATTACCCTAAGATTTTTGAGATTCGTCTGTGATTTTATATGCACTTTTTTAAATGATTTTATTTATTTATTTGACAGAGAGAGAGATCACAAGTAGGCAGAGAGTCAGACAGAGAAAGGAGGGGCGGGGAGCAGGCTCCCTGCTGAGCAGAGAGACCGATTCAGGGCTTGATCCCAGTTCCCTGAGATCATGACCTGAGCCGAAGGCAGAGGCTTAATCCACTGAGCCACCCAGGCGCGCCCCTTTATATGCGTTTTTATTTCTTTTTACTTTTTAGTATTTAGGGACATTTTATTTTTTAATCACTTACAATTTGTCCATTCTCTTGATAATGAACATTTGGATTGTCTCTAGTTTTGGGCTGTTATGAATAATGCTGCTAACATTCTTGTGCAATGTTTCCAGTGGACTTGTGTTTTTATTCTCTTGAGTAAATGTCTAGGAGTTGAGTTGTTGGGTGATAGATTCACAGTTCTGATTGGTAGTGCCTTAGAATCGGTTTGTGGGGGTGCCTGTGTGGCTCAGTCAGTTAAGCGTTTGCCTTCGGCCTTTGGCTTAGGTCATGATCCCATCAAGCCCCACATTGGGCTCCCTGCTCAGCAGGGAGCCTGCTTCTCCCTCCCTCATTCCCCCTGCTTGTGTGCTCTCTCTCTCTCCCCCCTTCTCTGTCAAAGAAATAAAATCTTTAAAAAAAAAAAAAAGGAATCAGTTTAGGAAGACTTTATATCTTAATATGTCTAGCCTTCTAATTTTGATTATGGTATATTTAGGTAATTCTTGCAGCAGTATTTTTCAGTTTTTAAGCATATGGGTCATGCACATCTTCTACTAATTTTATTCCTAGAAATTTTGCATTTTTTATGCTATTGTAAATATTATTTGTAATTTCATTTTCTTATTGTTTGTTGCTAGTGTATATAAATATAATTTCTTCTTAACTGACATTCTATCCTGTGTGAACTTGTTAAAATCACTTAATTGTTCTAGTAATTTATTTTCAATGTCTTTAGATTTTTACCCAGTCATGTTGTTTTCAAATAAGGATTGCTTTGCTTCTTCCTATTGGGACTTTATGCTTTTTCGTTTACCGTATTATTATACCAGCCAGGACCTCTAGTACTTTTTAAAAAAAATTGATGTGTAATTAACATACAGTGAGATATGTTGTTCCTAAAACTACAGTCCAGTAAAGTTTTGCAAATGTATATTTGTGTGACCTATAGTCCAGTCCACACATAGCATATTTCCATTCCCATACATTTCCTAATGTCCTTTTCCACTTAGGACTCCCCCAGTATGGCAACCATTCTTCTGGTACCTGTCACCATAGATATCAAGTACAATGTTAAAAGTGGTAAGAATGAACATCCTTGCCTTGCTCCTGATATTACAGAATAGCATTAAATATTTTACCATTAAGTATTATCTGAAACCCTTTATCACATTGAGAAAGTACTATTCCTGATTTCCTGAGGACTTTTTTTTTTTTTAATCATGAATGGGTGTTATCAAATGCTGTATATGCATCTATAGACATGATTGAATTTTTTTTTCTCTGTTCCATTGATTTCTGCTTTCTATTATTCCTTTTAGTTGTTTTGGTTTAATTTGGTTTCCTTTTTTCTGGCTTTTATGGGGCAGAAGCTTAGTTCATTAATTTTAATGCTTTCTCTTTCCGATGTTTGCGTTTATAGTTATACATGTTCCTTCAAATCTTAATTTCAACTGCATCCTGCATGTTTTCACATGCTGCATTTTTATTATTGTTCAGTTCATTATGTTTTGTTTTCCAAATGTCTTGAACTGAATAGTAATGAAAATACAACATACGAAAGTGATTTCTTCTTTGATTCGTGAAGTACATTGTTCAATTTCCAAGTGTAAGGGGATTGCTATTATTGAGGGCTAGATTATTTCCATTGTGGTTGAAGAACATACTCTGTATGAATTCAGTCCTTTTAAATTTATTGAGAAATGTTTTTACGATACAGCATATGGTCTGTTGGGGTGGGTAGGTGGGTATGTATATATTCTGTTACTGTTGGATGTGGTGTTTCATAAAGACCTGTCATCCCTTTAAAGTCTTGGCTTCTTTCGGAATTCTGTCATTTTGGCCGGGATAAGGCTCCCCCTTGTGTCAGTCTCAGTTCTCTGGAAAGGTAGGCACAGTTTACCAACTGTTCTTCAGAGAGAGGAGAGGGTTTACAGGGAACAGATGAATGAAATCAGAGAGAACTGATGGTTTAGTTCTGCATTTCTGGGTATGGTGTTTTAAGCCCACACTGCCTGTGAATTTTCACCTTTTTTCAGGTGAGTCTTCACTATGTACCCAGTAAAAAGTTGCATTTTAGAAGTGGGAATTTTAGTCTCATGTCTCTCTTCCCTCGGAGACTGTCATTTAGAATGGTTTTACTAGCTTCATTTGTAACATTGAGGTACGTAATCAAGTGCTGAAAGGTTTGATATCAGATGTCAAAATCATACAATTTTCTCTGCAGGTTGTTGCCCTTGAACATTAAACACCTAGGATGGTACCTTTGATCAGTCTAGATCAACTCTTTGTTCTTACTTCTTCAAATGTTTCCTCTGCTGCTTTAGTCTCTCTTGTAACTCCAACTACACATTAATCTTTTGTCAAGTGTTCTGTTTTTATATTATTTTCTCTCCTTTTGTGTCATCATAAAATTTCCACTTACCTGCCTTTGAATTCACAGATTCATTCTTCTGTTGTGTCTAGTCTGCTATGAAGTCTTCTCAGGTTTACTTCAGATACTACATTTTTATTTAATTCCAGAATGGAATTTTCATTTGAAAATTTCCCATGAAATTCTGTTATGTTTATAATAGGTTGGGTTTTTTCCCCAGTCAGTGTAAGTGAAACTTTTTTTTTTTTTAAGATTTTATTTATTTGACAGAGAGAGATCACAAGTAGGCAGAGAGGCAGGCAGAGAGAGAGAGAGATGAGGAAGCAGGCTCCCTGCTGAGCAGAGAGCCCGATGCAGGACTCGATCCCAGGACCCTGAGATCATGACCCGAGCCGAAGGCAGCGGCTCAACCCACTGAGCCAT